>NC_050447.1:17419695-17753689 GCF_903995425.1 Onychomys torridus
ATTGCTTATTGCTATTAGAATTCAAGTGCCTATTTGTTTTCTACTTTGCTTTTATTCTTGCATCACAACATATAATGGAAAAAAGATATTTTAAATGTTGGGTTAAGTATCACAGATCAACACAAGGTACGGACATAATCAATAGTACTTAAATATACTCTGTGGCAATTAATTTTTAAAGAATCAAATTGTTGTGCCATATCAAAATTCATAATGATACTGTAAAGGTTGTAACATTCTTTATTATTTAATTAAAAGCCATGTTTAGCACTCACACAGCTAACTGTGAAGACAGCACAAGAGAGAGGGTTCCTTATGGGGAAGGAGCCACAGCTGATGATGCTTTGCAGTGTCCTTTTGATTACTAAATGTTAATTGAACTTCATTTGCTAGTATTCACTTATCATATTAATAGAGGCAATTTCATGAAGGGCTCCAAGAGGAGGACGCATCCATGATGATTGATAGCCAGGCAAATATCAGCATGTGAAGACAAGCCATAAGGCCACCGTTGATAAGCTCAACTCCGGAGAAGAGCACAGACCAAAACATGCCCAGCCTCTGGGAGAGATACAAGAAAATGCATACAGCAGAGAGCGAAGGGGAAGGGAAATAATAACAAACAGAAAACACTGTTCACAGATCCAAACGACAAAGGGAAAACAGAAACCTCAGCATTTTCTGATGTCTGGGTTTAAACAGAGGCCTGGAGAATCACAGAGGGTGGATGACGCTATTAAACTCCGATGGAGACATTTGCCCAGCGCAAGGACACTGCCCCCAGTGGTAATAAGAACAAAATTATGCTCTAAAAAGAGCAGGTGAAAAGAGCACACTTTGCCTGGACCTTGGGCTTCAGGGACCTTTGGGGCTGAATTAAAGGATGCCAACGATACCTAGAATGGACAACCAGCCTCCAACTTGTCTTCCTTTTTTTCTCACAGACTTCACAACTTCAGAAACTCTGCCCACCACACACTGCACCAACTCAAGACTAGCCAATGCGAAGCTTACGTGGCCACATATACTTGCATCTTTCTATCTTTCACCAATGCTGAGGATTTAACCTAGAACCTTGGGCAGGCAGGCAAGACAAGCTCTCTCCCCTTGAGCTATAGCCCTAGTCCAAGGTGTATTACTTCTATTGGGCATTTATGCTGAAAAGTAGCTTAGGGGCTCCATGGGTGCTCAGACCTTGATCTAATCCTTCTGTTCTAATACTGGTGAGCACTGTGGTTAACTCCAAAGATGGTCATCCCATACAGGAAGCCATGGAGCACAGGCCTGCAAGAGGGTGCTCTTCCTGTGGAAGAACCACAGCCTGGGAACTACTAATAACTCTGCTTCCCTGGCTCAGGACCCTACAATCCCCCTCCCACCAGGGTCTCAGTACCCAGCAACTGTTGTCAGAAGTACACGCAGTACTGAGGTGGGGCTTGGGGCAGGGGGTCCAAAGAAAGGAAGCACCACTGTTTCCATGAAAGAGCCCATCAAAAGCATGCCTGTGTGTGAGACAGATTGCTCACAGCTCTGCAGATAGGGAAAAGAATTTCAAGTGCTGTGGTTTCTCAAGCTGATCTCAGCTTACTAATAATGTCTTGTCCTGAGAGAGAGGGAGGGAGGCTGGGATGCAGTATTCAAATGGCATATACAAGGCCCTGGGTTCTGTCCCTAGAATTGCAAGTCAAAACAGTTCCAAAAACTGGGTTTGGCCAGATGTGGTGGCACATGCCTTTAGATCCAGACTGGGAGGCAGAAACAAGAGCATCTCTGTGAATTCAGTGACAGTCTGGTCCACACAGTAATCTCTGGGTCTGCCAGGGCTTCAGAGGGAGGCCCTATCTTCCAAAAAGAAACAGACTTGGTAGGGCCCTGCGATTCCAGGACTTAGGAGGGTGAAGCAGGAGGAAGCCAGGGTACAGGACCAGCCTAAGCTGCACAGAACTGCACAGAAAAAAACTCTATTTCAAAATTTAAAAGTGTAGGGGGCTGTGTGTGGTGATATTGTGTTCCTCAAAATACTGTGCACCCTAATAAACTTATCTGGGGTCAGAGAACAGAACAGCCACTAGATACAGAGGCCAGAAAATGGTGGCACACACGCCTTTAATCTTATCACTTGAGAGGCAGAGATCCATCCAGATCTCTGTGAGTTTAAAGCCACACTGGAAACAGCCAGTCATGGTGACTCAGGCCTTTAATTCCAGGAAGTGATGGCAGAAAGCACAAAAGTATATAAGGCAGGAGGACCAGGAACTAGCCTGGTTAAGCTTTTAGGCTTTGGAGCAGCAGTTCAGCTGAGATCCATTT
Source organism: Onychomys torridus (assembly GCF_903995425.1). Classification (NCBI taxonomy): domain Eukaryota; kingdom Metazoa; phylum Chordata; class Mammalia; order Rodentia; family Cricetidae; genus Onychomys; species Onychomys torridus. Next base: position 17,422,006 of record NC_050447.1, read on the forward strand.
GGACGAGGACTCAGAGGCTTCCAGTCTGAGGAACCAGGATCAGCTGAGGAACTGGCGAGGTGAGGAAGCTGTGGCTTGTTCTGCTTCTCTGATCTTCCAGCTTTAACCCAAAACCTAGCTCCAGGTTTGTTTTTATTAGTAAGTAACTTTAAGATTTGCGCTACGGGGGGGAGGAATTATACACACCATCTCTTGGTATCTCACTTCCTCTCTTTCTTCTAGTTCTGCCATTTTTGAGTAACTGTGACCTAGAAGACCACCATAACCTTACCTCACATTATAAACAATACATAAATGTGGCCTTAACATCTGAGAGTAAACAAAGGTATAAAATTGAGTCCTCTCCGACCATTTACATTTTCAAGACAACTGCTATTAACAGTTTTTCACTTATCCTTTAGATTAAAAATATAACTTCAAAACCACATTTGTGTTTTTGTGTTTTAGTTTAGACAAGTACAGTCATGAGACTATCCTCTGGCCTTTTCCCGCTTCGATCACACATTCTAGGAGTCCTCCATGGCTGCATGTCCCACTCAGATGTATTGCTTTTGACAGCCAGGTGGATCTGCCTTTTCAGGGGATCCTATTGATGGATATGTTATCATGATGGCTTGGTGTTACCCTCCTGCTTAAATGAACAGCCTTGTACATATGCATTGGAACTGGTTTATATGATTATCCACATTATGAATTCCTAGATTTGGAATTTCTAAGTCAGAGGAGATATTCAATTTTAATTGTAGGAAATATTGCTAAATATCTCTTCAAAATGGCCTTACCAACTTAAATTTCTGCCAAGAGTTGTGACCATATCTCATTAGTCTGGTAAGTACAGCCATCTGTCTTTATCAGGCTTTGTTTTTTGAATTGCAGAGTATGGCTGACTATCTTCTTGTAGGAGGGTTGGCAATTTATATTTCTTAAATTCCTTCTTTCGTGTGTGTGTGTGTGTGTGTGTGTGTGTGTGTGTGTGTGACAGGTCTCACTGTGTAGCCTGGTTTGGCCTTGAACTTGTGTTGTCTCAGCCTTCTGACTACATTGCTCACTGGCATACCAGGACACACGACTTTGGAAATAAACCAGTGAAAACACAGGAAGTGCTGGTGCAGACCCTTCATCAAATGACATCCCTGCTGCTACCTGGAACTGTCACTTAAGGGTTCTCCAGGGCTCGCAAAGGTCCAAGTTCAGGGAGCTGCATCAAGAGTTTACTTTGCCAACACACACGACCAGAGCCCAAGATGGTCTTATAAACACAACTGAGTAAAAATCAATGGTTTCTCCTTTCCCTTAACTTTTGAAACACAATAGTAGGTATAATCACCCAAAAAGAGATATTTAGCATCTGAGAGAGGAGAGGTCTGATCATGGAGAGACCATTGGTGGCTTTGCAGGTCATTGTTCAGATGGCCCCCCACAGCATGCTGAAAGAGAACAGCAGATGCTAATGATGTCTTTTACCTGAGTTTCCAAATGATGCTACTATTCTGAAGCAGTTCTTTTTTATGTGTATAAGGAGTGGGTGTGGCTGTCTGGTGGCAATGAAATGAGATATTTCCAGGAGGTGTACGAAAACAGATGTGGCCCATTTAGTCCCTCACCTACAATTAAAGAACTCTTATCCATCCTTCAGTCCAACCATGCATGAATATCCCCTGCAGAGTTTTCAGATGCTTTCAGCACCTGGGCTATTCCAGATCCACTGAGGCAGGATTCAAGACCATTGTCTTTTTACATCCTACTGCTCCCCCACCCAAGATTATAACATATAGACAAACGTGCAGACTTCTTCATTAGGAACAACCTCTAGAGTCTGGCTGAATTCTCAATGCCTTCCAGGAGGTGTTAGCTAATCCAAGGACCACTCTCCTGAAGCCTCATGAGTATTCTTTTTTTCAACCATCTGTCAAGTCTGTTTGGCCCAGTATCTATTAGAAAGATGTACATGTATGCAAAGGAACAAGCCATGTGGGACACAGTGGAAAATTCTAAATCCTAATTCCTGACCATTCTTGAAACAATGAATATAAAAATAAAACAGAAACTTCTCTTATTCTACTAATAGGAATGGAAAGGGAGAGTTAGTTCAGCAATTTAAGAGTCTTTACAATGTGCTTATGTACTGACCCATGAATTCCATTTTCAGAAAGCATGCATTAGGAGAAAGATAGATGTAGGTATGGCTAAGGATGTGCCTTGAAGCATTGTTTCTCGTACACCATTGAGAACAGTTACTCTGAAGAGTACTAATTCAAGTTAAGCTTCACAATGGAGCATTCTGTAGCCATTTAAACTAATATATTTAAAAGACTACCCTATCAATGTTAAGTGGGCAGCATAAAAATGTTCAAAATATATTCTCAGTAAAATGATAAGTTGTAAAGTTGTACATGTAATAAGATCCCATTTTTTTTAAACAAATGACATACTAGCCTTTATTATCAGGTTTTGAGCAGGGCAGAGAGGTGCACACCTGTAATACTGGCTCACAGGAGACTGCAGCAGGATTACAAGTTTAAGACTAATCTGGATTACCTGAGGAGTTTTAGGCTAACCTGGGCTCCACAGTAAGGCTCTGTTTCAGTAAGTAAACAAATGAAGAAGAGTCTTCTTCCAGTTACAGTTTTAACCATTTTTCAATATTACCACTCATCTTTACAAACCCATGGACACATTTGAAAAATGAAACCACCAGGATTCACAGAAGTTAATAATATATACCCAGTGATCACACAGTCAGTCATTGCCAAAGCTGGTCATTCAAAGCCATAATTAGTGAGAGCATTTGCCCAGTGGGAGCAATTGGGGAGTAGAGCCAGGGTCTCTGAAGCCACAGAGACCCTGGCTGGGAGGGTATTCTCTCTGCTCTTATATACAGAAGACGCAGATGAACAAAATAAGGATGAGGACAGCAGCCCAACAGTGCACATAGGAATTCCACAGGTAAAAGTTCTCTCCAGCAGGACAGAAACCATGAGAAAGCTTTGATGAGAGAGGCCTCTGACTGCAGAGGGCAGCTGTGATTGCAGAGACAGGTAACCAGTCAAAGTGCTGAGAACAAGTGACCATGAAACCTAAGCCATAAATGGAGCATCTGTGTCCCTCCCTCCCCCAAGACTCAGAGAACACAGTGGAAGAGGGGGCAGAGAGGGTGCAAGGGCATGAAGAAGGGGTGGAGTGGAGTGGAATGCTGTCTTCCTATCAAGGCAAGTTCACAGCAAGATCTGCACAAGATTGGGCCCATCAACATCTTATCATTGCAGGGTGGTGGGGGGTAGGGGGGGAACAATCCTGGGGCCCCAGAACTTCCAGAAGATCTATAGACACTTAGTGGTTGCTGGAAGTGGAGAGACAATTTCTTTGGTTGTGTAGGGACTGGAAACATGCACATGCGCCTGTAACCCGAAGAAGACTCACTGGGACAACACCAAAAAGGGGCAGGGAGGGAACTAGCTGGGAGGAAGAAGTCAACTGGCATGAGAGGAAGACAAGAAAGGATAATGGGCAAGGCGTGTGATCAAAGGACATCACATACATCCATGAAAACATCATAAGGAAACCCGTTATTGTGTGTAATTAATGTATGGTAATAAAACATTAACAATAAACAAAAATGTAACTGTGAGCAAATGAGAAAAGCGCAAAGAAGCCAATGATTAATGCTGAGACTGGGAGACTGGGTGTGCCAAAGCTAGCCACCACTTACACCATGCCATAAAGAGGAGGGTGTCTACAGAGGAGTGTTCCCTTAGCCCTCCTTGTCTCTGTCTATTTTGATGAGCAAGTATGATTAGGCAAAGGCCAAACATCCAGAGCAGTCTACTTACTAGTGTAGAAGTGGAGCCTGTCAGGGATGAGGGAGTTTTCAGATCTGAGTTTGGAGCTCACAGGAACTGAGATGCTGAAGGTCCCTGATGGTGCTGCAATGTCAGTGAAACCACTTTCCTTTGGGGTCACTAGTTGAATGGGACACGTATGCATGCCCCAGGCTAAGTGCTCTTCCCTTTGGTCCCTTGCACAGACCTTCTAGCTTCCCGTGGCCACAAGCATCCCCCTAGCCAGTGTTGCTGAGTTGGAAATCTCCCCTTACCACCAAAACTTTAGAGGTTGGACTCCTTGGCAGGGAAAGCTGTTCATCCTGGGTTAGGAGACTTACATGGAAAGAAACAGCTGTCTGGGCCCCTACCAGAAGCACACTCATTCAAACTCAGCAGAACACATCCAAACTGCCACCTAATAAAAATGCTGTCAGGGTCCACACCTAATTTACAACTCATATGCAAATGTGTGCTTCTGAAGTAATAGAAGGTACTAAAACCAGAAGTTAAAATGGGCTCTATTCAGTATTTGAAGTACATCAACTCCATTTTATTCTGTCTTCTGGGTTCTGTTTTTAAAAAGACCCTTCCTGTCTTCATAGACAGCCTTCCTTTATTACTGACAAAGTGCGGTTAAATAAACAAGGTTTCACCTTGCATTTGCTTCTTTTAACACATGCACTCAATATTTTCACAAGTTCACACTTAGAATTGTAGTGCAGGACTACATTTGAGCCAAGAAATGACTGTCTTTCTACAGCCAGAGCTCTGAAATTAATGAGTTTAATAGCATATTTTTTTCTTCCCCTGGACACTAACCTCTTTCTCTCTCTAGATATAACATACGATATCTGAGACTCATAAGAAAATTATGCCTGGGCACAGACCTGGATGGGAACACCTCACCGTGGAAAGTGCTCTCCCCACAGTAAGGACTCATATAACTTTTTCGCCTCTTCATTATTGCAGAATATAATTCATTCCTCTCTAAGTTCAAGTTGCATATTACAGCATGTTAACGTTGGTCTTCCTTTATAGAAACCTATCAGGTAGGTGGTTAGCATTCTCATTTATAACCTAAATTACTTTTATTTCTCCAGCCATTTCCCCTAACTACTTTGAATCAAACAGGAAAATGATCCCATATCCCAAATTGCTGAAATATGCTCTAGCAAGAGTTGGCTGGAGATATTACCCATTTGCAGGGGGGATATCCATCTCTAGGGTGGTGACCCTCTGAAATCTGTAACATCATGTTTTGTCAAAGCTTCCTTCCTCCATTTAGCAGTATCCCCAGAGGAGGGTAGTGCTGAGGACCAGCCTTTCCCCACATAAACAGACAGACAAACATGTTTAAAGGAGAGAGGATCCAAAGGGGTTTCCATTTACCCTAAACAAATCTTAGTCTTTGCAAGCTTGCTGCCTGCTTATCCGTCTTTGTCCTGTATAGTGGCTATGACTGCTGTACAACAGTGCCTCTTTTCCATTCTTTAATTAAACATGTCCTTTGCATGTTCTGTGTCCTACTTCCTGGAGCATTCCTCCCTGCCCACTGCCTTGCTGCCTCTTTCAAATTCTAGTTCAATCATGGGTTCTTTGGAGTTCTTTCCCAGCCTCCTCCATCAGACCATTTGCTCTAGTATATAATCTTGGCCAGAATGAGTAAGGGAAATGTGTTTGACACACGTACTACTATCTGCCTCCTTCTCACACTTAAGGCCTACAGTTTTGTTTTCCCTTACCTTATCAACCCTTGTACACTAGAAAGCAAAACTATACCACCTTTGCAAGCAGTACAATCCCAATGGGAAGGAGGGCTTGTTCATCTAAGAGGAAATGGACAGCATGGCAAGGGTGGGGGGTGTAGGGGTGGAGTGGGGTGTGAACAAAGGAATGAGAAACCCTTTAAGCTATAGCTACCTTTTCTCCCAGGCAGCCCCCAAAGAGATGGCACTACACCCTAAGGCATTACTTCCACAGTATTTCCAGAGAATTCCTCAGGAGGCCAATAGCAGCATGTCTTTGTTCTCTGGGACATTACCACATCAAACGAAACTGACCTGGAGCAGTGATGGAAACTGGGTGACTCTTTTCATTATCTGGGTACTGTTAGAACAGCCTGTGTCTGAAGTGACCAGCAAGCAGAGGTGGCTCCAGATGTGGGTAGAAATGGAACTTCCTGGCTGCCCAGACTTGCAGGAATCAAGATGGGTTGAAATGGAGCATGCAGTGGGTTTTACACACCCAAGTTTAGGGATTGCTGTTCAAAATTAATTTTTAAATTCTCTTTCTGGTTCTAACTTTTTTAAAGCTTTATTTAGTCTACTTTTACATCATTTACTTTACTTTTATGGTTGTGTATACACACACACACACACACACACACACACACACACACACACATATGAATGCAAAATGCCCCAGGAGACCAAAATGGGACATCAGGTCTCCTAGAGCAGTTACAAGCTGTTTCTAGCCACCCCATGTGGGCACTGGGTACTGAACTCCGGGAGAGCAGTATGCATGCTCACTCTCCCCACTCCTCTGTTCTAATTTTTGACTCATCTATATTTTTCAACTTTACATGTGAGTTATTTTTTTTCCATTGATGCCTTTCTTCTTTCCTCATCTCTGAACTCCATAAAGCCACATTTGCGTCCCAAGGCTGAGTGCAGAGGCCAACACACCATGGCCATCTACACATTCCGTTCTCTGCATACAAGATGTCACTGCATACAATAAAAATGCACAGCTCGTCTGTGAACGTTTAGAGGAACGTTTAGACAGATGTCTATCATTATTGAAGCAGAATCTTCATCAAGGTGTAGGGAAGTGTCATCACCCCAGAAAGTCCTCTTTGTCCCTATCCAGTTTTGCCCACCTTTCCACCAGAAGCAAATGCTAGTCTGGCTCCTAGACCCACCCACTATGTCGTCTGTCCTTTACCATCTCATAAATGGAATCATACATTGTGCAATATTTTATGTTTTGATTGACTTATTCTCATGATGTTTTTAGGCTTACTCACATTTCTACTTTACTTCTTTTGCTGTATATTCTTCCAATGTACAGTTTTATCTCAATTTGTTTATCCCTTTTCTTGTTGATGAGCTTATAAATTGCTTGGATTTTGTTTTCTTTCTGGTTTATTGAGACATGTCAGTATGTAGTCCGGGTTGGTTTTAAACTCAAAGTCCTTTTTCCCTTTCCTCCTGAGTGCTGTAGAATAAAATCACAGTGAGCACTCAACACAGGTCACTCTGCGCACACACACACACACACACACACACACACACACACACACACACACACACACCAGCTTTGGAGTAAGCAGGCAGAAGCAGGATACTGCCAGATTCCCAAGGCAGTTGTATAATTTTATACTTTTTCCTATCAAATACACAAACAGCTTCGTTGTTCTGCATCCTTTAAGATCAGGTATTTTCAATTGTGTAGATTTTTAATGAACATACAGTAATTTCTTATGTTTTCAATATAAACTTGCCAACAGGTTTATGATGCTGAACAATTGTTCATGTGCTTAGTGGCAGTACTATATCCTCTCTAGAGAACTGTCTAGCCTGTTGGCTGTTATGTATTGGGTCACTTATCTCTGTGCTTCATTGTGGAGACTTCACACATTCTGCATGAGAGTGCACTGATGTGCACAGAGTTCTTGTGAAAACCACTATGTGTTTTTTCCTTCTGCAGGTGAACATTTTTATTTCATGGCAACCATTGATAGTGAGATTTTAAAGTTTTGATCACATCATGCTTAGTCATTGTTTTTTTATTGTTTGCATTTTGAATTCTGTCTAAAAGTGTCTTTTCCTGTCTAGCCATATCACAAAAGAGTCACTCCCCACTAAAAGGCTTCCCAGCCCAACTTTTGTAGGTTACTCTGTAATCTGTTTGCAGTAGATTTTTGCATATTTGAACCATGCATTGAAGGTTGATTTTTAACCTGTATTGACAGGCAACCCAGCACCATTTGTTGAAAAGGTGTTCCTGGCACCTTTAAATAGACTGGTGTTTGCTTCAAAAATCAATGACTGTGTTGTGTGGTGGCTGTTCTGGGACCTTCTTTTTTATTCAATTGAACTATTTGTCTGTCTCTTTATCAGCCAGTACCCAACTGTCTTAGCTACTGTAGAATTACAGTAAGTCTTAAGATGAGGTCAGATGCAGCTTTCAGTTTGGTGCCTCTTTAATGTGGTTTTGACCAGCTGGGGTTTTGTTTACATTTGTGTGTAAATTTTAGTAGCATCTTATCTATCCCTATCAAAAAAGTATGATAGATTTGTGGTTGTAATTACATTAAACCTTTATCAATTAACTTCTGTAGAATTTAGTTTCTTTATGAGATTGAGTCTTCGTACATTAGCAGGTAAAAGCCTATTTATTTGAGTCTGTTTTCCTCACAGTATTTTATACATTAATATGGAGAGATCTCTTGATATTTTCATTCATATGGTTTCTAGAAATTTATTGGTTTGGGTTTGAGAGTTGTTTGTTTGCTGTTTAGTGTGTGTGTATGTGTGTGTGTGTATGTCTGTGTCTGTGTGTTTGTGTGTGTCTGTGTCTGTGTGTATATCTGTATGTGTGTATGTGTGTGTGTGTCTGTGTCTGTGTGTATATCTGTACGTGTGTCTGTGTGTGTCTGTGTCTGTGTGTATGTCTGTGTGTGTGTGTGTCACGGTGTGCGTGTGCGTGTGTGCGTGTGTGTGTGTGTGTGTGTGTGTGTGTGTGTATCTGTACAGGAACCATGATGAACATATGGAGGTCAAATGACAACTTTAAGGAATTGGTTCCACCTTTTTTTATGGAGACTGATTCTCTCGTTTATTTTTCCCACACTGTGAACTTCTGGCTAGCTGGTCCTCAAGCTTCCTGTCACTTCCCTGTCTCTATCTCCCACCTTGCTGTAGGAGTGCTAGGATTATAAGTGTGTGCTTCATTGTTGGCTGTTTATGTGGATTCTGGGACTCAAACTCATGTGGTCTGGTGTGCATAGCAAGCCTGCCTTTACCCACTGTGCCATGACACTGGCCCCACATTTGTTGGTTTTTAGGCTCCTGTTAGCCACTGTTCTCATCATCTTGACAAATTACCTAAGAGACACAGTGAGTGAGGATGTATTTGGCTCCTGGTTTCTGGGGGTGATGTCCACTGTCATTCTGCCCAGGTGTAATCAGATCTGTGCTGTCTTCTTCCTTCTGAGAAAGCAGCCTTGAGGTTTCCAACTCTGACTGTGGATTATTCAGTGTCCCTCCACATCCTGTCAGTTCTTACGGTGGTACTTTAAGGTACTATTAGTAGACATATAGGCTTTTATGATTCCTGGGACGTCTCAAAAAATTGGCCATATGATCATAAATGCCTTCCTTTTGTGGAGTAATAGTTCCTGTTCTGGAGTTCATTTTGTTGGATATTAACATATATCAATTTTCTTATGACTCTGTATTAAGCAAACACCTTCAAGCCTGGGTTGGATGGCACTGGGTAAGAAGGCTGCTGATGTAAGCCCCAGAGTCCACAGTCTAGAAACCCAAGATTCAGACTTGAAATTCTCAGGTCAGACACCCAAGCTTACAAACCAGAAGAGAAGGCAGCCTTCCTTTGTCCTTTTCTTCTTTTAGAGTCTTTGATGTTGTGGATATTGCTCTGTGTAAATAAAATTCTGATTGGCCAATAGCCAGGCAGGAAGTATAGGCAGGACAAGCAGAGAAGAGAATTCAGGAAACAGGAAGGTGGAGGGAGAGACACTGCCAGCCACGACCATGAAAAGCAAGATGTAAGGTACTGGTAAGCCACGAGCCACGTGGCAAAGTATAGATTAATAGAAATGGGCTGAATATAAGAGTAAGAGCTAGACAATGGTAGGCCTGAGCTAATGGCCAAGCAGTTTAAATAATGTAAATGTCTGTGTGTTTATTTTATAAGTGGGTTGTTGGACTAACAGGGCTTGGTGGGGACTGAAGAGAAGGTCTCCAGCTACAAATGGCGTCCAACGTGGGGCAATAGTTTCCACCTAAAACCTAAAAAAAAAAAAAAAAAAAAAAAAAAGATTCTAAAATGGAGCTAAAAACAGCTTCCTAGTTGTCTCTCTCAAGTTAGCGGCAGCCTGCCAGTTTGAGCTACTATGGTGGGTTTTTTGTGTGTGTGTCTGACCTACAGTTGTGGCAGGAATGAGGAATCTACAAGTGGCACTTTACTCTGCTGCATGGTGCATTTAGCCTTTGCTAGTTTTTTTTTTGTTTGTTTGTTTGTTTTGTTTTGTTTTGCTTTGTTTTTTAAAAAAAGGTTTCTGAGCTATGCACTGCTTTGATAGAACTGCTTCTGATAGTTGATGGTACACATGGCTCCAGACCCAGAGCTGGCAGTAAACTGTACCACTGCCACTTTGGGAAGCTAATGTGGGTGGAGCCAGCAGCCACAGCAGCATTTCAGTCTTACAAAGATGGATATTACACAGAGAATCTGGTTTGTGTTGTCTTTGGGATTTTTAACTACAGAAAAAGATTTGATCGTAAAGGCTGTTGAGTTAAACAAATATATAAATTTTAAAGGTACCTTGACTTCAAAATTTGGATATAAGGATATGTTGCTTTGAAAAAAGAGTCTCTGCCTTTATTTCCACAGAAAACCAGAGGCTATGGATTTGTTCCAGATTAAGATACATCAGGTTTGATCAGCCAAGACCACCTGAAAGGTCTCCGATGACACCATGGCCCAGATGATCCAACATCCAAAATGGTTTCAAGGCAACTGGCTCAGAGGTTTACCCTCACGGACTACTCCATAATCCTAAAATTTTCTTTGTGTCCCCATAAAATAAAGTGCCCCCCTCCAACAGGAAGTAGTTAAAAAAAAACTACACCCAAATTCCCAAGTATATCAAGCTGGCTTTGGAGATGGAATTGGCTCACTCCTTCACTCCTTCTTTAAACCCAGACATATTGCTAAAAAAAAAAAAAAAAAAAAAAAAAAAAAAAAAAAAAAAGATTTAAGAGATTCTTATGTTCCAAATCAGAAGAGCCCTCTGGTAAAAAAATAAAATAAAATAATAATAATAATAATAATAATAATAATAATAATAATATTTTTATTTAAATCAGGTTGACTATAAATCTCTTTCTAAAGAAGAAAAGGGGATATGATATAGATATAATAGGATGAAAGGGTAGATTAATGAACTTACTTTTAAAGAGCAACAACTTGTTTAAAATGTTTTACATTGGTATAGATTTTAGTCTATTGATACAAACTTAGTTAATTTTGTTATACTGTGTGTATATTTCTACTCTTGTTTGAGGTATTATGTTTATACAACTCATTTAGATTGTAATGGATAATTAAGAAATACAGATCAATTAGTCTTCTATGATAGTCAAACTTATAGTCCTGTTAAGTTTTTTAGGTATACATAGATATATTTCAGATAGACAGGTAATCTTCAAACACTTCAAAGGTCTACAGAATATGGCATTTAAAATATTTTAAAAATTTAGACTTTCTGGACAGTGAGACATGTCTGCTCCTGGCAGCACTGATTTACTTCAGAGAAGAGGATGGGCATTGAAGACACTTCATATGGAATTTATCTTCACCTTGGTAAAAATAGCCATTTGGGCAAGAAACTGTTCTTGCCTGGACTGCTTGATCAACTGGACATGCAGGACCCATAGAAAGGTGACCACTGAACTTTGCTTGACAAAATGGTCCTTCAGGTTCCTGCTTTGCAGAGGAAACTGCCAGACATTCTACAGGACACTAAAAAATATGACCAAGAGACTCTAGCCCTGTGGGCTGAAGACAAATGCCCCAACTTTACAAAGGAACATTAGGTGACTGTCCAGCCTACCAGCTATCTCTGTCTACCCTGCAAGACTCCCAAAAGTTGCTTGCATCCTTCTCCCGGTTCTCAGGTAATATTATATCCTTCTGAGGTCTTTGATTTGGTTGAAGACTAGATAGATACAATTTTCTCAGTTATGATAAAAGGTAAGTTAGATGTAAAACCTTAGACTCACAAATATAAGATAGATAGGATATCTTTAATATTGTAACTGTAATTCTTGCTTGATAATTGTTTTGTTATATATAATTTTACTATGTAAAAATTAAAACCTTCCTTAAAAAAGAAAAGGGGAAGTGCTGTGGATATTGCTCTGTGTAAATAAAATTCTGATTGGCCAGGCAGGAAGTATAGGTGGGACAGGCAGAGAAGAGAATTCGGGAAACAGGAAGGTGTAGGGAGAGGCGCTGCCAGCCACCACCATGAAAAGCAAGATGTAAGGTACTGGTAAGCCACGAGCCATGTGGCAAAGTATAGATTAATAGAAATGGGCTGAATATAAGAGTAAGAGCTAGACAATGGTAGGCCTGAGCTAATAGCCAAGCAGTTTAAATAATATAAATGTCTGTGTGTTTATTTTATAAGTGGGTTGTTGGACTAACAGGGCTTGGTGGGGGCTGAAGAGAAGGTCTCCAGCTACACTTTGACAAATTGGAGGAGGCTCCCCACACTGCGTGGAGCTCTTCTCTACCAGGTGTAACTAATTCAACCGAACCTCCCACAGACACACCCAACAGTAATGTTCTACTAGCTCCCGGAACATCTCTTCACTCAGTCAACATATAATAGCTATCACAATGTGTGTGTGTACATGTGTGTGTGTGTGCATGTGTGTAAACGTGCTTGTATATGTATATGTCCACACATCTATATGTGTGTGTTTGTATGCACTTGTGTGTGCCTGTCAGTTTGTTCATGTGTATGTGTAGATATGTACACATCCATTTGTGTGCATATATATGTGTTCAGGTGTGTTGTGCATGTACATGTATGTATATGTGTATGTGTATTTCATGGGCACATGTGTATAATGTGTGTGTATGTCCATGCATGTGTGTATGTATGTTTCCATGTGTGTAGATATTTGTGTATGTGTGTAGATGGGTGTGTTTGGTTGTATATATGTATATGCTCATGTCCATGTTTTCTATTGTTGTTCTAAGAAATCATGATCCAGACTTATTAAATGAGTAAATGGGGGTGGGACAGCTTTCATCTACCTACCATCCACCCAACCAATGTTTCATGGCAGAACACCATGTGTCCTCTTCACAGGACCAAAATCAATACCCCACCAGTGTGAAACTCAGGTTTACACTGTGATACTAAAAAATCCCCACCTCAATTCTGTTACCATTGTTCCTTGGTTTGGTTGCATTTCTGCTCCATCTTAATTTAATTATCTATCCATCTCATAGCCGCCAAGTGTCATCTTTGGCTCTGCTGACAGGATAGCCATTCAACATTTGAAGTTCTGCTGAGATCTTGACCCCATTGAAAATCTATGAATCGACTTCTTTGGAGAACTTTCCGTGCACAAAGTTGAGGCCCAACAGATCAGTGAAGGATCTCTTAATTCTAGAACCATCCTTCAATACCATCAGTTAATGCCTTGCACTCTCTCAGTAGCCTGAGGCAGATCTGGAACCACAGCGCCACCCTTTGGGCCAAAGTCCCTTTCTTTCCTCATAGGGCAGAATAAGCATTGGCGTTTACCATCTTGCTTGGAAGATTACATTTGATTTCAGCTCTCCAAGACCTTGTGGGGGGCAGGGTGCAAGCTTGCTGCTGTGAGGAAAACTGAAACAATAATGTTACCCCCCCAATCTGTATAATCCAAGAAAACGAGAGGTTAACAGAAAGCCCCGGCAAGGAGAGGCTCCTGGAATGTAAAGCAGGCATATGAAACAAACGAGAGAAATAGATCAGGGCCGCTAATGACAGCTTAGACGTTCACTTCTCTCCAAGTTCCTGGTGTGTGTGTGCAGTTCAGAGGGTGCTCATAACATGTAATTTCACCTCGCTTCTGTTTCTCCTCTTTGAGTTGACAAGAATTATGTGATCGGATTTGCATGGCCTCCTGAAAAGTCAGCAAATGATGTTGTTCATAAAAACAGGAACAGTCACATACCATCTACTTAGAAGTGCCAGCTGCTAGAACTCAAAATACCCACCATGAACAACTTCCCCATCCCATGCAGGAATAAGGGCTTCACATGCAAAGCTGAGGGTGTGTGTGTGGGTGTGGGGGGGCTGCTTAGAACTGGGTGAGCCTTGTGAACTATTCTCACTAGCTCCACAGAAGGCTTGCTGAGAACATTGAAAATAAGATGCCCCTGAGGACCTTAGCAAATGGAGGACCACTGAGGACAGGCTGCTTCCAGAATCTCCGGGCCTCTGTGGACACTTGTGTCGATTACAACCTGGTAGCCTTTGCTCTGGGAAAACCTGCTCTCCAGGACTTTCACCTGCTCAGGATTCCAACTGCTCTGGTTTTGTCCATCTCGGAGAAATCACAATAGTTCACCAAAGCCCACCATCCAGACATTTCCTCTTGAAAACCTGGAATGAGGGAGCACTGCTCTCATCTCTCATGGCAGCAGTTGCTGAAGCTGGTACATAGTGTGTGTTTGAGATGGCCCTATGCTTTTCATTCAGTTTGCCACAGTATGCCTCACTCCACGTTGGCCTTCACCTGATTCAACCTGCTGAGCACTCACGTTGTTGAATTTTGCCACTTTTGGGGTCTTAGGTCCTACCACCTTCATCTGGCTAAGGATTACACCCCTCTTTGCTGAAGCAGAGAACGGTGCCTCAGTAGAACTGGCATGACCATCACGGAGACATTGGCGTGGGACCCAGAGCATAATAGCCTTGATTTTAAAGTTGTTTTTTTTTTTTCCACTTCTTGCTCAAATGCTCCTCTGAAATTTGACTCTGTATCTCCTTTGCCTTTCCTTTAAGGTTTGACAGAAGCAGGAGCTTCTCTAAAAATCATCTTGGACAACTTCCATCTTCGGTCCACCCACCCAGATCCCCCTAAATCTGGTTGGCACAGCATAGCAACCAGATTCCGAGCACAACCCCAACCCATGGCAGATGCTGGCTGAGTGACGGCTTACTTGAGACAGGACATGTGACCTAGTCAGATTTCTGGAAATCCACAAAACCAGCCAAAATGGGATGTGGAGCTTTTGGGGGACATTCTGGAGCCTTTGATATACTGGATCTCGCTGCTTATATAGGGCACGGATAGACTTTGAGGGCTCTAGGCTTGCGCTACTTCCGCTGAGCTTCCCATCTCTGACTTCCAAGGCAATGTAACCAAACACCAGGAGGTCCCACCTTCAGGGACCTGGCCACCTGCTGCCATGTCTTTCCTCACCATAATGGATAGTATCCCCACAAACCACAAGCCAAAAATAAATACTCCCTCTCTCAGAAATTTGTCAGAGATGAGAGAAATAGTTAACATGTACCCCTTGCACTTGAGAAGAGCAGTTATGTTCATTAGATCTCCAAATGGATTTTTGAGCACAGATAGCTTTAAAAACCATGATTTATAGCATATCTCCATATTTCTAATTCCCTCCCACAGAACACATTAGAGTTATTTCTCATGTTTCATTGTTCTTAACTTGTGTTTATTTGTATATTGGACAAACACATAATAACTCTGCATTAATAACTCTAAAACCTCAGGTTTTAAAACAACAAATGTATCATTCCATGTGAGGTCCATTGTGAGTCTCTTAAATGTCCTCTTGTGCTGCTATCTTCCATGTGACAAATCCTGTAATTTCACAGCAGAGGACCCATCCATAGTCAGCAAGATGAGAAGAGAGCCCAGAGACAATAGTAACAAGCTCTGGGTTCCTTTCTAAAAATAATATCATCCTCTATTTCATTTCATTGGGTAAAGTAACACATTGTTATCTGTGGGAGCCCACAGAGGCCTCCAAGTGAGACCTTACTCAGGGTCAGAGAATCTGAGCTTGCTTTACCCAACATGGCTGCATAATGAGATGATTTGGTCACAGGAGTGTTTACCAGGTGTTTGGAATGGTCTATACTTGGCTATACAGTGTGCTTTGATCTTGCAAGGGGGAGGCCTTTAGCCTCTCCCCTTGGCATATTATAAAAAGCCTTTTTCAATAAAGGACAAGGCTGTTGGATATTGACCCAGGCCCTCCCTAAGCTATCCTATGTTTCTTTCTTCTCATCAGCTAGGTCTCTCTTTCTATCTGATATTTCCTCACTCTTCTCTCCTCCACCTAAGAATCCTTCAAAATGTGGGAGCAGACTCCCACACTTACCTAACTTTAATGCAGTCAGAGAAATTCAAACCTCCCATATTGCTTAGAAAAGAGAACTGAAAACACCAGTGAGCCTCACTCATGCCAACTTTGGTTTACCTTTGGAGCTGAGCTTATTTACTTCTGAGAAGAGAATAGTGTTGAACTAAGTCACCAAAACAGTAGAGTTCTGTTTTGACTTGGAAACTTCATGCTAAAGGCAAAAAGAATTCTGTATAATCATTGCACTCGAGTTGGTAACTTATTGATCTTATGCTCATCGACTTACAATTCTGTACCTACATGCATATTAAAGTTGAAGAAAAAGTGTAAAAGGGAGAATCATGGGAGATAAATTTTTCACTCTCTCAAAAACATGTTTACAAGTAAATAAGGGAGAAAAGATAAAGCACTTCTGAGATAACAGATTAAACTCCTGAAGTGGATGGATGTAGAAATAATTGTAGACATTTGCCTATACAATGATTAGTGTATACTTATAGTAGCATATACATTGATGTATTATATGCAATAATATATATTAATGTATATATAATCTTCAAGCTCTACAAGCAGAGGCATTTCAGGCAACAGTAAACACATCCAGACACCAGACCTTGGTTTCCAGGTACCATTATTCACCGAAAGGAACCAGGGTTCCTAGAAAAACAATTGACTTCAGTGATGAGACACAGAAATTAAAAAAATAAGTTCAAACACCACATATTATCAGAAGTTAAGGAAGTGCCCACAACACAAGGGAGAAAACATGTCCAAGTGACATAAGAGCCAACCCCAAAGGGCTCTCAAAGGCCAGGTCCCAGTAACTTAAGTAACAAAATTAGATAGATGTTACTGTCCTACAGAGCATATGGCACTGCTAAATGAGTGCATACAGGTGTAAGTACTTGAATAGGTGAGTGCATGGGGAAAGGGAGGAATCTTGCTAACTGAAGAAAGGCTATGTAGATACAGCACGGTCCCTTCCCTGTGAGTGTGGGCTAGATTTAGTTACTTACATATTATAGGATATGAGAAGGGGGAAATAGCAGAGAACATAGCAGATAAAAGAAGCAAGAGACAAACAATAGATCAATTAGATATGGTATTATAGAATACCATGATGAAATACAGTAGAGCATATTATATAAGAGGAGATTAAAGTTTGACTCCCAGCTCAGAAATTGTCTTGCCTGAGAGACAATTTAATCTTAATCTCTTTGTGCCTCCATTTCCTGGTCTATAAAATGCTAGAAATAACAGATCTTGGGATGGAAAGATGGCTCAGTGGTTAAAGAGTGCTGACTCTTCTTCCAGAGGACCTGAGTTCAATTCCCAGCACCCACATGGCAGCTTACACCTGTCTGAAACTCCAGTTTCAGGGGACCCCGACACCCATGGCAAAAACACAAATACACATAAAATAAAATATATTTTTAAAAAAAGAAATAACAGATCTATGCCAAAGGATGACTGTCTATGAGTCAATGTGATAAGTAGATCCCCAGTAGCAGCGCCTATAACAGTACTCAATGGGTATTGGGTATTGTATATGTTGCTTAGTGATTGGGACATTTTCTGAGAAACTGGTAATTGGACAGTCTCATGCCAACATCATAAAACACACTTATGTGAACCTAGGCAAGGTAATGCAGTCACACAGTGTGGTCTGCTGGTGTATTCAAGAGGCCTAGGAAGTGCAGGGTATATAAAGTAATTGCTAGTGTGACGCAACATACTATTTTGCTTTTTGCTTAATGAGTAGGAAGGTATGCTGAAGTGTTGCTTACAAGTAGAGTCTGGTAAATATTTAAGCCAGTAGCAGAGTTACTTATGATCATTATCAAGGATTGCATATTGTACACAACCAATGTGTTCTACTTTCTTACACCAGGCAGAGAAGCGTTTTGCTTGTAGCACCATCCCCAGAGTCAACTGATTTCATGTTGCACTATGCTTCAAGGACACTGTTAAGTGGTAGGAACTTTCTAACCAAACAGTATCTCTTTGGGATCATAGTTGTACACACAGCTTATCACAGTGAACAGCATGCCTGCATTCTCTACCCTGTCCAGCTCCTGGGTTTTGGAAGACCCTCAACATGCCTGAGTATATCACTTGGTCCTGATGGAATTGTTTTCATGCTCTAAGCAAGTATTCCAGAGATCATCATTACATTTGCCAGCTTCTGGTGTGAGATTATCCAGGCACCTTGTCATGTATTACAAAAGCCAAAGTATTTACTCTTCCAACCAAATGTGAGAGTGAGTCTTTGGGATACAAACAAGGCTGTGATTAGCTGGGTAATTGACTTTTTTTTTAACCACTTTGAGCTTCTTCATTAGTAAAATGGGTATAATATCATTGTACATCTCAAAGGCAATTCAGCAACCCACTCAATAAAATGTCTCACACATAATAAATGATCAATAAATGTTTGCGAGTATAAAAGATACCAAAAAGAGAATCCAGTTGCTATTCTGGAGAAACTGTCTTTGATTAAAAAAAAAAAAGTTCACACAAAATTCTTCTCCCAACCTAGCTGATAGAATTCCTCGAGGTCCTGCAGACTTCAGTGGTGAAATGGGAGACAAAGGCCCCTAAACAGCCATGCTGTTTGAGATGGGGCTGGAATAAGCCTGGAGTCCTAGCCTTGGCATTTGGGCCTATGCCTCCAAAGCAGCTGCTCCCCCATTGCCTGCCACTCACAGGCTGCATGGGTCAGGGGAGGCACATCTGAATGGGTGACTCCTGGGACCCAGAGGTCAGATGTGGGCTGGGAAGGGGAGGGACCCAAGGAGCAGCAGCTGCTGTTTGCTGGACTGGGTCCTCGGGGGACTGCTTGTTTAAGTTTCAATGAAATGATCTTAATTTAGTGGATCTATATTCTATGTTTATTTTTTTTCCAGAAAAGATTCAATCTGCTGTTTATTTCAGGAAAGCCCTCGCCCTCCCTTGGGGTTGTTAATAGTGATGTAGGGGTTAGTGATTTGGTCTGATTGGAGAACAATTGTTAGGAGTGACAGATCTGACCAGACAACCACAGCATCAACTCCAGGTTATTTCCTTTGGCTGTTGTTCCTGGTGTGTTTTGCTTTATTCACTGAGACAAATGGTAGAACACACAAGTCCATCGACCAAGAAACTTCTCCCTACTTCTGGTCCCCAAATTCATGCCAAAAAAAGCAATGGCTTTCTCTGTTTCCAAGTTTGCTATTTCAGGAACCTTCCAAAGACTTTCATGCCCAAGCAGGCTAGCATGTGAATATACACAATTGCTGTTCATTTCCTGCTCCTCCTTTGAACAAAGAACAAAGTCACCACGATAGTATGATAACTACTAGTTTTGCTTCTCTGTGTTCAGATAGTTAAGTTAGTGACATTTTAAATAAACTAGTGTTTTATTATTAACATCTGCAGTCATTTTCTTAAAATGCACTCAGAGGTTTTTAAGAGCATCTGTCCTCTGTGTACAGTACAGTGACTAAAAGGAATGGGGCAGCTTCATCTATTGGTACCAAAAGAAACAAGTTCCTAAATAGTCCATTGTATAGTGACACTGTTTATTAAAATACTGATCTCTAAGTACTCTACATTTACTGAATGTCTATAAGAAAGTATCAACATTCTCCAAAAGTGATATGTCAAATTAAGAACAAAGAGAAAGGAAACATAATGGATGGGAGTCAGGGGTAGATGGTCTAAGGATCCATTTGTAGAGTACATACTACACTAGAACAAACCATTATCCAGCATTTACTGTTGGGGGCTGGCATCCATCTGATTGCCCAGTGTATGAGCCCACTGTGGTTGAGTATTGATTTAGTATCATCCTTGGTCATCAGCCTTGTCTTTACTGTTCAAAAGATTTTAGAAAAACAAATTCATTTGTTTCTTCTGAAATTAAAAAGTTACACATAAGAAAAAATTGTATGTGCAAAGCATATGTATTTTCTCTACAAAAAGAGCTCAGAGCATATGGCTTTGCAGTGCAGAAACTTATACATGGATCCATTTCACAATCCATAATTTAAAGCTAAGGAAGGCTTGTATACTCTTTCCAAATGGACTCAAACTGCTGGAATTCCAGCTCCAGCCTTGAAAAGACCCCTCACTGTTCTGAGATGTACTCATGCCCTGTTATTCAGGTCCATCTTAACCTGAGCTTCTTGGGCACTGTGCTGGGTAATTTTATGTTGACTGGACACAAGCTAAAGTCATCTAAGAGCAGGGAACCTCAATAAAGAAAATGTCTACAATGGGGCTATTGGCAAGCCTGTAGGGCATTTTCTTAATTAGTGATTGATAGGGAGAATCCAGCCAATTGTGGGTGGTACCACCTCTGGGCTGGTGGCCCTGGCTTCTATAAGAAAGCTGACTGAATGAGCTATGAGGAGCAAGCCAGTAAGCAGCACCCCTCCATGGCCTCTGCATCAGCTCCTGCCTCCACGTTCTTGCCTTGCTTGAGTTCCTGCCCTCACTGCTTTTGATGATGAACTACTACATGGAACTATGAGTGAAACAAACTCTTTCCTCCCCGGGTTAATTTTGGTCATGGTATTTCATCACAACAATAGAAACCCTAAGACAGGCACTGAGAAATATGGAAGTGGATCCCTCTAGGGTCATTTTTAATAAGAAGTTACATCAGAAAGGACTGTTGATCAGAATCATCCCTGGCAATGCACAAAGGCCAGCTGAAGAACTAGATAGTTTAAGGTTTGTGGGACAGTTACGGAAATCATTCAACCAGGCTATCAATGTGGGTATCTGTGTGACATCCATTCTTCACTAATGCCACCTCAGGTGAGACTGAGGATGACTACCAATATCATCACTGTCCCAAAATGCTGAAGCCCAGTGCCAGGTGGAGCTCCTGAACTCTAAATAGCATCAGCTTGTACATTAAGATATCTATATGTACAGGTTCCTCCTAGCTCACCCAGTGACCCCAGATAAATGACTCTGTAAGGATATATGATGTTCGCTTCCTCATGTTTTAAGGAAATTTGAGACCTCAGTATGTGCAAATTCACTCTTCCCAGACCATAGGAGACTGTTATCAAGGGAGCTTGGTGGAGAAGAAGTTTCACTTTTGGATCCGGAGTCTTTATTTCCCTCTACATTGAGTGCTTGTCTTCGTCTTTAAGTAGACACACAGAGCACTGAAATGTAGGAGTCAGTCACAAATCCTACCTGGATGAGGCAGCTTTTCCTGATAAGACCCTATCTATTGCAAAGCCCCGGCATCACACAAGGAATCTATCTTTATCTTTAGTAATAAGCATTATGCCAGTCAATCTCTCGGTGGCAGGTTGACACATCATTAAACCTACACACGAGGATTAAAAAAAAAAAAAAACCACCCCTCCTCTTATTCTTTCCCACATCACAATGCAATACAGCCAACTTTTATGTCCCGAATTTAGCCTGACCACGTGGATTGATCCATTTTCTCCAAAGTCGCCACACCAATGGGAATGCCAGTTTGAAAAATGTTATTGAGTGAGGGGTTCGAGGGAAAAGGAAAGAGAACAGCAACAGTCCCTGTCAAATCTCAGAAATAGCTGTAAGTTGTTTATATTTCTCCCCAAGAGAAATGAGGCAGAGGAGGAAGATCTAGGCACTGCGATGAGCCTGTGTGTTCCTCCCTTCCCTGCTCCCAATTAAAAGTGGGCTCTTCTTTCACTTGAGATGTGCAGTTTATTAAACCATGATGTCTTTCTTTTAAAAAACCAATTTATAGCAAAGGGCTCCACACTGCTGCCACTTCTCTAAGGTTGCCTATAATTGCTTCAGCCAAAGCTTTGACTAATTAAATCACACAAAAGATTGTTTCTTAGTAACACACCTGGTCCACGCTTTGTTGTTGGCTTTCCTTGAAGCACGAGTCTCACGCTGCCTCGTCACATGAAAGGATATTAATCAGGTAAATGGCCATTAAAAGTCATATCAATATTTGCTGTGTGGTGATTGTTTCCTTAAATCTTGAACAAAGGAGGTTTCTTTGAAATTTCAGGGCTGGTCTCCAACTGCAGGAGAGAACAGCCATATGGAAACGCTGTTTTTCAGCTTTAGCGAAAAGTGGGAAAGGGGAGCAGAATGTGAGGTATGGCCAGAAGTGAGATTATATTCTCTTTGTTCCTGGGGGTTGTTTGGGGCCAGGAGATACAAGTTGAACAACCTGAAATCAGTATAGAGCGAATGGAGGAGTGTGGACAGGAAACCTCTCTAGTAGCCCCTTCATTCCCTGAAAGAGGGAAGCTTCCATTTTGGAGTCAATGGTGCTAATTAGGCTGCGATTTGGAGCACTAGATAGACATGAAAACGCCCAGGGAATCAAGCATTACTTTCATATTAAATTAAAAGGGGACTCTCACTAAACGTTTTCTTCTATCAACAAAGCACCCTTTGAGGCTTTGCTGAAAGGGCACTGCACTTGGAGTTGGTAATATGGTCCTAAAGCTTGATTCCTGAGTTACTGGCCTCTTTGCCCCTGGAACAGCCCTAATGATATATACTCATGTAGCTAATGGAGCAAACATTCCATTCAAGAGGAAATGGTGGCTACATGCTCTTGCGTGTGAGAAAGCCACCTGCCAACATCATCCATCTATAGCCCTGTGTCCTGAAATCTTCGTCACCTTCCACAAATGGACAGAATTGTCCTGGGTTGGGCACATGGCCTTGTGCAGGCTAGGATACAGCATTCTGCTGGCTTTGGAGCAACAGATTCTAGAGTTGGAATCCCACCTCTGGAACTCTGTGGTTGTGACTATGAACAAAAAGGCAAGAACAGCCTATTATGACTATGGCCCACATATGCTATAAAGTCCAATATATATGCTAAACACAAGTACAATGACTAACATTTATAATTTCCTCAATACCTGTTAGCTACAACACTTTTGAGAGCCCCCAAATCTTACACAGTATTTCCTCTTATTCAATGGAGTCATTGTCAGAGACTGAAGACAGCTCTTCTGGGGGTTCCCCTTTATGGCATTGGACCATGAGGGAAGCACAAGCTTGAACTGGTTCCCACCAATCAGCAAAGAAACTAAATCAAAACCATCAGTTTTGAGACTGGCTTACAGGGCTCTCAGTGTTCCCCATGAGGAGCTTCTGTCTGTCTGCTCTCTGTAGCACCCCACTTGGACTGCTCTCCAGTTGGCTGTCTGTTCTGTCCCCTACCCAGGAAGATGGAAAAGACACAACCAAAGTAGTGAACCTAGAAGAAAAATCAAAATGGCATTTCCCAAACATAATGGTATTTATTTGAGGCTGGCAGAGCATGACAGTGGGATAAGCATACTATGGCGTCGGGTGTATCCAAAGAGGCTGAGATGCAGGATAGTTTTAAAGGTAGTGAGAAGTATTACATCAGGTATTTTGATACAATAACTTTTGGCCTCAAGGATTCTCATGGCAGTGCTGATCACCTGAGGTTGAGTAGATAGTGCCTGCACTGGTGTCTCACTGGGTTTTTGTTTTTTCGTGTGGTCATGTGAGGTTGCACTGGCCCTTGTGTGCAGCTGTGGTGTCAGAAGCCTTTTGTGACAGTTACTAGAGGTATTCATAAGCAGGAACAGTTTATTACCTTGGCTTTCATTTCCTTGCCAGAGTTGACGGAAGTGGTTCCATTTAGATTTCACATTCCTCTCCCGAAGTGGAGCCCACACCCCACTGTCCCTGGCTGTGGGTTGCATCAGATGGGTCTTTTTAGTGAGGGACCCCTTGACATCTTCTCTCTTTAGTGCAATCACAGCTGCCACACCAAGAACTTACTGATCTTTCTAAGGAAAAAAAAAAAAAAAAAGCATCAGTCCCACCAAGATGCAGAATTCTTGCCATTTGGGATCAGATGACAGGCAGAAGCTCCTATAGAACTCTCAGGTACCCAGGAAACCTGCTGTCTCTTGGCCAGGGACCAGTTTCCCGCTCACTCTGGGTGAGTATTCTAATCAGCCAACTTGAGGAACCTGGGGATTAGGAATGGCGTGGGTGTGGGCAGAGTTCATTAAACAGCATCTCAAAGAGTGGAAACCTCCAGAAGTTTGGTTAGGCAAAGAAGCCCTGGGATTCTGACACTAGAAGAGTGGGGGTGTTAACCTAGGAGAGTCCAAGAAGGAGGAGGAACAGGCAATGGAAGTTGAGAAAAGCCAGAGGGCTCCCGGGCTGTCTCCTCACGGGTGCATTCGGTGCTCTCCTGGTCTTTCCAGAGAAGCCTGATGACTGACCACTATGGTGTCACTAGGACTTCAGAAATACCTGGACCTCAACGGCTGCTGCCCTCTCACATTGACTGCACAATAAAATCAGCAGAAGCACCTTTCCAACAGCTTGATGAAGAACTCTACTTCCAGAGAGTGTATTAACTGGAGGACAAAGCCTGAGTATCAGCACCCAAGTGACTCTTTTGAAAGTCATGGTTCACACACACACACACACACACACACACACACACACACACACACACACACATCCTGGAGTATCTGTCTGCTTTCACTGTGTTATTACATTTGTCTCTGAATTGGGGAGATCATTCATCTGCCAAGAGTCCTCATCCTTGTCAGTAAACCAATTTTCCCCACTTCAGGGCTGAGGCTGATTCCAGGGAAATTGAGTTGGGAAGAGACTGGGGTCTGTTCTGTTGGATGACCAGAGATGTACTAATGCATGTACTAAGGGCAGGATGCTAAGTTTATCTTTGCACCATTTTGCCTTCATACCACTTCCTCGGGGATCCTTCTATCTGAATCTCAACAGCTATGATGTCATCACACACGCTTACCAGACAAACTCACAAAGGTGAAACTGGCAGACAGTGTTCTCAAAGAAGAAAGTCATTCTCCTTGGCTTTTTTCTTCCTGCCCACTAATTGCATTTCTGTTCCTTTTCTTCAGTGAGAGGAGACCTCCCCTTTTTCACATGTCGCAAAGACACCTCCACCACCAATGTTTGTATAGCTCTTGTAATGATGACACAAAAATGTCACCATTTGAGAAGCCTAGGCCTGCTGAGGAGGTGAACACAACTAGCCTGCACAGTGATACAACTCTGCCGGACTTCTAACCTGCTTTGATTGACTTTTTGCCTGCTAATTCTCCTGGTTTTTAAATCTGTTGTTTTCAACAGTGTCTGCATTATTTGTTAGTGTCTGGACATGTCCCTCTACTGCATTCACTGTGTTACCCTGTCCTGTGGTTGTAAGCCACTTCTGTCTGTTGGCATCCTTTGACCCTCAGGGCCACTCAGAGGGAAGAAGGATGTTAAGAATGGATGCTGCTATTGATTCGAGGCTTTAAGTGTTTGTCTTAATTAACCAGCAGATGCATGATTCCAGCTTGGACTTTCTTAATGCTTCTACATATGATCATATATTAATCATTTTCCCTGGCAGACCCATAACACGAAATAGCTTTTGGCTACTTGGTATCATATGCTATATGTCCCCTCAGCTGCTCTTTGACCCCACCCTCTCATTAAATAAGGATCAAGTTGAAATCCTCACAGGACCAGCAAGGAAGAACAGTTGCATGACGGGGGCTAAGTCAGACTTCAGCATTGTTGCCATAAGAAATGAAGGCGGTGCTGCCAGGTCTGCTGCTGCCTCAAGGGACAACCAGTCCAGAGCTTTGTGCCAGAGCCCACGTTTAAGTGATAACCACTCTGTGTTCACTCTCCTTTTCAACCCTGTCAGCAAAACTGGCATGGATGCTTGTGTGTGTGTGTGTGTGTGTGTGTGTGTGTGTGTGTGTGTGTGTGTGTGTGTGTGTGTATCAACCTCATGAGCTTTCTCTCATTTGTCTCTCCTGCTTACTTCCTATTTCTCTCCTTTTGGTGTGTTCTGGATTAGTACTGACAACATCAGTGGCACAACAGTCAATTGCTATCTCCAGGAGTATCCAGGGGACAAATTATCTTTCCTGATGCCTCACCACCCCCTTTACTGTCTCTTTCTACCGTGTTGTGCCTCATACACATTTCTGACACTCAGCTGTGGGTAGAAAGATTTACACCTCTGCTTCTACAAAGAACAAATTTATTGATTTCAAGAAGTGAAGAAAATTCCCCTGTGATGCAGCATATCATATAATGCACATACACATACCTGTACATATGTATGCTCTAACTCTGAAAACATCATCATCACCACAGCAGATCCTGTGTTAAGCCCATCAGGGATGGAAAGGCTACAGTGATTTGTAAACAACACTAAAGAGTATGATTCCAGGGACTGAAGAAGTAGGCGGTAGATATTGAGCTCTTGAAGCCCATTTGTTCCTCCTTCTCTGGGTGTCCACCATTGACCCCTATCCTGGGAGGTCATCGTGGCTCCAACCACAGGACATGGACATGGGCCCCATGTTCCAGGCGCCTTTGTTACTTCTTGACGCTTCTCGATATTCTATTCACCTTTCATGGAACTTCCTAGATGCCTCAGCCCCAGATTGTTTCCTTCTCCAAATGTTTAGTCTTTATAATCCCTCCCTCCCACCTCAACACCTTACTGCGTTCATTCTTTTCTACCTTAATGTGTGGTTGCAGCCCACAGAAATTGTCATTATGAAAAGTACTGTTTCGAACCTGTTGTTTTGATGGAGAAAATGGGAATTATGAGATCAAGAGTCTCATATTCACAGGAACAAAGTTATAGTTCTTGCACAAATTTAAGAACAGATGTGCATGGCTATAAAATGTAAATACCACTGAACAGATATGACCATGGAGTGAGTTTAACTTCTGTTCAAAGCCCTTTGTCTTTCTCGCATACAAACATTTGGAGACTTCTTCTCCTTCATTTATTCCTTGAAAAGATATTTCTATGCTCCTGCTGTGCGCCGCACACTGATTTAGGTGCAGGAGGCAAAGACAAGAGCTAGAGGCAATATCTCTGCTCCTACCCCTGTCATCGAGCTGGCCTTGTACTAGAACAAGTAAACAAAATCGAAGAGCAATTAGGGTCATGAGGACAAAAGGCCAGCAGTTGGAGAACACCTGTGCACATGGCTGAGGGAACAAGTGACAGGCTGCGTGGAAGGCAGTGCACAAAGCCACTCACACGGGAAGAGGTGGTGCTGAGCACCGCCGTTTGTTTTTCCACTTACGTGGTTGCTAGGCCCTGGGTCCTGCTGCTCGCCTACCTTTACTCTCAACACTCTAGCTCAAGTGTAGCCTCCAGGGATGCTCACAATCACAAGTGAATTCTTCCACGTGAATACACCCATGTATCTACCCAGACCAAGGAACTGAGCTCCTCAGTAGGCTCTCCGCCCAAACAAATCCACTTGGTTGTTGTTTAACTTTCTCATTTTATCACCACAGATCAATTTTGTCTGGTTTTTAATTTATCTAAATGGATAAATCATCAGTGATATTTGGGAACCAGGGTACGTGCTTGTTATTCCACCCTTGGGAGACAGAGGCAGAAGGATCATGAATTCGAGACTGTTTTGAGCTATTCTAGTGAGGCTTGTTTCTAAACAACGTATTTATTTGGTCACCCTTGCCTGAATATGCAGAAGTCTTCCCACTCCAGCCTGCTTTGTCCTCTACTTTGTTCCCTAGGAACACCATTGCTGAGAGCAGAAGTGGATACAGGCTCCTACCCCTAACCAAGAAGCTGCCTGGAAGGGATTCCTGGCATTTTGTGTTTGGAATCTTCAGACTGGAAATGATCAACCTTCGGTAACTGACATTCTGATCAGCTCATGGGGTAGGAGGTCTATAGTGGATGTTGTCATCGGCCTCGTTTGGAAGGTGTGTACGGACTAGGCCTTGACTGGGCCCCTGGACACCCGTGGATCTCCCACACTGCTCTCCCATAGCTACCTAACACACTAGCTTCTGCAAGCTTTTCTCCCTCCTCTCTTCATTGCTGGTGTTTGTGGCTGTGCTGTCCATCCTCGCTCCTTCATCTGTGGTAGTTTGTTATGGAATGTACCCCACGGACCTGTGTGTTTGAGCAGCTAGTCCTCAGTCGGTGGGGCTGCTTTAAGAAGTCGTGGGACCTTTGGGACAGGGGCAACGATGGCAGTCACAGAGTTGTAGCTGTAAATCCCTTCCTCCCCTGAGCTGCTGGCTGTGTTTTATGGCTCTAAGAGATATGAGCTAGAAGTTTCAGGCTCAGCTTCCAGCACAAATACCTCCATGCCTTCCACTCCACAAAACCATGAGCCAAATCCTTCATCCCCTAAATGGTTTCTGTCAGGAGTTTTCCATGCAACAAGAAAGGTATCCATTATACCTCATCTTTGTAAGGTCCTTGCCAGGATGTTCAGCTGTGAATTTGGGCCGTGTTCCTGATTTTATAAGCCTTGCCTCCCTGAGTGCAAAGTGCTCATGGATCCAGGACCCTCATAGTACAGCCCGGTATGTAATCTCTGGATTCTGCATTTTGTTCAATGTTGATCTGACACTTTCTGAATAGCTGGCTTTTATCATTTATCAGTGCTTCTTTGACCCACTTATTTTGAATGTATTTGTAGGCTTATTGGTCAGAAACAGAGCAAATCCTGGAGAACAGGTGGCACATGTCCTAAAAGGAAGAAGTCTATGTAATCTTCAAATTACAGGAATCAAGAGAGATGTGCAGTAATGTTGAAGCTCAGAGGTTTAGGGAAAACTCCAGGTGTGAGGTTTTAATATGCTTTCATCCTCCTCTTCCTAACCAGGACCCAGCCAGAGCAGTCAGTCCTAGGCTTAGAGGTTAATGACCTGTGCCTACTCCTTAGCCTTCTCTGCCCTTAGCTACTATGAGGCCTCTGTATTTACTGCTATCAAGGCTTTCTGGATGCCTTACCCTTTGATTGACAACAATTTACAAAGCAGCAATAGAGCTTAGCAACAGTTACCCACAAGCACCATTCTTTGTATTTCAGTTGCCTCCACTCTTTTCAGAGATCAGCTGTTACCCCAGTTTGTGGACTCCCTTCTGCTAGTATATTAACCCTTATCCCCACAAAAACATCCAATCATTATACTGTTCCCTTATGACAGGGGTTCTCTGTTCTACCTACCTCCAATGATGAGTCCTTGTTGCCACTCAGGCTTCAAGAGACCTAGCTCCAAAAATCCCATCTCAGTACTTAATTTCTGCAGCCACTTCTATTAGCAGTTGTCAGGTGTTGTTCACCAGGAAGCATAGATCTAAAGAGGAGTTTAGTGTGCAAGAGGCTTATTAGGCAGCTTTGGGGATAGGCATCCATAATAGAGGTGGATACTATGGTGTAATCTCAGCAAAGGCCTGGGCGACCTGTGGGAATGACCGAAGTGAAGAAAGAGCCCTAGCACTTTGATATTTATATCCACAAGTCATCGGACATGGCTGCTCCAAGGAAGGGCAATCCCCTTGGGCACAGTGGCTTTCTTGTTCTGCAGTGGTTGTGAAATGCTGAAAGCATGCTCTGAGGAGAGTTCTGGGCTCCTGGTCCACATTACAATATAATGCACGCAAAGCATAATGAGTCGACATCTTTATTTCAACTTCTCTAATCCACACATTGGGATTTTCCTACCTTCCCTCACTGCATCCGGGCATTCTGCTGCAGTGAGAAATGCAGAGGCTGACAATCAACATTCTTGCCTCACTCCTGACCTCAGAGAGAAAAAAAATAACATGTGGCCTTCCATCTCATACGTGAAGTACATGTTTCTATGTATGTGTTTTGTAGTTATTAATTTATCCTCCCTACCACATTTTTAAGTAACAGATGCTGAATTTAATTAAATATTTTTTATTTCTGTTGAGATAATGATGTAATCTACTGAAATTATCATCTTGCTTTCTAACTCACATGTAATTTATAGTGACTTTAAATGTTATACTAAATTTTCACGAAGTAAGGCCAACATTGTTAGTATTTACCTTCTGATGTCATTTGTTAGAGTTTTACAGTTAGATTTTTTTACTTCTGTGATTTTGAGAAATTAATCTATGTGTTTTCCTGTAATGCTTTGTTAGATATTTGCTTTTGAGGTCATGCTGACGTCAGCAGACAAACCAGGAAGTGTCACCTCTGTTTCTGTAAGAATGGTATTCAGTATTCCTTAGCAAATCCAGCCTGTTTGTAGTGGCTGCCTTGATGCCTGAGTGTGTGTGGGAACGTTTTTTACTTCATTCGATTTAACTCTGTTCAACCTTCTTTCTTCTGAAGTCAGTCTTAATGAGTCATCTTATACATGTACCCATTTCTTGCAAACTGTCCAGGGTTTTCTGCTTCTCATTCTTGTGAAAGCTCCCTTCTGCCGTGTTTGAGATGTCCTGCTGTGGAAGCAGAAATTGCTTTGAGCAGACAAGTGGCCGTACCCATAGACTCACTTCTCTGTACCCCTCTTCTCACAAGGCGAGGGCCCCTGAGCTCCTTCCATCTTGGAAGCTCTCCAGTGTCTTCAAAGGAATAGCTCTTTCCACGTTCTTCCTCTTTCCTCCGGTTCATAGCACACCACAAGAGCTTGTCTTCTCAGTCATCACAGGGGTTTGGGTCTTAAATGTCCCCCAAAGGCCCCTGTGATGGAGGCCCCCATGGATGACTTTAGCTTGGTGCTACGGTAAGGAGGTGAAATCTTTTAACAGGTGGGACCTAGTAAGGTATTTTAGGTCACTGGGGGCATGTATCCTTAGAGAGGATTGTGGGACCGCTGCCTGGCTCTGAGTTTCATATCT
Organism: Onychomys torridus; assembly: GCF_903995425.1. Classification (NCBI taxonomy): domain Eukaryota; kingdom Metazoa; phylum Chordata; class Mammalia; order Rodentia; family Cricetidae; genus Onychomys; species Onychomys torridus. The sequence goes on from NC_050447.1 coordinate 17,452,648, forward strand.
GGCCTCCTCTTCTGCAGGAGGCCCAAAGCAGTGGGGCTAAGTGGTCATGGACAGAATGCTTCACATTGTGAGCTCAAATGAATTTCTTTCTTTATTAGTTGACTTACTTTAGATATTTGTTTGTGACTTACACATCCACGATCACAAGAAATGAAAATGGTCCCCACACTGTTAAAATAAATATCTGGCTGATAGGTATAAACTGGAGTCTATAATCTACTTGTATTTGAATATCGTTAGAAAATTTGCGCTGTGGGAGAAACACGGGTGCGTTTTTATATAGCACTCTACTTCTTACAGATAGAGACCATGTATTTCTGAACAGAGATATTTGGATTCAGGTACTCCATGCTTAGTGGAGCAATTTGCAAACACTAAAGTTGATATCATTTCAGCACAGCAGGGCTCCTGATCAATATAACCTGCTACTATCATTATTTTGTGAGTGCTTTATGATGTTTTTAGAAGATGACCATCAGTAAAAATGAAACATTATCTCGGTGCTAACATTTTCTGAGAATGGCTTAGATGTTTAGCATTCATCACACTTAGTTTGATGAAAAAAACAAAAACACCATGTACAATCATCACCACTTATCTTAATCTTCTCATTAAGACGAAGAATGATCAGGCTCTAGACCAGACCCACACATAAGGGAGTGACAGCCATACAACTCTAGAAGGTTTGTACCAAGAGACGCAGAAAGCACAATTCAAAATTCATCCACTCGTCTAATCGCCAAACACTCTGGAAGAGGGTAACATAGTTTACTCTCAGTAGTTGTCTCAATACAGCCAACTTTTTGAAACAGTTTCTGAGTTTCTATTTTGTTTTGAGAGCTTACAACATCAAAGAGTTAGTATCGGTCCAGTGGTCCCAGGGTTTTCAAGAGAACTTCAGTACCTGAGTCAGACATTTTTAGGAACAACCGTAGTTAAGGCATCTGGATAGATGCTGGCTACAGGTAGACATGACAAGGGTATCCAAACTCCAGCTGTGAACTAGCCTGGTTAAAGTCCCCTCTGAAATGCCTTTTAACTCGATCTCTCTATTTAGAACTCCATTACCCCATGTTTAAAACAAAGACAGCCCATTGAAAACAAGCTGTAATTGCAATCTTTCAACAAAACAGCATTTACCAGAACACGCCTTTCAGAATGGCACACTGTGTCACCCCCACAGTGCACGGTACACAATTACATCTGTCACTGCTCTAACAGGATGCTCCATGTCAGCAAATCCTCATCAGCCCCACAAGTCATGAAACATGAATGCCTTACTACCAGACTTTAGAACGTGCTCCCAAAATAAAACAAATGATTAGCTTATTTCTCACTCAGAATTGAAGCTGCACTGGGGAGAAACACTAATCCTTGTTTTAGAAAAATAATGATGTATTTCATTTATTGACAGCAGGATGATTGCCTGAAATGTTTCTCATTACTCTGAGATCTCAAGTGAATTAATCACTGCCAGGTAAACCAAGGTTAAAACTGTACTATATGTGTATATTTTAAAAGTGTTGGGGGAAAATAATCAATACAATAAACAAAGCCCATCACTAGCAGATAATTGTTAATTCAGAGAATTTTTTTTAGAATATTTGATCTGATAAGCGACTCGGTCATCACAGAAATTAAATTAGGTTTCTGAAAATGGATATTTCATTTTTAAGATTCTGTTGCTTGGATACGTGGAAAGACAAGGCTGACAGAGCCTGAGACAGGAGGGCTGTTAGGGGGCAACGTTCCCCACTCCTGGAAACTCTGATGAACACACAGGAAATGTTGCAAGAGAGATGTAACAGTGGTGATGATCCAAATGGGCTCATTAGGGACATCAGGATATGTGTCATTGATTCCATGTTCAGGGAGTCTCTCTCCACCATTCATCCTTATTACTCACACTTAAACCAGGCAGATATGATGCCATAAATTCTACCAACACTGTTTGAGAAACATGGGGCAGGGGGCAAAAGAAAAACATCATTGATGGCAAAGTAAAGGGTGTGTCCCAGGGAGGGATGGCCATCAACAGGGCTAGAGAAACTCAGGCCAGTGCCTCAGCAGGATCCACATCTCCCTGGATGCCTGTGTTCTTATCAGAGTCACAGCGCTGAGCACTCTCTCCCTTCACCATTGAAGATAGAATAGTTTTTGAAGTCTTCTACCTTTTGGGAATTTTAAGTGCTTGGTGGGTTCCAGAATCTGTAACAACAGCACCGGCAGAACTTAACCTGTGCTCAAGAGTAAGCTAAAAAGCACTTTCCCCAGACTTCCTGGTAAACCACAGCGGCCAACTGGCCGTTTGGACTGAGGACATAGAGCCAGGAGCTGCATATGAACCTTGAAGAGCTTTCTGTGTGGACTCTTGCTCACTCCCCACTTTTCCCTTCCTGGAGGTTGGGGTGTAAATGTGATGGTGAGACCCAGATTTTACCCCATGAAGCTCCGCCTAGGGCAGAGTGACAAGACAGAGATAACCCGGGTTCTTAGATGAACACTCTAAACAAAGGAACTTGGAAGCCCTTACCCCTGCCAACTCTAGACTCCACTAACAGAGAAATGAGTGCCTGTCTAGGTGGCCTGCATTTAGGGTCCTTTTGTGATTAAAAGTATAGCTTTCATCTTAACTGACAGTTTAGATCTGAGTAGATTCCATTTTTCTCCTACCTTTGTCCACATCACCAGCATTCTCACTCACTCTTGATTCTCCCTTCGCTCCCTTCATTCAGTAAGACACGTACAAATGGAAGTCACAGCCACAAGCATATATAGCCTCATCTGAGAGTCTCCTTTGTTTGTTTTTTCTTTCTTCTCTCTCTCTCTCTCTCTCTCTCTCTCTCCCTCCCTCCCTTCCTTCCTTCCTTCCTTTCTTTTTTCATTGCCATTACGGCTAGCTCTTTCTCACCCCTTCCCCCTAGAATTCTAGTTTCAAAGTCAGGGTTGGAGGACCATGATGATAATCTCAGCACTGGAGAGACTAAGTAAGTAAGAGGTCAGCCTGGGCTACAAGGTAAGGCCTAATGGAAGGAAGGAAAGAAGGAAGGGAGGGAAGGAGGGAGGGAGGGAGGAGAAGAGAAGAGAAGAGAAGAGAAGAGAAGAGAAGAGAAGAGAAGAGAAGAGAAGCATTCTAGCATTTGTTCCAAGTATGAAATTCATCCAAATAAATGGCCTTGACTCCATCACCATAGTGACTTGTCTAAGAAATAGACCCATGGCCCAAGCTGGGATGGTCAGAGTTATTTCCTGGCATATCCCTAGAGAACTATAAAATAGTCCCTTGACTGTGTAGACCTTTTCCAACTGGACAGAATAACATCAGTGTACAGACAGGAATGGACAAAAGCCCTGTCTTTGTCTTTAGTTAGTCTAAGACAGGACCCTAAATGTTATCGGCTGTATGAGCCAATTGCTAAATAGGGGGGCAAAATGGAAAAAGAACAAAACAAGTATTTTGTTGGAGGCTAGTGTGAAATGGGTGTTGACATTAGCATAAAGTATTACTAACTGGTACTGTTCAAATTAAATATTACTAACTGATGCTATTCAAATTAAATATTACTAACTGATACTGTTCAAAATAATGCCCTCAACAACAGCTCTTATTTGCTTTAAAGTGGTTTGGTTGCTCCCTTCCTCCACAAAGGAACATCAAAGCCAAACAACAAAATGCTAAGAAAACTCAATACTGTATAATATCTGGTTATAGATTCATATCCTTTATATGTTTAGATTCACTCTTCAAAGCATGGTTTTCTTCTTCCAGGCTAAGCATAAGTTACAGAAGTTCACAAATGCTGCTTTGGCTTTTGTTCCCATCATGCCTCAGCACAGTTAGTTCAAGCAAAGCATCAAGATCATCATCGAAAAGGACCTTGCTGCTACCCTGCTCCGAGAATGTTATAGGAGTTACATCTACCTTTGAAGGAGGGTGTCCATGTGTGTGCGTGCGTGCATGTGTGTGTGTGTGTATGTGTGTGTGTGTGTGTGTGTGTGTGTGTGTGTGTGTGCATGTGTGTGTGTGATTTGATACTAAACCTAAAGAGTATAACACACCATTAGAATGGCTACTAGGCTGGGCAGCCTAGTGCTAGATGAGCAAGATCCTGACTTAGATCCCAAGAGCTACAAAAACAAAATACCAAAGGCACATCAAGTGCTAGAAGATGAAAAGGCTGACCAACAGTGCATGCGTGCTGTGAGGACATCTTACAGGCCAGCCTGATGGAAATGCCAGTCCCAGCAGCCTAAATGAATCATTTAAAAAGAACCTAGAGGAAGAGGAGGCAGCCACTTGTGACTTTGGGACAGAAAGGCTACCTTAGGAAGACTGGTGTTAGCACACTGCCAGTGTAGCATGATCAGATGACGTAAGGAACTCTGAGGAACTCCCAAGAGATAATCCCTATATCAGATGCATACTTGACTGTACCCAAATAAGACTCTTTCCTGGAGAGAGTGTGGGAGCCCTTGCTGAGTGTGAGTGCAGTCTTCTTTTATGCTTAACAAAGGATTTCCTTCATGGTCTTTGGCCTCTCTCAGTAACTAAAGCTCTACTTCCTTTCTTCTTTCTTTCTTTCTTTCTTTCTTTCTTTCTTTCTTTCTTTCTTTCTTTCTTTCTTCCTTTCTTTCTTTCTTTGAGACAGAGTTTCCCTGTATAACAGTCCTGGCTATCCTTGAACTCTTTTATAGACCAGGCTGGCCTTGAACTCACAGAGATCCCCTTGCCTCTGCCTCCCAAGTAATGGGATTAAAGGTGTGCACCACCACCACCCCTAACTAAGTTCTGCTTTCAATAATCAAGTAGAGAAGGATTTTTACGATGAATAAGAACTGATGAGGGCCACCACACCAAAAGGTTCCTCTCTCTAACTGCCACTCAGGCCTGACTGACAAGGTAGGCCGTCCCTGTTAGTGGAACCTTGCTTTCAAAGGTAAGCTTGCTTTCAATCTAATATCAGATCAGAATATGCTCCAGCTTCTTCCATGATTTTTAAAGTCACAGTCACGATCAGTGCCCAGCACTAAGAGATGCTAACACAGAGGAAAGATGGGCATGTGTGAGGTACACTTTCATTTTTATTACGATATCATTGTTCACACCTTAACTATTTTCCTTTGGATTATGGTAAATGCCAGTGTACAAAGGACTGTTGAGAACCATACTCCTCTTTAATCAGACAATGGCTAGCTTTTGTGCAGATAAATGATACAACTGTTAGGCTGGGAAGCAGAGAGACGGCTTCTTTCCATTTGAACAGGAAACAGGACTCGGATTGGGGGATTGGGGTGAACAGACAGCAGCCCCTTTGTGTGGACTCCGTGAGTGAGACAGGCCAGTGTTCTTAGTGTCTCTTCCGAACAAGACAATCTGATGAGTTTCCCTGACACTGCTACCCATGCCATCCTGAGTCCTTATCCCCAGCCATCGGTGTCATAGAATAAAATCACTCATCTTTTCTTAAATAGCCCACTAGCCAGAGGAAATTAGAACACTACCAAAAACAGAAATCCCTAGCATCTGCCAGAGATTAGGAAACATAACAACAAACAACTAAGAATTAGACAAAGACAAAATGTCAGGTGGACACTTTTTGCCCACAGAAGGCTGAGAATTCTATGTCTTTGTGATCCCAAATCATTTTTATTTCACCCTGAACAAACTTTTTTTCGTTTTGTTTTGTTTTGAGATAGGGTTTCTCTGTGTAGTTTTGGTACCTGTCCTGGATCTCGCTCTTGTAGACCAGGCTGGCCTCGAACTCACAGAGATCTGCCTGGCTCTGCCTCCCGAGCGCTGGGATTAAAGGCTACCACTTCCCAGCCACCCTGAACAATCTTGACACCACCAGGAGTGTGTCCTTGACTCACAAACATACTGTTTGGGATTGGGATGAAGGAACAATCTGTGGTCTGGGACCCACTGATGACGGAGGGAGAACTAGGGATTTGAGAACATCTTGACCACATGGTCACAGCTGTCCAGCTGCTGGACCTGGGAGCAAAAACAATTGAGTTGTTTACAGAGAAGAGTCCAGACATGGGGATGGGGCAAGCATGCTAAGCTTTTCTTTTAACCCTCTGTTTATCAACCTAGGACTTTAACAGTGGCAGACAGTTAGCATTTACTTACCCTGTTCCCAAAACTAAGGTAGACATTTCAACATTTCCTCTTGGGATCCTAACAACATAAGGAGGTTGCTGTGGTCCCTATTAACAGATGAGTGAACCAAGGAACAAAAGTAATTCAGACTTTGAAAATGGGTAGAATGGTGGCTTCAGTCCAGAGTTCTTGGCTTCCAGAGCCGTTCTTTTCCACACTATTTCCAGTGGAACTGAGTTGACAGCCCAGGGCCACCCAGGCCAAGTCTCACCAAAAAGCTCTGTGGTTGGCTTTAAGAATGAAAAGGCCTTGGGTGCTTGGAAGGCTGAGGCAGGAGGATCTCCCGTTTGAGAATACCCTCCATTGCATAGCGAGGCCCTGCCCTTCTGTAAGAAAGAACAGGGAAGGGGATCTTCCGGTTTGCTAAGCCCCTCAAAAATGGAAGCATGCCAGTGTTCCCTTATTTCCTGGAATTGTAATTTGTCTGTCAACGATAAAAAACCAGAGCTTCAAGGTAGACCTCCCCACTCTGAAACTGGAAAATATCAGCTCTGCCTATCATCAGCATCAGTGGCCAAAGGCTGACCTTGCTGAGTTAATCAGTAGAGAAACTAATCAGTTGGAAAAAATGCAAATTTGTTTTCTGCACAGAGTTGGAAACTCATTATACTGAACCACTCCTTAAATTAAGTTCAGAGCAGTGCTGGAAATCTGGGTCAGATAAGAAACAATGGAAGGCTGTAATAAGCAGGCCTGGGCTGTGAGCACTGAATCCCGTCAGCAACAGCATTGGTGTTAATTTCTCCTTAGCCCCTTGACTGTGGTTACAGAGCAGAAAATGGCTTGCTCCATTTGGATCAGGTTGCTTTTTCTAGTTGGCATGTATGTAAGTGGAAGAACATTTCCTTGTAGAGGAGATTCAGTGTGGAGTTTGAACAGTGCACCTGCTCTTTACCCCAACAGTCCAACAAGATGCTTTGTTCTTCCAAATCAGCAGTAGGTTGCTGTGCTAGGCTGCATGGTCACAGGAGTCCATAGCTGAAAATCCTGTGGACTGTCTGTTGCTACCAAGAGCTTCCTGGGTTACTCAGTCTGAGAAATCAGGACTGTGTTGGTTTGGTGTTGAAAGCATCAATTATTTTTTAAAACCAGTGGCTGTCATTCAGCATTCCAGAGGGCAAAGTAAAAAATGGGCCCCATTTCCTTCCCCCACTCTCCCCGAGTGATTAAACTACCCAGAGAAAATTGGCTCTGTGTCTCCAGACTGTGGCTAACTTCCTTGTGCCTCAGAAAGCTGTGATTGAGTTCTAGAGAGGGCATTATCCTGGAAGGGGCGCTGAAGAGGGTGGGATGCTTGACTTTCATGCAATAGGAGGTTCCATAAGTTGGCACACCTTCCTTGTGATGAAATGACCACCAAAAGGACAGGATTACCTAGAACCATAGAATAAAATACCTAATTGAAAGTAAAATGTCCTAATTGAAAGGTGAACATTGGGCAATGTGTATTAAAAAAAAAAAAAAAAACACCTCAGGAAGTGAGGCAGATAACCCACCATCAACATCAGTGAGCCAAACAGAATTCCAGGAATGCTCATGGAACCAATTTGCCAATTTGTATTTCTCTCTCCAAACACTTTGAAGCTAATAACACAGGCAAGACTCTATAACCTGAAGAATAATTGATGGTGAGACTGAGGGTATTCACCACTCTCCATGAATAGTTGCAGGACTTCTACAGAAGAGAGAGAATAGTACTCCTCTGCATAGCTCTGGAAGATTATCTGGTTAAATATGGAAAAGACACATTTTGTCTTCAAAAAGAACTCTCCTAAGTAGGGTATGTCTGTCGGAAGCTAGATTCTTAGGAAATTAGCCAGTTATCCTGTTCTTACACTCTTCACCCGCCATGAATGCCCCTTGGCTTTATCACGACTCACTTCTCTGGAAATGGCTCTTACCCTATGCCCTGTGCCAAGACAAGCCCACTAGGCCATGTGATATGCCGCCATTACACCCAGTCTGGCAAACTGCCTGGATCTTGAGGTCAACAAGTTGAGCCCTTGTCCTCAGGACCTTGAAAGAAGAGTCACGGAAATAAGGTAGTTGGTTTGTCACTGGTCCCAGCTGTCCACTTTGTAGATTTATGTTGTGTGACATCATTGAGCTATGGACATATAGACTAACTGAAAGAGAATTAAAGCTAGGCTAGACCATGTGGCTAGGGGAAAATGGATCAAGCAGCCCCCGAGACTGAGGGGAGACCTTTGGTTTCCACTGGGTTCTGACTTCTGATTTCTATGGCTGAGTTCAGCTGCCCAATCCTTAAAATGACCCCGCTGTCCTCAGCTAGATCCAGGATGTTTCTCCCTATATAACCAAGCTCTCTATTCAAACACTAACACATGTAAGCAAAACTATACATCTTTGTTAAGAATTAAACAGCATATATACACACACCCTGCCTGGAACTTTAGGCAAAAATCATATTGTAATTAAACATCATTTCCTTGACTTTGTTGTTCTAATCGCTTTTATATGATCTTCCAAACAAGGAAAACTTTAAGAGAACAAGGAATACTGAAACTTGAATCTCTAAGATTTTGGCACAGCTGTATATCTGCCATCCATTGCTGGATGAATTTCCTTCCTTAAAATAGGCCACATTCTTTCTTCATTCTGAGGTTAAATAGGTTACTTTCTACATATTCCGATAAATCAAAAACACAGTGCTAATGTGTGCACACTTGTGTCTTTTTTTTTTCTACCCTGCATGCAGTGTACTAAATTTTGGGACCTAACAGTCTTATTTGTTCTAGTGTTACCTTTTCATCATTCCAGTTTTCTCTTTCTATAATGTCCATTTGAAATCTCCCATCTTGGAGGCTGGGAAGATGGCCCACTTTCCCTGTTGGGGTGAGGACCAGAATTGGAATCCCCAGATCCACGTAAGAGCCCCACAAGTGCAGGGGTCTCCTGTAATCATGACACTTGAAAGGCTGAGACAGGATTCCAGGACAGGCTGACTAGCTGGAATTGGCAAGTTCTAGTTCCAGAGAAAGACTTTGCCTTGATTAATGAAGTAGAAAGCCACTGAAAAAGATACCTGATGTCAATTTCAGGCTTCCACACTCTTCCTCACATATCGCACACCCACTCACATCCCACCAGGCATGCATATGCACAATGCAAAGGGAAAAGAAACTTGCCTTCTCTAGATTTACATTGTATATCTGCTCTCTTACTCATAATTTTAGTTTAATTTTTGTTCCTTTTCTCTGTTTTGAAATGGTTTTCTGTCACTTTTATCAGCTTATTTTTTCACTCTTCAGCTCTTTGGCAACAGTTTTCTATTTTTAATTTGCGTGACATACATTCCCTGTGCACTCTCCTTGTGCTCACTCACTTCACATCTTTTGAAGCATCAGTGAGCTGCTCTTACTTTAAAAACTATTACACAATCATAATGAGTTTCATTTTAAAGGTTTAGCTCATTATTTATTCCCTTCCTCCTGTTAGATCAGTGTCACCTAGCAATAGAACATGAAAAGAGAAAGGGGTAAAACCAAAGTCCGAGACCAAAAGATTCATATCTCCTTGAGAAAAAAGAGAATTGAATTCACAACAAGAAGTAAGAAGAAGCTGGGAGTCACAGCAGCAGGGGTTCTGCCTCCCACTGAACGTTTGAGCCTGACTGCAACTCAGGCAAGAAGAGGGGACTGATGTGGAATATCAGTTGAAGATGTGTTAAATTTCTTTATGCTATGGAACATTTGTTTCATGAGGCAAAGATGTGCTGCATTCTTTTATGTTGCATTTGTTTAACTCTGTGAAGCTGTGTTACTACACCTGTCTAAAATACCATATTGGTTTAATAAAGGGCTGAACAGCCAATAGAGAGGCAGGAGAAATGATAAGCAGGTCTGGCAGGCAGAGAGAAGAAATAGAAGGAGAAATCTGGGAAGAGAAGAATGAGGAGCAATCAAAGAGAGAGAAGGAGAGAGAGATGCCAGGGGCCAGCCACCCAGCAACACAGCCAGCCATGGAGTAAGAAGGAAAGAAAGGAATATATAATAGAAAAAGGTAAGACCCCAGGCAAAAGGAAGATGGATAATTTTAAGAGAAGCCAGCTAGAAATAAGCCAAGCTAAGACAAGGGATTTATAAGTAAAACTAAGTCTCCCTGTGATTATTTGGGAGCTGAGTCATGGGCCCCCAAAGAACTAAGAGTAAAGTATAAAACAAAAACAAAAACAAACAAAAAACCCACAACTACAGGGGACACTGGGAGAGAACCCACTGGAAGAGGAGCAAAGTAAAAAGCAGCATGCAGGCAAGTCCTGTGAGTCTAGAGTCTTTAGTTTTACTATATTTTGTTTAAAAAGATAAAAGAAATATGCTTTTGAATAAACAAAGACTTCCAGGGTTTGGTAGAGTTTTTCGTGGATCTTTGGATTATATTTGTTTTTGCCGATTAGTTGTTTGTAGACAGTGAAGTCTCAGTGGGATTTGAATTTGTAATAATCTTGATTCAACCTCCCCAAGGCTGGGGTGCAGGTGCATGCCACAACACTCTGGTTAGCTGGTTCTCTACTTCCTTACAGGAATGCTTTGCAAGCATATTGTGTTATTAATATCAGCCTCCAGATCTATACAAAGAGCCTCATACTCTCCATCCTAAATGTTGGCTAATCATGTCTTCAGTGTGTATGACCTCCAGATGTGATATGAACAAATATGTTAGACAAACATACATATGTATTTTATGCATGTGTATTTGCATGTGACGGTACAAAAATATTTGGGTATATATCTATATATAAAAACAGGCTGTTTCATTATTCACGTAAGAAATGGGAGATATTGGGCCTGGAGAGATTGCTCACTGGTTCAGAGCATTGGCTGCTCTTGCTGAGGACCCAGGGTTCAATTCTCAGCATTCACATGGCAGCTCACAATCATCTGTGTCTAGTTCCAGGGGAATCCAATGCCCTCTTGTGGTTTCCCAGGGCACTGCATGCATATGGAGAACAAGGAGCAAAACACTCATCATATACATAATATAAAATAAATACATCTTTAAAACAAGAAAGAAATGGGCGATCTTTAAAATAATGGCAAAATGTTCACACTTATCTGAATGATGCTTTAAGATACAGCACCCTATTTTTCTGTGCATTTGAAATATTTTAAATACTTTTTAAGATTTCAGAGCAGAAAATAAATAGGCATGCTCCTATACAAGCATAGACTCCAGGCAGTGGGGATTAGCAGTAGGTGCTCTTTCCTGGCTCATCAGTTCATTGGAGATTGGAGCTGAAATTGCTATTTTTTTTAAGTTCATCACAGTAATGCTACCTCCTGCAATTTTTAAAAAATAAATATAACCTCAAGATCAGCCATGTATCTTTGAAAACTACTTTCCCTGTATTTGAATTTAGCTTTCCTTGAGTTCCAATTCTTTTTACGGGGGGTGGTGGGAGGGAGCTGGCTGAGTTTGGCAGAAGGATTGCCACAAGAGAATGGTGAGCAAAAGCGAGGTCTGTCTCTCCTGGTGAAGGGGACCATCTTTAACAGTCTTTTTCCTTGGATTCATAAATGGATTTCTGCCTCATCTTGCAGTAAATCTGAGAGTAAAAGAATTCATAGGGCCTCCTAATGCACTTAATACGGCGTGACTGATGAAATGTGGCAGGCACAACAGAATATCTAGTTTTCTGAAAACCACACTGAAATGAACCATCCTGGCCAGAAAGTTAAAACAATACACAGCCTGGAACAACCAGCAAAGTTATTTTCCTCGATTCTTTCGTCTGCTCAGGCCCTTTGTGATTTGGATTACAAAGCACTATCTGTGTGTGTGTATTTTCTGATGGCGGGTGACAGCGACTGTTTATTCCCAGAAACTCAAATTAATGGTTTTGTTAAATCGACTTTCAGCACTGCACACATAAGTCATCCCCTGGGGATCTGTCTAAAGGTCCAAGCCAGCTACACATGCTTCAAAAGAAGTGTTCTTAAGCAAACAGCAAGAAAATTGGTTACCTGAATCCTGAAAGTCAATTGAGGTGCCGCCTGCAAGGACATGGGAGGGTCAGAAGAAATAAGTGTAAAGTAAGGAGTGACTTCATTGGCCCCTTCCTAGCATAACAATCATGTCAGTAACACCAGTGGGGAGGCCCATACTGGGAAGACCTTGATTCCCTACTCAGTTCTTCAGCCTCTCTCAGCTAACTTGTCCTGTTTCTAACACAGGCTACCATAGAGGACCATGAAATGTGATAATAAAGGCTGGGGTGTAGCTCAACACTGGGGTACTGTGACTTAGAATGTATGAAGCCCAGCACCACATGCAAAACTACAAATTTGAAAATACTAGACGCAAACCACCATAAAATATGAGAGACTGGCTTTCCCCTTCAGATACCTGGTCAAATTTTCAAAATTTCAAGTTCCTGGCTTGTTCTCAGAAAGGCAAGAGATGGAGCCACTTCTGAGTTCTCAGGGTATGAAATGAGTGTCAAGAATGTGTTGTGAGAAGCAAGAGAAAACAGATGTATATTGCCATGTGAAAGAGAGGGATGTCATTTCTCTTGAGCACTCTGTCTCCCTTCAACAGGTGCCTGTCCCCAAGAGCTGAAGGAGGAGCCAAGGAGACAGCAGCCAGGTCTCATCACTTAGGGCAGACCTTTCTCAAATTTTGTAGACATCAAGCAGAATTTGTGAGTTCTTTCTTCTTTTTCTTCTTTTCTTTCTTTTGTTTTCATGAATCATGAGGAAGAGTGTCATTGTCCCCCATTTCCCTTGTTGCTGAGAGTCAGAAATGAAGTGATTAGTCAGCTGCAAGAGCTGCCAGCTCATTTGGGAAAGATTCCGAAGGTAACATTGCAATGGAAGTTACAGAAGTGAGGTAACAGCAAACATCTTCTTTAAGTTGAAATGATGTGGGGACTTTGTGGGGAAGGATGGGGCTAAAAATTACCCAAACCAGTGGCCTATCTAAAATACCTAAACTCAATATTGTTATTCTCAGATCAAGGGGACCCTCAAAAGACCACCACGGAGACCGAATCCCATATCCAAAAACAAAGAGCTTTTATTATCTTCAAGCTCTGGGGCTTGGTCTCTCTGTCTGTCCGACACAGTGGTGAGAGCAGAGAGCCCTGAGCTCAGGTAGGATGGGGTTTTTATCATAGCAAAGGTTGGGGTGAGGGGATTTCCAGGGTTCAGGACCCTGATCGGCTGACATTTTTCTAGGAGTATAGAGAATGTTTGGAATGTCAGATATTTTCTCTTAGATGCAGCCCCACTGGGTGGGATCAGCTTATGGCTCTTCCTGGGTCTAGGTGTTGCCTGCCTGAAGCTGTGTCTGGGCCTCTAAGCCTGTCATGGCAACTGTGTGATCAAGCTGTTTTGCTCCCCCACACACACACACAAATATCACCTACTCAGGAACCTTGGCAAAGAAACAAGTGGGTTATATTAATGCCATAGCCTACTCTAAGTGCTTGAAAATTAAGAGAGAAAAGCTAAGATTGACAAGGATTTGACTCCAACTCAAACAAACAAACAAAAAGCCTCTCACAGTGGCATGGACACAAGAAGGGAAGGGTAGGGGGTCTCTCACTGGGCATAGATGTTTAATTCCCAAGTTGTTTCTTTTCCCGAACAGTGGGGAGGATAAAACCGTACCTGTTCTTTGCTGAACAAGGCTGTCAATAGGCATGAGGTTTGAAAACTGTACGCCCTTTGGAAGCACAAGCACTCTTGGTTTTCTCAACACACAGTTCAAGGATCAGCTGTATCCAGTTCAAGGAATAGTTGGTTGTTAGTTTCTGAGCTGGTCATCAGAGTAAAGATGGTTTCAGATGTCAAAGTAATGTTTTGTGATCCCACATAGGAAATGATCCAGGAGCATGAATTGAGAATCCTCCAGGAGATTCATGAAACACATCCCTGGGCACATTTCAAGGTCATTTCCAGAGATGGTTAGATTATATCATCTTCTGAGGACTCTGACCTAATCAATGAATTGACTCCTTGTTGAATTTGTAATACAATGCATTAACAGGAAAAGGTGGAAGGTAGGAGGTGAAGCCTAGTTGGATATCATGGGTACTGGAGTTGTGACCTTAGGTCTCTTCCTGTGCCCTTGGCTTTTCCTGAATGCTGATTTCTTCCTGCTTCCAGACTAGCATGAAATGTCTCTGCCCTACCTCCTGTCTCCACTGCTGGCATGTTCTGCCCAAGTTCATGGAGTCAAGTGACTGTGAGCTAAACCCTCTGAAACCATGGGCATAAATAGATCTTTCTTCACTTAGGATATCCTGGCTTACACTTATGTGCTGACAGTATTCTGTGTGCTTTTACCAGGAACCCTCTACTTCAGGACCACAGTCCTTGGAAGGCCCATGGATTCTCTTCAGGGATCCCTATTTCCTCTGAAGTTATATCATCCATGTGTGTTTATGTACATGAATACATATCTGTGCACTTCTACCCAAAGAATGGCATGTGTTTTTATCATTACCACAGGTCCAACCTTTTCCTATTAGCAAGAGGCACCACTTCCATTCAGTAGTTATCTATCACCGATATCATCTGCATTTCATTTCAATTCTTTGCATTTTTAAAAGAATATTTTAAAAGTAAAGCTTATATGATGTATTCCATGAATGCATCTATTTTTGCAAAAGCTGCCACTCCCTTACACTTTGATTTTGTTTGACTTTCATTCTCTGGCAGGCAGCGAAACATCAGACTTTCCATGAATGGTGGAGAGTATGTCAACCAAAGTCAAAGATGACAACCATGAAGAGTTAACTTTTTTTCTTAATCTCAAGCCACTTTTTTATGGTGAACTGTCATTACTGTGCTCAGTATAAAAAGCATTGTAGAGATTGGAAAGCCAAAGGTTTCCATTATGGTCTTGATTCAACACGGCCAACAGGCAATCCCTGCTTGTCACACACCTGCACTGATGGCTTCTTAATGGCACCCTTACTATAGTAAACCTCTGAGTCAGGGCAGCAGGCCCCTAACAGAGCTAGAACTGCTTTACCGACAGTTGTCTCTGATTTTAATAGACTCTCTAATGAGATATGTCTGATAAACATGTGCCACGTTTGCGTCACAAATTGCCAGTTTGAGTTTATTGAAGTTCATAGTTTCACAATGTCACCAAAATATCGAGGTTTGCTTGCAATGTTGGTTTTAGTTGCCCTGCTTCCTGTGAGGACACAGCTTCCTTCTATTCAGCCACCACTCGGTAAATCACATATTTTTGTTAACCAAGGCTGACCACCTCGGAAGTAGCTGAGACCAGGCAACAAAGACAGGGCTAGAAAAGAACCGGGAGAGTGAAAAGGAGCATCAACCGCTTCCTAGGCCTGATCACAGGAGTCAAAAGGGACCTTGCCATGGCTTCCTAAGGAAGAGGCTGGGGAAAAGGCTACCATCTGGCTTTTGTTTTGTTTCTTAAGATCTCCTGCAAAGCCTTCAACCTTTCCTGAGCACTGTGTAAATCCCCAAATTCTACAAGTCAGTGCAGTAGACTTTAATGACTTTTCAATGTTCTTGTGTATGCGGTGTTGTTCATGACAGTTATATTTCACTTTTTTTTTAAAGAAGTTTTTGAAGAAAAAAAAAAACTTTCACAAACCACTTCTTTTGTCTCCAGTTTCTGACTAATTACTTTTTAAAAGCAGTGAGAGGGTGTTGGTTAACAGTGGTCCTCATGGGCAGCTTCCTCCAGCCGCCTTCCCAGGGAGCCTCTGCAAACCCATAGTTAATCCAACTTCTTACAATGTCTGCTAGAAGCCATTTTTCACATATGTGGCAATCAGTGAAAAGGAAAGAATATCCAATGTGTTTAATCAGTTATTCCTTAAATTCCTCTGTGTGTGTCAGTGTTTGGCATGCAAATACCTTGGTTTGTTGTGAAAATATGACATACCTGGCTCGAATTCAGAACCCAAACAGCAAACGGAATGGTTTTTCTCCCCATGTTTTGATGTATTTATTTTCTTCAAATGCAAATATATTTCCAAGGTATGTATATGTGTAAACTCACACACACTTATAATAGTCAATCATAAGACATGTTCATCTCGAGTCTCCTTTTGTTTCCTTTTGAAACCAGAAGGCTTACCTAACATGTTCAGTTTAGATAGCAGAGCTTTTCCATGAGAACACAGAGAGCAAGGGAGTGAAAAACAGCTGCTTCCCCCACCGACCGGCCTCCGAAGCGCCTTATCGAGAGCTGACCCCATTGGCTGAAAGCGGCTTCTCTTGTGCATTGTACTTGATTCGGTGTGTCACCTGTCTCTTGTTTGTCTGTAGATTAGCACAGAAATGTCACTGCAAACTAAGTGAATGGGGCACAGCCTCCGCACCTGCCACTTTGAAAACTCTTAGACTACCCCTTGTTTATTTTGTAGGCCCCCCGGGGGGGCACCGCAGTAGCTGCATTGAGATAAACAATACGGGGGATGATTAAGGGGGCTTTTCACATGAAAATTCCCTTCAGAAAAATGTTTTGCAGATGTACTGAAGAACACTGTATCACTAAGAACCACTCAAAATACTTTGGTGGACCAAAACACCTTTATATTTCTTCTGGCAACCCGCCAAGTTCACTGCCAGCTTGAAAAGAATTCTATAGCTGGAGGCTAGCGCAGAAACTGCAATGATTTAAAAGAGAATTGGCTACAGTAGGAACGATAATGCCCTATATCGTTAAAATGCAACTGGCATCTTAGCCTCCCTGCAGCTCTTTGAAAATGTGCTTACTCTTCAACTATTTACAAGGAAAAACGCGGAGACAATTGAAATCACAGGAAATCAAAATTATTGTAAAGGGCTGAGAAGTATTTGTCAAACGATTTATCAGGAGTGCTTATAAAATAATAGCATGTTCTCAACTGCTAAATGATTAAGAAATCCTTGCTGAAATTCTTCTCATTATGAAACTCACCCAGCATACACAAAAACCATTTTCATCATGCCGTACATTAATTAATGCAGACTGTAAACACGAAAAATGTTCACTTAACATTAAGACGTAGATGTGAATGGGTAGTGCCCCATGGCTGGTTTCTCTTAGCATTCGCCAGAAACAAAGACCCGGAGTTACTTATGTTTTCTGGGCGGTTTGGGCAGAACGATGATTTGTTCTGGCAAGCCAAGGAGAAATCAAAGAGTCCAAGGGCTAAACAAAAGGGAATGTCCCAAATGTTTTCACAAAAACCCAGAGAACATCTGTCCAGTGGTTTCATTTTATCAGCAGCAAAGGCATGCCTACAGACCTAGCATTCAGCACATATACAGCAGCCCTTTATTTCTTCCTTACGTGGAAATGACTGAAATTCTCCTTTCAGTGCAGACAAATACCTTCCCATTTAAATTTGCTCTCATGAAATGTCAATGGGACGTCAAGAACAATTTGCTGCAAAACTCAACATGGGAACTGCGGGGAGGAAGCACTCAATTTCCCTCACCAACCCCTTATCACATGCCAAAATTTAAATAAAGCATGCTGGTGCCTGGCCTTAAAGGCTTGATGCAAGGGGCAGAGAAATAACACCTGCCTGAATATGTAATATTAGCCTAGGTTAAAAGAAAAAGAAAAAGAGGGTCATGGAAAGGAAGAACATGGGAACACTTCCTTAAAATTGCAGTCAGCCATCAGTCCCACCTGGCACTATTTAGAGACTTCTTTCCACACTGGATGAGCAGAAGTATCTGGGAAACATGAGCAGTCTCTACTAAGATCCCACAGTTTGTATAATTTAAAAATTTGTATTGCCATATATTAATTATGCATAATTGTGCATTTCATTATAGCATTTTTATACATGTAGATACTATATTTCTATCATATTCACCACTCTTGCATCTCTCATCTCCCGTGGTAATTCCCTTCATCCAACTAGTTTCTTTTCTAATTTGATGACGACTTTTGGGGGAGCTGGAAGGTGAGCTAATGAGTTTCATTAGGGTTTATAGAAGTCTGGGTGAGAGTTGGTTTACAAGTGGGCACTTTACCAGTGGCTGCACCACCGAAGAAGATGCCTGTGCCTCTCCCATCGACCATTAACTGCATATAAATCCTCAGAGAAGGGTAAGGTCCCATTAGCCCCTTCCCGTTCCCCATAGGATCTTCACAGGTCTCATGTTGTGCAGGTACTAACAGCAGCTATGAGTTCAAAAGGGCTACAGTTGTGCCATGCCCGGAAGTCCGAGTTCCTCAGCTCTCTCCTCCCACATCCTCTGGCTCTTACATTCTTTGGGCCCTTTCTTGCAGGATAGTCCCTGAGCCCTGGAGGGACTGATATAGACTCCCTATTTATGGCTGGACATTCAATAATTTCTTATTCTCTGTAGTTTGGCTGAGCCTCCTCTTTATGCTGGCCACTGTAAAAGGAAGCTTCTCTGAGCAAAGCTGACAGTGACCTATTGTTTGTCATATTATTTTGGAGGTTATTGAAGACAGGCCCATCATGTTCATTTAGCAAACAACAGCAGTAGCTTCTCCCCCAGGGCCTCTGATCTCCCCAGCCATGAGCTTTTGACCAGGTTTACAGGACCAGATGTGAATTCCTTCCTGCGAAGCAGCTATCAAATCCAATCAGGAAGTGTTTGGTTACACCCATAGCTTGCCACAGTTTTACCAGTGGGCGCATCTGGCCTGGCCAATTGATATTGTTAATTATTCCTCAATAGCCTGCATAGCACCTCCTGGTACAATGAGGAAAGACCAGCAGAGAAAATGCCTAGCCAGTTTCAACTTGACTTCTCTATATCTTGCATTCAAGATACAGTGTCTTCAGCAATAGATAGGGTCTTACCATCTAGTTCTTGTGTGCAGCCGAACAGCAGTGGCAAGTGCCTGTATTGTTTGGAATGGCCTCAGGGGCCTCTCTGACTAACAGTTCATGAGTTGCCCATGCCTGTACTGGGGTTTTTGTTCATTGACAATAACGTACAGATTCTAGAGGAGCTCTCTTCACCCACACTCTTTCTAAAAAATTTTGTTTTCTTAATTAGCTTGTCATGTGTCAGATTTTCTCACGGCTTTTTCATACATTGTTAGGTTGGGTGTGCTCCCCTTTTCTTCTCCCCATCTCCTGCCTTCTCTTCAGTTAAACCCTTTCCTGCCTCAGTTTCCACCTTCCACTCTGTTCATGTGCTCTCTACTACCATCTCCCAAGTAAAGAAACATGGATTCCTTCCTGTTTCCTGAGTTCTATACACACTCACTTCCACAGAAGTGCACATGTGTAACTTCAGGTTATTTGATGCTTGTCTTTCTGAGCCTGAGTTACCTCACTTAATATAATATTTCCCTGTAAATTTCATAGTTTCATTTTTCATGACCAAATAAAATTCCATTGTATAGCCACTTATGGTAATACTCTGGAGACCGAAGCAGGCAGATCGCTGTAACTTTGAGGCCATCTTTGTCTACATAATGAGTTCCAGACCAGACAGAGCCACATGGTGAAATCCTATCTCAAAATGAAAAGAAAATCCAAAATAGCACATTGCCATAATCAATTCACCATTTCAATGGTCAACTAGGTTGGTTTAATTTCCTTGAAATTATGAATTAAATAGCAAGAAGCACGAGTGGACAAGTGCCTTATGATAGGATGTAGAGTCCTTTGGGCATATACTCAAGAATGGCATAGCTGAATCATAGGGAAGGTCCTATCATTCTATCTTAGGTTTGTTTCTTTAAAAAACTTCACACTGGATTCCCAGGCAACTGCATTAGTTTATACTCTGACCATCAGTGAGTGAGAGTCCCTCTTTCCCCACATCCATGCCCATTTTCTGGATGATGACCATTTTTTACTCCTGGTGACTAAGGATGTTGAACACTTAAAAATAATTATTGGCTGTTTGTACTTTTCTTTTGAGAACTTTCTGGTCAGTTCATTAGCACATTTTTGTGAGGTTTTGTTTTGTTTCGGGTTTTTGTTGATGGATTTTTGTTTCCTTGGTGTTTAGTGGTTTTTTTTTTTTTTGTATTTTTTGTATTTTATAGATAGTAATCATCTCTCAGATGTGTAACTCGTAAAGATCTTCTCCCATTCTGTTGGTTGTCTTTCCACTCAATTAACAGTTCCCTTTATAATACATGAGCATTTTAACCTCATGGGGTCTCATTTGTCACTTCTTGGCTTGACTAAGCAAAGTCATATGCAAAAACCTTTTCTTTAGCACTTTCAGATCTTACACTAAGGTCTTTGGTCCATTTTCAGTTGAATTTTGTGCACAGTAAGAGATAAGGATGTAGTTTTAGTCTTCTGTATGTTGATACACAGTTTTCCCAGTGCAATTTTTTGAAGAGGCTCATTTTTCTTTTTTCCAATGTGTACTTTCAGCATTTTTTGTGAAGAACAAAGGTGTCTATGTCTATGTGGGCTTTTATCTGAATCCTCCGTTCTACTTCATTCATCTACGTATAATCTATTTGTCTGTCATTGTTATTACTACGGTCCTGTAGCAAACCTTGGCATGAGGGATGGTGATGTGTCAGGTACTATTTTTGCTAGGAATCACTCTGCCTATCCCGGGTCTTTTGTGCTGCCATGTGAATTTTCAGATTGGTTTTCTATTTCAGTGAAGAATGGTGTTAGGATTTTGATGGGGATTGTGTTGGGTCTGTAGATTACTTTTAGTAGGATGCCATTTTCACAACCTTAATTCTCCCCATCCATGAGCATGGGAGCCACCCAGATTTTTAATTCTAGGCACACTTACTGTTTCATTCCCTCCTGGTGGCTTCAGTTCCCATCAATGTGCTAAATCTCTCCATGCTAGACCTAGTCCCAAAATTTTATGCACATAAATTTGACTTCTTTCTCAATTGCTAAGTAAGTCTCTGGTACCTGCCAACATGCCTCAAACTGAACTCATGAGCTCCTCTAACCTCAGTTAAACTCAGAATCTGTTATGTAATAATTTACTCAGAAATTGGATAAAGCCAACGTTTGGACATCATTTCTAGCTTTCCCTATTTGCCTTTCTACCTCATGCCTAGTCAGTTAGTTTCCTGTTGATTCTATTTTCTTAATACCTTTCACATATATCTTTTGCCTCCATCCACACTCATAGCTTGGATGTGAGTACCATTGCTAGATTGATTCCCAATTGCTATGTTGTCTATCAATAGCTATATCTACAGCTAAGTAATCCTTCTAAATTCAGATCTGGCTTTCTGCCAGACTGAAACCTCATAAAAGCTGTCTATGGACCACACACAAAAATCTCACCTCCTCCCTGAGTTTCAAATGGCCCATGATGATCTTGGCCCTCAACACTTCTCTGAGGTTCGTCTCTTCTCAGAACCCAACACCGATTACACACGTTCCTCTCCAGCTCATTGCTGCTGGGTCCTTTGGTCCCTGGACTCCCATCCTTCCTCTCCTTTGCAGCTCACTTCCATGAGTCCTCTTTTCTGGAGTTACCAAGATCTTTGCAGGTACCCCTGCTCTGTTTCTATAACTCATATTCTGGGCTACATTCCCTACTACAGGAACTGTTTTAATGTGGGTCTCAGAGTAGTTCTGAGTACACAGTAGGAGAGAGAGCTGGTTTGGGAGCATGCAAACTACTTTTAATCAGTACTTCATCCATGCAAATTATGGCAAAAACTATAGTTTTAGATAGAAATAAATGAACAAATGCATATGCATATATGGGGCTATATTATGAAAACTGTGTTGTTGGGCAATACCATCGTGGTATGAACTTCTTGGTCTTACATAGAGCAGAATGGCTAAAGTATTACTACATAATACTGCCCTTGGGGCCATTATCTTATATGAGCTTGTCACTGTCTGAAATGCCCTTATATGGCACATGACTACATATATAGATACATACATTTGTGTGTATATTACTTATGAGGAACTCCAGGCTGAATGATAACTATAGAAAAAAATTACTAAGGTGGAAAACAAGAGACGGTTCCGGGGACTCAGAAGGAATCATTCATTCTAACATCCAGCAAAGGTAGTCAAACAGAGTGTGAAAATCCTTCTTTAGTTAGTTGTCTTACACTTAAAATCGCACCGCTGGAGATCAATGCTAGTCGGCATAAATATATTGTGAAGACAGGATACTATGTAAAGAAAAGAGGTTCATTTTTTATTCCCTTGTGATTCTGGAAATCTGTGATCAAAACAACCTGATAAAGGCCCACGTGCATCTGTTTCCTATCATGGAGAAGTGAGCACATACACAGCTCTGTGAGGTGTCCCCTCCTCTCTTTATATAGCCACCAGGACTCATTCATGGGTTTCCACCCAAGTGACCTAATCTAATCGAATCGAGTCACTTCCCCAAATTCTGTCTCTAAACTGTGTAGTCCGATTAAGATTTCACCCTCTTAATACCATTAGCACAAGACTTTGGAGATTAAAGCCCCGTAGAGTTAGAGGGAACAAATGATACTCAAAGCATGGCATGAGACCTGGGGTCTGGGTCAAACACAAAGGGCTAAGGTGCAAACCTTGCTACTCTCTGCTTATGTCCAGACCTGTTGCTACCAACAGTGTAGTCACTAGTCATCTCAGATAAAAGGAATTACAAAAATAAAGAAATAAAAATTAGGAACCAACGAAAGGTGGCTACTTTGTTTTAACATTGCTGAGGTCTGACTGATGGATGCTAAGCTGTGCACATTTAAAGTATGCCATTTGTTAGTTCTGAAATCTGTACCTGCCTGAGAAACCAGCACCATGGTCAGGCAACATTTTCATCTCCCTCCAAAATTTCCACATGCCCCTTTATAATTCATCCCTCCCTCGACCCCATCCCCTAGCAACCATTGATCTGATTTGATTTCTGGGTCACTTTCTAGAATTCTGTATAAATGGAATCTTGCAGTGCACACTCTTTTTGCAATCACTCTATAGTGATTCCGAGATTCCATCCATGTTGTGTTCATCAACAAACTTACTCCATCAAGGGCTCATGTCCTCTAAACTGTCTCTTCTGCTGTCACAATCATTTCATAAAAGAGATCATATCTGAACTCTCAGAAAAGAGGAAGGACATATTCTGCAAGTAAAAAAGAAAAACAGACAATCCTGTGCTAACAAAGACTGGGGTCCTTAGATAAAATTATGTAAGCCCCATTACCCAAAGCCAGTTCTCCTGGCCACGAAGGGGGAAGCACTGCCCCTCACAAAGCCCTCTCCTCCTCATTCAAGAAGGGAGAAAAGCAGAGCCCTCTTGAGACCTGTTTCCATAGTAACCAGCTAGCAATTGACAATGTGGCAGCAGTTGGGCCTCCTGAAGGGAAAAAAAATCTTCAACAGCGACCAGACCACAGAGTGGTCCAAGAGGGGACAGCTCACACCCAGCCCTCGTGGAGGCCCCAGGAATCACTAGACTGGCCCTTTGTTAGAATGAATTTCGAAAGAAATGGATGAAGAAGGAAGAGGGACCTTTCAGACTCAGGCTGGTCCACAAGCTGGCACCTGGGAAAACCATGACATCATCACAGGAAGAGGATGAGTCTCGGACAGACTGCACCCCCTCTGTCTCACTTCAAGCAGCCACATTAACCACTCTTAAGCTTAGTTTCCAAAACAAAAGACAAACAAAAGAATTAAGCCACAGGAAGACCCCTACCTCAGACAGCTCCACTGGGTGCCATTAGGGTCTCACCTGGGATTTGCCTGGAAACATTCTGGTGAGTATGTCCCAGGTTTCCGTAGTGTATCTCAGGTTGAAAGAGGAGGGGTTTGTGTGTGACCTTTTTTTAGACCTGGAAAATGTGAGAGCTTACAAAACCAGGGAAACACCTCAAATGAGTGAGGGGCTTAAATCTGGGAGTCCTCTCACATTCCTCTCCAAACCACCCTCCAGAAACCCAACCCCCGCTGGCACCTGCAGATTTATAAATAGAAGGAGCATGATGCATGCATTTCAACACTGTTTCCATTCTTTCCCAAGATGGTCCACCCAGCCTCCAGTTAACAGGCTTTTACTCAAAGACAGCCTGACCCCAAAGCACATCCGGTTGCAAATCCCAGCTCTGCTGTTGGACAACTAGATAATCTTGGATGGATTAACATTCTTAAACCTCATTTTCCAGATGTTAATTTATGTTATAGTGTTACTGTCAAGAATGGGTGTGAAAATCTGCACAAAGTGTTAAACAAATCCAGTAGTTTTCAATAAATACTAGCTACATTGTAACACTTCCGATTTCTTCTGGACAAGATAGAATTTTTTTTTTAGGACCATTCTCTCTCTGTCTTACAGTCCAGTCCCAAACACCTCTGACATGGAGGCTGTGATTCCTTCATCGTAGAATGGGAAGCACTAGCTTGGACAAGGCTCCTTTAAAAACTTTAACACTATGATCTTTTTTAAGAGATATGTATTTGGTCTTGAACTTGGTTCTTGACAGGATGTCCCCAATGCTTGGAATTTCCAGGCTCTAAGAGAAATCAATGTAAAGGGAGCGGTTTCCATTATTCCTAACAATCTCCCTCCCCCTACACCTGAGATGTTGTTAATGAGATGACATTTGGAAAGTCCCTAAAGAAGGGGGCTGCTTGCCAGGAGTGATGAGCATGTATTAGAGAGCTGGGACTTCCTGCTTCACTTTGCTGACCAGGAAAGAGAAGAGGGTAAAAGTTGAGTGAATTACCTATGGCCAATGATTTACTGCATAATGACGTCTCAGGGAACAAAATCTCACTTGGCAAAGGTTCAGAGGACTTTGGGGTTTTGAACATATAGGAGCACTGTAGCCTGAGTTTTGAGTGTAAAAACCTGGAATCAGAAGATACAACAGGCTAGGCTCAGACACCTGTCCCCAGACACCACTATGGATGATGCAGAAAAGCAGAGACAAAATTAATTCATCCATGGCTTCACTGGGAAGAGGAATAATGAAGTGGTCCAGTGACCCCTAGGTCCATCTTTGGGTACTAACATAAGCTTTAGGTGTAAACAGAACTGAGCAAGGAAAAAGAGATATGCACAATTAAGTACTATTGACCATGACTTGGTCTCACCCACCATCTCTTGAGAAAATCCTTACTGCTTGCAGGTGGAGGAGGCAGGGGAGGATATGTGGGCCTCTAGGATTAGTTCTGCTAAAGGTTGAAGCCTCAGTCTAGAAAATAACTGCCTTAATGTAAAAAGTATGAATTGGTCTGATGATGAGAACAGGAGATAGAAACTGTGTTAGCCATTTAGGGATAAGGACCTTATCCAGAAGCTAGACTTGTCATTGGTTTGGTCTTGGCTGGAGGTCAGAAACACTAGAACAGGGTTCTGGTTTCTCATGAGCCTGGCTGCCTGGAAGCTATCCATATGACATGACTGAAACAGACCGGTACCTGACCACCTCACCAGTGGACCCTGGACTCACCAGCCCATCCCACTATACCTTACCCAGTTTCTAGCTACCAAAAGCCCTTAGACCATCAGCTTGAAGGCACTGAATTTCTTGGGACCCCACTCCCACCCCTGGGGCTAAACAGAAGCTCCTGTTGAAGCTCATCCTCCCTGAAATTCATTCTTCATGTTCTCAAGACAAGGGGCCCAGAAGCCACCATCTTGGGGGTGGCCCTGGTGATTATTGATTTGCCTAATATTTTAGCTCCTGAAATGAGAATGTCTCTGTCACTCTCAAGTATTTCCTTTCCTCTGTGTGGTTTTGCTCTTCTGGAATCCCAGTTGATTACAGGTTTAGGACAATGACTTATTCCTGTGCCTTCAGCCTTGGAGATAGATTAGGCAGAGAATTCAAATAGTCTGAGCCAACATAAAGGAGAAAGATGTAAAATGAAGGCAGAGATGCCAGACTTCTGAGCTCCATTTACATCATGGGCCCAAGAGAGGACTCGATGTATGTGATGAAAGAACTGTCTAAGCCCCGATTTCAGGACTGATAAAGTGTAAGACCCAGAAGTAACGTGGGAGCTGAGCATCCTCCTAAGACCATGCTCTGCCTCCACCCTCTATCTAGATGTATCCAAATTGACCTCTTTCAAAATAAGTCAGTCATCTAGTCAGTAGAGTTTTCCTTAGTTCTGTGAGCTATTCTGCTAAGTAGTCAGTCACACAGAGGAGCCATGGGATGTCCAATTGAAGGATGTGGGCAGCTTGAATTTAGTTGGCATCTAAAGTGGCAGTAAGCCAGGAGAGCAGGCTGAGAATAGGGCCCATCAGGCCTTGAACAGGAAAGAAAAAAGACAAGGCAGGAAGACACCTGAAGGTGACAATATGAAAACATAAGACCTGGGCTGGAATGAAATTGCATGAGATGTATGAGCTCCAATGCAAGAAGTTGTATGTAGAACTCCATATAGCTGAGCGTGTGCAGAAGATCCTGCACTCTACCTGTACAATGAGATGTAAAGCTTGGTGCTTCGTACTGGCCATAGGACTGCTAAACTTTCTTTCTGATGTCTCAGGTTTCCTCCCTGGAAAATTTGCTCTCTTCTGTCTCTGCTTCTGCTGCAGCTGTGTCTGCTCAATTCTCGCTCTAGGACATGATGCCTGGAACACTTTAGAGAGTGCCCTCCAAACCATGGAATTAGCTGCTAACAGGAGTGCTCTTCTGGGCCCAAGCCCTTACCCTAGGGGGACTGATATTTGCCTTCACATTGATTGCATGATAAACCCACTGAAGAAGACCTATTACAGAGCCTTTAGGATGAACTTTCAACCTCCTTCTCAAGATGCAGATAAGCTATACAGAGGCTTTCCTAACGAAGCTAAGGCACTCACTCCAGGCTAAGAACTTGCCCCACACATACCCTGCTCTCACCTCCTGAACCTACACAAGACCATTTTACTTTCAGGCTGGTCAACTCTGGTAGGCCTCTTAGCCCTGTCCCTATGAGACTGATCAATAAGGGAGCCATGGACCAGCTTTCATCTGGAGCACCTTCATTGTTTGCCCATCCTGTGAGATTCCTCACATGACTAGCACATTGTCTTTTGATGAAATGGAGTTTCAAATGGCAGCTAATGTATTTGATGCCCATACCAAATACACACAAGTCCATGTCTGTGCCAAAGTGTAGCAGAGATTCTCCCTTGACTGTCAGTCATGCCCCTCTTCCTTTGCTCCTTTCAAGGTTGTTGCCCCCTTCCCCACACAAGTCTGGCCTAGATGGTCAACATATTGGCCTGTCTTTTCCCTTTCTATCTGACCTGAATACAAATAGGCTCTTCTGGGAAAATAATGGAACATAATGACATGGAGACATTGTGATTTTGCCATCACTCTTGTTTAGAAGAGTGCTTTGAATCGAAGAGGGTGTGACCATAAATGGGGGAGTTGGTTGTGAGATAAGAGGACAAATCAAGTGGTCTTGACCTCAGAAAGAAAACCAGAAGAAAAGAAATAGAAAGGAGAAGGAAAGAAAGGGGAAGGGAGAGAGAGGCATGAAGAAAGAAAGGGGAAGACACTAAGGTGTTGGTCCCCGGGTCTCTCTCTCTCTCTTTCTTGACATCCCCAGTTCCTCAACAGTGTTACTGAGTTCATCAGATGCTGTGGTGCCTATGGATCTTTGGTGGAAGCTAGAGAAAGTGAACTTCATGCTGGGTTGATAGAGACTTAATAAGCTGATGGGAGCATAGCTAAATGTTCAAGTTGAATAGTACACAAATGCGTGAAGAGTTAAATCCAATACCCCCCCCCCAAGTTATGGAGAAGAATCTAATCTCTCCCCAAATTATATAATTAGATGTTGGCTAAAGTTAACTACGCCTCTAATTTTGCTCTTATTTTTATTTTGCTGATTTCATAAGGGTGCATATGACTCCTGAGTTAGGCCCTAGTTCAGAAGTTAGAGCAAAAGTACCAAATAGTAGATTCATTTCCTTTTCTTTTTTAATCAATAACTAGTTTGTAATGCCTTTGATAGAAACTCAATGACTAACATAAGGTTTTACTTTATCAAGAACTTGAGCTATTTGTCAACAGCTGTCCAAGAAAGTAACTGATTCAAAATCCGATTTTAAAAACATTCACTGGATGCTCATTGCATGCAAAACATAGAGCCAGGTGCCGGGGACTTTAAGAGCAATAGATGCATTCTGTCCCTGTGGGAGAAATAACAGCATAGAACATGGCCAAGGGAGATCTGGAACACATGTGGTGCAAACATGCAAAGCTCATGTGACCCATTCAGCAGGATGGAACTGTAATAGGGTTAGACAAACCAGTTTATTCCAGAGACTCAAACAACAAAACTGTTGAAGGTTGAATATGGAAATGTCCCCAAAAGCTTATTGAGAGGTTATTAGGTCATGAGGATGCTAACCTCATCAATAACTGAATGGGCTTTTAGGGGGTGCTGATGAGAGGAAGGGGTTACTAGGGGCATGTCTTTGAAGTACTCATCTTGGTCCCTGGCCGTTTTCTGTCTCTCTGGTTCTTAGGTGCCATGAGGTAAGCAGATTTTCTCTTTCCACCATACTTAGTACTTGTCATGGCCCCAAATCAGCAGAACCAGCCAGCCAATAGGCTCAATCCTCTGAAACCATGGACTAAAGTCAACCATCAAGTTGTTTTCCCAGGGCTTTGCCATAGCAACAATGGGCTACCAATGTAATGGCAATTGGGAATGGAGTAGTGTGGGGCATGGCTCTTTGGTGGACGGTCCAAATGCCTTAAAGCTAGGATGAACTTGTTCTGTAAGTGGCATGAAGAGGAAGGGTAACTGAAGGGGTCACCACATGCTTAGGCTCCAAGACCCACCTGGGGGAGCCACAGCCGGAAGGCTTACTGTCGTCCTCTAAAAGAATTTCAAGGAAAACTGAAATATTTTTCTTTGCCAAGAGCTTGAAATTCTTAGTGGCCTAGAAGGCATCCTGGGAATTGTATAAGAGAGGAGTAATTGGTGGTTTCCGTGAATCAAATCAACATCTTTCCTACTCCTGCCAGGAAGAACCAAGTACCCACAGACACACAAAGTGTATTGGATAACAGAAAGGAATTTACAAATATGGAACTGGAAATATGGTCCAAAGTATCATTTGGAAATGTAAAGGGACAGCATTTGCCCTTCAGAGCCAAATTCTATTCATGGTCCTGCTTTCAAAAGCAGCAGCAGTGTGCTGTTGAGACTGTTCCACAGGGAGAGGAGCCTGAAAATTCTGAAAACACGGGGAAGGAAGCAGCCAAGACCAGAGACAGTGATAAGAGAAGTGATTAACTGAGGAGCCGGGGTTGGGGTAGAATCATCTCAGCTTATCCTGGTTCCGTGATAACAGAACTTTTCACCAAATGAAAGGTGATGGAGCAGACTGGCTGTCACTGATCTCAGGGAAAGCTCACAAATGAAGCTACACACATACCACTTTCAGGTGAGGGCCTCAAGGGAATTGAGCTTGTGGAGGCAGCCCCCAGGCCCCAGGGGAATCTCACTCATTTCTGGAAGGCTTGAACAAGAAAGAATCCACAGGCTTGTGAAACTATGAAGACAGACATTTCCCAGTGAAATAGGGAAATGTAAGATTCAGGCCCATGAAAACGTGTCAAGCAATGGAAATATTGTTGTTTGTGGTGTTGGCCCTGGAAATGAAAATGAAAAGAAAAAGAACAATAACTGCAACCATAATTCATTTCCCATTTAAGGAGATCGAGCCTGAGAACAAAAAACTGACTTACTCAGGGTCCCACACCTAATTAGCAGCAAGCCTGTCTCTACAGTTTCATGTAACAGCTCACCGCTGACACTTTACATATTCTTCTATGTGAATATATTTTCTATTAAGACAAATAATTTGTCTATTTGTCTACTGCTTTATCCCTAGCATCTAGAACAGTGCCTAGCATAAAATGAATATTCAATAAAAGTGTTAAGTGATACTATGATTTAAGGAAGCCTCTTGACTCTTATTCCAGCGCCCTTTAGAAAACATCATCCTTTTCTCCACACAGAGAAGACCTTAAGACAAGTATTTAGCATGCACTCATCACATGCTTGCATCACCCAAGTTTATGAAGAGTTTCCTACATGTTGAGCATAGTGAGGACTCTGAAAAGCAAGATGCAAAAATCCTAGCTGAAGCAGCTGTCAATCAAACAGGGTGGAGAAGGGCTTGCTGATTCACAGAATGAAAAATCCAAGGGTAGTGCTTTCAGGAATGGCTTGGATCTAGGTCGTGAAGACAGTGACATGAATGCCAGGCCTCCCAGCATCACTTGCTGCTCAGCTTTCCCTGCACTGGCTTCCTTTCCGGTTGATTTCCCTTTCCAGCTGCATTTGTCTTTCCACACTAGATCCTATTGGAAAGAAAATTCCTTCAGCCTGACAGTCCAAAGCAAACCCAAGATTGCATTCTTATTGGTCAAACCTGGACTGTTTACCCCTGAATAGACTGATTGTACTGGTTAGTAGACCGTAATAATTTTCTTAACTAAGTTTGGGTCAGATATTAAACCATGAACTGAGGGAAGTGGTCGTCTCTATCTAAACTGTACTAATTGGACCAAGTTTGAATTCCGGAAGAGAAATGCAGTCCTCCGTGCCAAAGGGGAGACAGTGTGTGGAAGGGAAGGGTAAAAACGCCCTTCTCCCTCCTGCATGGGAGGCTGAAGGTAAAGCAGTAAGACACCCCTAAACTGCATGAGTTACTATCTCATGGACACAAAACACGCACGAGTTCATAAATCATACGAACTCGTGTCTGATTGAGCCAGACTTCTGTCTCCAGCCACGACACCGCCATACGACCCTGTTCTATGTACACAGATACACACAAACCGCCTGTGATTTGAGATTTCCAGGTCTGTGGTAGGTCCTTCATTGCTGTGACAGAATGCTCAAACAAGCAACTGATGATTGGAAAGACTTGGTTGATCTCACAGCCTCGGGAAATTCAGACCTTGGCAGCTGGATGCATTTCCTTTGGCCCAAGGTGAGAGGAAAAACATGGCTGAGGCAGTGTGCACCAGAGGGTTCATACTTCATGGTGTCCAGGAAGCTGGGGCATGGGAAGGGAAGAGGAAGGAACAGGATACATCTTTCCAGATCAGGGCCTCTAGCTCCTCCTCCAGCAACACCCACTTCCAGAACAGGCTCCAAAGCTACACAGAGAAACCCTGTCTCGAAAAACCAACAAAACAAAACAAACAAACAAAAACCACTTCCCAATAATGGCATTATATTGTAAACCTAAAGAGGAGTGAATCCATTGATTAAGCCTCAGAATCTTGCTAAACCCATCAGCTAATAATGAAGTCCTCAGAAAAGATCATTTCAGATTCAAACCGTCACAGTACCAGGTAGTGTCTGTCCTCCAAGACACCCCCAAGCGATTGAGGTACCACTGCCACAGATTCGGCCTTGCTTCCATATGTGTGTAGTGGTGTTCACACAGGTGGTGGTTTTTATTGCATGTTGCTTTAGAAAAGAAGGAAGGACATATGAAATTGTCATGAGCAGCATTTGGTGTGGCAAGAACTACACGCTTTGTTCCTTGATTCCTTTTTCCATGTGAGAAGCCTAGGCCTTAGAAAGATAGACTGCTCAGAGTCCCACACAGTTAGCGGCAAGCCTCTTTGGACAGTGGGACATAATACATCACACACTAAAGGAGGACATTAGCAAATGTGTCCGAGACTCTCAGAAAATGTAAGTTTTTTAAAGCTCTTGACATCCGTCTGCCTGTCATACATCTGTCTTCCATGTAGTTTTCAACTCTCTCTTCCGTGTAGAAGGAGAGAAGCTCCTGTCTGGGCAGTACGCCATACATGCTGTACCTGGTCGTAAGTGCTGACAATGTCTTGTTGGCTACGATCTCAAAGCACCTGTACTACCATCCATTGTTTCTGTTTTCCTTAAATATCCTTGAAGTTCTGTAACACAGACATAAGCAGAACAGAAAGGAAGGAAGGGGGTATGATTAAAATGCACTATGTGCATGTGCAAAAATATCAAAATATATATGAAAATTATTAAAACCCCCAAATGTTATTAAGTTATTCTGTTAGCTATAAAACCTTACATCTAAGGCCTGCAACACTTCTGCTTAAATACAAAATACCATGCAAGTATCAGGGAGTTGATCAAGGCATGAGTACTCAACTTGAAATTTCGTCCTGGATTTTAAAAATAATGTTAATATTTATGTTAAGTGTATGAATGTTTTGTCTGCATGTATGTCTGTACACCTTGTGTGTGCACTTCCTGTGAAGGCCAGAGAGAATATTGGATTCCCAGAGACTGGATTTTTTGACAGTTGTGAACCACCATGTGGGTGCTAGGAATATAATTAGATCCTCTGGAAGAGCAGCCAGTGCTCTTAACCACCGAGCCATCTCTCCAGCGCTTTCCCCTAAATTTAAAGACAAAGATTGAAGACTGGGAGGTAAAACCTTTCTCCCTGGGGGATGCTGTTTCATGCCATGCTTGGGTGCTATCTGCAATGACCACATACCTGGAAAAATGACCTTGAGGCCCAGAGAATGGTGGGGAACGGGGGGATGGTAAGCCACACTTGTACTGGGCTTCCCAGAGTTTCAGCACTTTTGTCTACCTGCTGTAGGAGAAGCCACGTGTAAGACAGTGAATCAAAGGAGTTGCACAGGGTTAGACTTCCTGGAGAAGCAATGCCCAGTCCAGCTGGGTGTCCAAACAACTTGGCAGGGAGGAGCAGGTGGCCCTGGTTCTTCTTGCTCTTCAATCTTTCCACTTCCTCAGTATTTAAACATTTAAACATTTTGTTCTATTTAATCTTTCTTTTAGAGAATCACTCTGTGTGTGTGTGTGTGTGTCTGTCTGTCTGTCTGTCTGTCTATCTGTCTGTGTGCATGCACATGGGCACCTGTCTGCACATGTGTGTACACATGAAGAAGCGTGTATGTGTGTGTAGAGGCCAGAGGTAAACCTTGGGTGCATTGCCCACCTTATCTGTTGAGACGTAGTCTCTCCTTGGGCCCCACCCTTGCTGGTTAGGCTAGGCTGACTGGCCAGTGAACTCCCAATACACCTGTTTCTACCTTCCCAGACCTGAGTTAATAAATGTTGGCCACCATCCTTGGATGTTTACATAGATGCTGTGGAAACAGCCCAGGGCCTTACAGCAAGCATTTCAGTAACTGAGCCATCTCCCAACACAGGAGAATTATTTTTACCCAGTTCAAGTCTTTACCATCCCTGGTACAGTTCTTACTAAGCACTCAGTATGGAACTCACACTCAATCTTCCTCTTTAGTGTGAAAGTGTTGTGAAAACTCACTGAATGAGAAACTCAATTGCAAAGTGGTTGGTGTTGCACCTCAGATGGATTCAAGAAATTTACCACACAGTGGCTGTTGCATTCTTACCAGATGGATGGAATGCTCCAAGTATGCACAGAGCATCTTTCTAGATCTCATCCAGATCAACATGGGCCCCAACTTTTGTTTTACCAGTAATAAAGGAAACTTGCCACAAAGAGGACGGTGCATCTGTGAACATGTTGACCAAGATAACACATCTTAGAGTTGAGTATCTCCACATACTCTGTATACTCTGTGTGTTTTCACAAAGGCAGCTTTAGGTTGTGGGGAGGGCTCAGTAACTTTTGCCTGGCAAGCACTAAGACCTACTAGCTGGCCAGCCTAGCCCAGTTGGATGATATTTAAGGTTGTTCTCTGGTCTTCATACACAAGTGCACACACATGATCTACAAATACATATATACACACACATGCATAAAATAAAATAAAATAAAATAAAGTCACATGTACAGAAACTGGAAGCTGAGCCAGGGAATATGAGCCAGTTAATCCAGAGCAGACATTAAGGTGACTTGTGTGGCACATTACTTTTTTTGTATTTCTTAATGGGGTAGGGAAATAGCTACAAGGGGACAAACTAGCAATAAAGCCTTTTACTTAAACAAATAGAAATCTGTTTTTCCTATTTTAAACTATTCTTCATCACCATGATGTATTGTGACTTAAAAACGTTTTGTAGAATGGGGACATGCATTTTGAGTATGATTCACAGTTGGGAACTCTATGATAAGGTTTATCTGTTTATTTTATTTTATTTTATTCATCAGACATGGTTTCCCTACATAGCTCAGGCTTACTTTGAACTTATGATTGCTCTGCCTCAGCCTCCAAAGTGCTAATAATACATATACCATCGAGCCTGGCCCATCATTGTTGACTCATCTTCCAGTGCCCAATAAATCACCAAGGCTCATTTCACCCATCACTATAATACCTCTGATCGTTCCTTCTCTCTTTCTGTCCTTGTTGCTGTGGCCTTCTCCATGTCAACATCCTCTTTCAATGGACGGCTGTTGAAAACCACCTTGTCTAAAGCTAATATATCATACAGACACCAACAAGAGGGACAGTCCAACTCTGTGGCTCCCCTTCTAAATCTCCCAGAGCATCCACACTCTTTATGTGTATGTTCATCTTCCTTCCAGAAGCTACAAGGCCTATGTATTTATTTGTCTCCTTCCTGGTTGTGTCTCTCAGTATATACTTCGTTGGTTCAACCCTGTTGACCTCTGGATCTTGCCCAGAAACAATCATTCTAGAATAATTAGAATAATAAGGCCAGACTGATAAGGAAGGCAAGAAGTTAGAACTGGGAGAGAAATTAGATTCTCAAAGATGCATCTTAAAACTCTCAAATGTTTTTGTAAGTTTTGTAGTGTTTTTGTAAGCGAACCTCAAAGTGTTATCACTGTCTATTTAAAAATGAACCTCAGACACCCTTCCTGAAGAGTTTTGGGATATACAGAATCACTTCTAGTTGACCCAAAGTTAAAGCCAATGGTTGATGCAAGAAGGTAGAGTGCAGTTTTTATGCCTAAGATTTAGGTCAACCTGGGCAGTTTTCACACCCGCCTGATTAAAGGCTCAACAGTTCAAGACTCAAAGCACCCTGTTCTTTGTTCTCTCCTGGTATGTCAAGTTTGACTCTCTATGGCATAGATTTCTAGTTCTGCTTTATTAAAAGCTCTCTTAGCCTGCCCTTTGGTCTCTGCTGCATTCTTTTGGAAGGTGCTCTAGAGGAGGCATTCTTAAGTTTGTAGGTCACCTTACACAAAGACCAAGGGACTTCTCTAGTTCTTAATACCAAGAGCTCCCCAGGGGCCACTTCCTGATTCCTTCACTTTAGGATTTTAGGCAAGTTTCATAATTCCCCACTTACCTCATCAATAGCACAAGCATCATAGTGTTGGTCTTAAGGTTTCTATTGTTGTGATAAAACACTGTGACCAAAGCAACTTAGGGAGAAAGGATTTATTTTGCCTTACAACTTTTAGGTCACAGTCCATCACTGAGAGAAGTCATGGCAGGAACTCAAATAGGAACACAGAGGCAGGAACAGAAGCAGAATCCATGGAGGAACACTGCTTACTAGCTTGCTCCCCATGTCTCCCCAGTCTGCTTGCTTATGTAAGTCCACCTTCCCTAGAGTGGGGCCACCCACAGTGGACTGGGCCCTCCCACATTAATCATTAATCAAAAACTATTCCATAAACTTGCCTACAATCCAATCTTACTGGAAGCATTTTCTCAACTATGATTTCCTCTTTCCAGATACATCTAGGTTTATGTCAAATTACAACAGCCAGGCAGCACTATGTTTCTGCTCCCAAAAGACTATTGTCAGCTAATATGAGTATATCATTTTGTTTCTGTTGGTGTGATAAAAATACCCTGAGAAAAACAGCTTAGAGGAGTAAGAATTTATTTTTGTTCCTGATTCCAGGTTACAATCCATCATTACAAGGATGTCAGGCAGCAGGTACTGGAAGCAGCCAATCACATCACACCCACAACCGAGAGCAGAAAACGAAGAATGCACGCATGCTATGCACACGACCTCTCCACTCCAGTGCAGTTCAGGATCCCCTGTGTAGAGAATGGTGAGAGAGAGTGAGATTCACAGAGAGTGAGTCTTCCGGTCTCAGTTGACATAGTCCAGATAATCCCCTACAGGTGAGGCCACAGACCAACCTGACCTATGTCAAGTTGACGATTAAAGCTAACCATCACGGTGAGTTCCATCTAGAAAATGCCACTTATATATCAGATTTTATCTGTTAAGTGCCAAATGTATACCCCTAAAATTCATACATTGAAGTCTCACCTGTAGTTCATCTGAATGTAACTCTGCTGGGAAATGGGACCTTCCATGAGATCATTAAGTTAAAATGAAGCCTTTAGAGTGTACCTTACACCTGTATGGTTGGTGTCCTTATGACAAGAAGAAATGTGGACAGACATAGAAACACCAGACACAGGCACACACAGAAGAAAGACCCTATGGGGGACCTGATAACAGAGCAGTCAAATACAAGCCAATGAGAGGTCCTAATAGAAGGCAAATTTCTTGATACTTTGACCTTGGCCTTGTAATGCCCAGAAATATGGGCAAATAAATATCAATTGCTTAAAGTATGCAGTCTACCCAGTGTCTCTTTAAACAAACAAACAAAAAAGATGTCCAGGAAACTAAACATAATTTTCTTGATTTTGGCCTTACCAAGACCCCACAATTTTGTTAGGCAGTTCCTTAAAATATCTGTCTGTCTATTTGTTTGTCTATCATCTGTCTGTGTCCCATTTATTTTGTTTATTTGGAGACCTCTGTCTATTACACTGCCCTAAGAACAATTTCCTAAGGAGGGCATCCTTATCTGCATGCTTAAGTTACTCCTCCCAGTATGAGCTCTCATGTTTCCTCCCATAGACTGCACGATTGAATGACAGCCCCTGTGTTCACATGCTTATCACTCATCTATGCATTGGACAGGGATGTTGTGGTGAATTATCTTGGATAAATAAACATGGACAACCCATTGGAACCAGGAGCTCACAGCATCCCTGTTCTCTTACATCTCACAAGACAATTAAGAGAACATATCATTTTGTTTATTTGCCAATGTGATTAATGTGTTCATCATCCATCAGTTGACTATTTCAAGGCTATATTTTACTGGGCTTCTAAATTCAGTGGGAGAAAAAGAATTACTTCAAATCTCCTGTTATTATGGTTCCTTGTACCAAAGTCATACAGTGCATTCAATATAAATGTGAGTGGGCGAGAGATGGAGCAGCTGTGATTGACATCACTGACAATAGACTTGGGAACAGGGAGTGAGGGAGGTGTGCTGATGGAGTCTATATTTAATATTTCCAAGCAAATAAATGCAGTCATTTCTGTGGGGCTTAGCTATGCTTCAGGGTGTGACATTTTAGCCATCCCCCAACCCCAGTATTTTTGTGTCTTAGACTGCAAACATCTGGCTCTGAAATGAAAATAGTACCATATATTTTCCTTGTAAGCTAACCAACCACAGGGCACAGCAGGAGAGCACCAAATGTGGCAATCAACAGATTTCAGCCACCATGAATTTCACTCTGTGCATGGGCATCTTCCTTCTCCTCATCCCTTTCCTCACATCTAAAACAATCATGAAAATTAGGGAGGACGTAGGTCTCCTTATAATCTTCCTCTAGCATGGCTGCTTGTGGGAGAGTTATCAACTCATCTGGCAGTTCTTCCTCTTCTTCCTTCTCCCTCATCCTCTCCATCTCCCTCTTCCTTTTTCTTTCTCTTCTCAGACACTTATTTTAGATGCATTGTGTTTCTAGCAGCTTGATAGTTGGGCAGTGAGGATGAATCAAGAACATAGTACCCCCATCTCCAAGAAGTGGGCGATTCAGAGGGCATGAGTACCCTGGTCCCTCGAGCTCACATTGGATAATGTGAAGAGGAATCAGGAAAGCTTTATGGAGAGAGTGAAGACTACCCTGAGACCTAGGTGATGGGTAGTATTGGCCAGCAGTCCCAGCACTGAGGAGGTCTAGGCAGGAGGGTCAGCAGTTCCAAAGCTCTAGGCACCCTGGATGATGCAGTATGTCTGAGGCCAGCATGGGTGTATGAAGCTCAATCTCAAAACACACACAGTGTAATAATAACTGCAAGGTAAAGTAATTGATTTAAAATAACTTGAATAGAACACATGTCTGAACATCGCTTATACATTCTCAAATACACATATTTACAGTTTTCAAACAATACTGAATGAAGAAAATGAAGGAAACTACACATACACGTACAGCCATTCTTAATATTTTGTTGTTGTATTTGACATGTTTTCCCCTCAGCAACCACTTCTTACCCAGAACACACCCTACCTGGCTCTGGTCCTCTCTAGCCACATTTCTCAGGGTCAGTAAGTCATAATAATCAGAGGGAGGGGCTACTGTTGCTTATGGCTTTCCCTTTCACGGGGAAGTTGAGAGTTTGTGCTAATAATATCTTATCTCCCTCAGCAGGCCAGTGATTAATGTTTAAGGCCAAGAATTTTCTGGTCTGAATTTAGAAAATTTACCCCAACCTGAGAATTTTCTCCCCCAGTGAAAATTCATGCTTTCTCAGGCCCCGCCCAGTGTTCTTCACTTAGTCAGTTCTGCGGGGTTCTTGGATATGGATGATTATGAAGTACAGGGAACTGTAAAGAGTTCAGGGACCCTATGGTTTTCAGCAAATATAAAATTAAATTTTCAGAGAAGGTTACCTTAGGGAAGGCCTTGATCCAGGCTTCTTAACCCTGGGATCACCTTACTGATTGCTTAGGAAAAAAGAGTTAATGAGGCCAAAGTCTATACAGAACATAATTAGGTTTGCACTAGAGGAGTGACTTCCTCAGCACAGGTCTGTGCCTGTGGATACTGCTGGACATCTCACAAAATCATGCCACTAGTCAGAAGAAAAATCAGAAAAGAATTATTAATACCTTAGAAAAAAATTTTCTTAAAGAAAAAGAAAAGAAGAAGAAAGTCTGCCTTCTGGTGAATGGCCCAGCAGGAGACCCCACAGTGGGCAGGTCAGCGGATCATGAATCCACACAAAGCAGAATATTTTTCTGATGCACACCCTAAGAACTCCCAGAAAGGGACCAATCTCAGACCCATGAATAAAGCTACAAAATAAACAGAGGCAAGTCTATTGGCCATCGTTTGAGGAGAATGAAACATTTCCTTTCTCGTTAAGCAAGCCATGAATCTTCTCATTCATAGGAATAACCCATGTTCCCTCACCCTTGGCATCAATACACTCTCTCTTAACCAATTTAAAAAGAATTATCAAAACTTACACTTGGAAATATTACAAAGAACTGGTGTGTGTTTCCAAATTGCTCTCAGGAGGAATCCAGAGCAGTTCAGGCAAAGCTACAGATATGACTGGATTAATTAGAACCCATCAGAAAAAAATAGTGGGGGAACTAGAAATTCTGACGGGAATTATTCCCGTGACGGGAATTATCCCCAAGAATGCTTCTAACAGGTCAGAGTTAACCTCTGAGTATTGAGGTGGTGTGATAATTCACTAACGTTCAATATGTAGATAGAAACACACAATCTAGTCATTTCGTTTTCAA
This sequence comes from Onychomys torridus, assembly GCF_903995425.1. NCBI lineage: Eukaryota > Metazoa > Chordata > Mammalia > Rodentia > Cricetidae > Onychomys > Onychomys torridus. Next base: position 17,492,155 of record NC_050447.1, read on the forward strand.
ATGCCTACTGAGGAGCTAATATGAATTGAAAGAGTATTGGTACGGGAAAGCCAAAGTCTTATGTTTGTGGGCGTGTACTCTAGGGAGAGACAGGAGTGCTTCCCTCTGGAATGCATCATCAAAGCAGCACTGAAAACTTCAAACCCAGCAGAGCAGAACCAGAAGGGGAGGACTGAGCCTTCCCTGGTAAATGCAGAAGAATGGGGATAGGTTTGGATGCCTAGGGTACCAACACGCAAATGGGCGTTTTGTAGGAAAAGACCTTTGGAAGGAAGGGAAAGAAATTAGACCATGAGATGCTAACAGGTTAAATGGATCATCCTTATCAATTGGGGGGCCTCAAAAACAGTGAGGGAGGCGTGAGTGTGGGAGACTCCAGTTGAGTTGTTTAAGCTACCAATGCATTCCATGTAGACTGTCTCGGATGCTGATAGGAATGTACCAGAGTTTGTGGCTAGTAGTCTGCCATTTAGCAGGAACAGAGAGATGGGGTAGGGGGGGTAGGGGGAGTGGCCTAGAAAAAGCAATGGAAATGAAAATTAAGAAATGGTCTTTCCCTAAGCTCTGGTATCAGTGTAAAACAAAGTAAAAATAAAACTACCCCACTCATCACTGGATACTCAGTGTCTTTAAAGGGTACCAAAGGCCTCAGTGCCCAAAGCCGATGGGTATTTCAGAGACTAGGAGATAGGAGCTTTGGGTGATGGTCATGAATTTCCTACAACAGACATAGCAAGTTGGTGGCAGAGAAAAAAGTGCAAATTCCAGGCTTTTCTCCTATAGCCCATGTGGGGTCAGCCACAAAGACAACCATACCTTCTCTGAGCTGGTACAATACTGGAGGAGATAGTAGATATGATTATTGCCTCACAGATGGTGATGATTTCATGGGTATATACTTGTCTCCAAACTCAACAACTTGGATGCATTAAATGTGTGCACCTTAGTCTGGAGAGATGTCTCATCAGGTAAACATGTTAGCCCTGTTATTCCTGACAAGAGTTCAATTCCCAGAATCTCCATAAAAAGCTAGATACAATAGTATAAATCCCAGAGATAGGAGGTGGACACAGGAAGGCACATAAACTTACCAGCAGAATCTCCATCCCAAAATCCACACAGAAAGTTTGATGCTGTAGTGAGCATCCTTAATTCCAGTCCTCCTACAGAGAAACAGCAGGTGAAGGCAGGGGAATTGCCTCAGAGCTGGGGAGCCAGCTAGCCTGAGAATGGAGCCCAGTGGCTAAAATAACAAAAGTAACTCTCTCTCTCAAAAATGGAAGGAGCAAGCTGACTCCCAAATCACCTCCATAGGCGTGTGAGTGCCCTCCCGTTGCTACACACATATGAACAGGCTCAAAGTCAATAAATAAATAACATGCACACTTTATATAGCCTGATCAAATGGAGTATCATAGACTACATGTCATAATTTCATAGCCTTAACTTCAGTGATAATAGAAAACATTAAAATAGATAATAACAAGAAGCCACCACTGTACTATACTAAAATGACAAAGTATTTCAATTTCTTTCTCTTCCTTCTTAGGAATTTAATTGATATCCAGCTTTATTAACTACTTCAACATAAATTTTGGAGGCTTATGTGTTACCTACAAAGATACTGAGCTTTCGGGTAGCAATTAGACTTGCCATGAATAGAAATGTCAAGAGTTGGGAGATAAAATTGACTTCTTACATCAACAGCCCTTGTCAGTTTGGCCAAGACACCTCTACGGAAGTAGCAAGGGCACATCACCCAAAATGCACTGATTTTTCTATTTTGTGAACAGAAGGGGAAAATGGCAATCAGATAAGTTAACATGATGGATGGTCCCAGGCTGCACACCTTTCTTTATAAATCCTAAGTCTCTAAAAGTTCCCCCGATTTAGCTGAACTAGTTGGAACTCAAGTTGGGGAGATGATGTGAAATAGGTCCAGATTTCCCCTCAAAATGAACGGCTCAAACTGCAAAGCCGTTCATCTCAGTCATGCTCACAAGTTCAGTTCAACCATGCTCACAAGATTCATGTTACTGTTTTAAATATCGAAGATTGTCATTGGTAGTGTTTGAAGTGACCGTGGCCTTGCTGTGTGCTGTTTCATTAAGGGCTTTGGTCCATCATGCTAGAGAGAGCTGAGCTTCTGATGCAGCTAGGAAAAGAAAGACAAAAAGTAGATCAAGCAGAAGGAGAAGACAGTAGGAAGGCAGAATCTGGTGTGTGTGTGTGTGTGTGTGTGTGTGTGTGTGTGTGTGTGTGTGTGTGAGAGAGAGAGACAGAGACAGAGACAGAGACAGAGACAGAGAGGGGAGGAAGCTGTATGTGATGAGGATGAGAAAATTCAGGGGATCCAGTGAGCAAGCAGAAGAGATCATTCTCCAAGGCTACCGTTGCCTTTTTCACTGTCCAAGAAATAAACTACCCAGTTGGCTAGTGTTCTATTTATGCTGAAGTATGAGGTACAGTTCTGAGTGAAAGGATTTATCAGCTAAGAATTTCATGCAAACCCAGCTGAAACCAACTGAGAGGTAGGTTCAATTTTCTCTTTGTGCTTCTCCTTTGCAAGCTGTTAATTCACTGTCAGAGAGAGCAGAACAGCTGTGATGGCTCCACTGTAAGCATGGGATAGTTTTGTGGTAAGCTAAAATTAATTTTGACACAGCTATGTGCTATGACATCCTGTTACTGCTTCTTGTGAACCAATGTAGAAGCATGTATCTAGTGCCTTTCTAGGTTACAAACAATGTTGTCTTGCTGTATTTCTGGCCATTCCCTTTTCCTAGCCCAATGCTTGCTACAAGAAGAGTTTGCCAAGGATTTTTGGAAGGGATCCTGTCAATATAAGCAGTGGGCATCTCAGCAGTAACCACAACATGGAGAAGGTCTCAGGAGCCTACGTGAGGACTTCATTTCTTACAACAGCCTAGAACATTTCAGAGCCTCATACTCATTTAGAACCCAGCTGATGCTCTTGGCAGTTACTAGGACAAGGTATTGGGTCCCTAAGCAAATAAGTGTGGTCCAGATCACAGCCACCAAGGCAGAAATCAGGAAGCCCTTCTCAACTCCACTAGTTAGAGAAAATGGAGTCTGTGCTTTCCTTCCCTCCTCCACTTCCTCTTCCTTTTCCCATTGCTCCCCGACTTCCTCTGTCTTTCTTTAAAACGATTTGGTACAACCATAGCTACTGCCCCGGTTTTCTAGCCAAAAGGTGAAGTTAAAATGCAAAACACATTCACGGAAACAACACATTCTCCCTGATTGGTGTCAAACGAGGCCCTTCATGGGCTAAGCAACTCGAAGATGTTAAAGAAGCAGAGGGGCAGAGATTGGCTAAGTCACATGTCTCTGCTCTAATGGAGATCACTCTGGGCCACAAATTCTGAGTTTGTATTAAGAAACTTCTAGAACAAAGAAATGTGCTTTTTATGATTTGCTAAATTTTGTTTCCATGAATGAGGAAAGTAGGCACAATATGTCTGCAATGGATTTGCCAATTTATTTCCTATCAGGAAAAAAAAAAAACAAATAGCCTTTTATAATCTGGCCAGTCCAAACATGGTGTCTATTCATCCTCTAGCCATGAAGGCAGGTCTCCTGAGGAGGTGGAGCTAGCTGGTGGAGTAAAAAGTAGCCTGATCATAAGAAAAATGTAGGGATCTATAGGTTTCTTTATCAGGATCTTGAGTTCACAGAGATTATCAGATAGTGGAGGACAGCAAGGCAGCCTCTGGCATGAGGCTCAGACATACAGCTGAATACTGGAGAAAAGGATACTGTAGCCCAGAGCTCTTACTTTGGTGAAAAAAAAATAATAATTAAAGGCAATGTCTAAGCTCCTTGGGCCAGAAAGCCTAGAAAGTTCCAGCAGTGGTCTTGATGTAGCATGCAGCACAAACTTAACATCAATGGAAAAGAAAGTTAAATGTGTGTATTGCATTTACACAGAATAGGCTATAATCAAAAAATAAAAAAAATAAAAATCCCTTCTCCACTATGAGAATTTATGAAAACATATGTGTATTTTGAGATAGACATGCATAGGAAGAAACTACCTGGATAATCATGCTTGTTCGCCATTCTTTCCTTGGAATGAGGAATTGGACATAGGATACATGTCCGTGTGAGGAACTTAAATTACTAAGAGCACCAGTTACTTTTGTTTTGCTCAAAAAGCTGTGGTTTGAATTTTGCAGGTTTCCCACACAAACAGCTAGGACAGTGACAAAATCCCCTTGTATGAAGGGCATTGGATCCAAAGTGACACTACTGGGAAGCTTTGGAACTTTCAGTAGGTAAAACCTACCAGGGGGTTTTAGATTATTGAGGATATGCCCTCAAGGGTGTTGTGGGACTCTGGTGTCTTCCTCTTTTCCATCCAATTGTGACGTGAACCTTCTATACTGTCCACCCTTACCACAATGTACTGTTCCACCATGAGCCAAAACAACAGAGCCAGTCTACCACAGACTGAAACCTTCAAATCTGTCAGCCAAAGTAAATGCTCTTCTTTATTAATTGATCATCTCAAGCATTTTGTCCCAGTAACAGAAAATAAACTAATACATATCTACCAGGTGACAGGCATTCATCATGCATCAGGTCTTACTAACTACTCCTATTTAGTCTTAAAACTGTATCACCCAGTAAGCAAAGGTATCTTTTCCATCTTATTTATGAAAACAAGTACAAGGAAAGGTTACAGAATTAACACAAGATCAGGTAGCCAGTCAGTACCAAATTGGGATTCGAATCCAAGTCGAACCTATACATCAACCTCTACAAGATACACAGCCCTTTGCTGTAGTCCTCTATGTACCCACAACTTCCAAGGACAGATAAAATATATCAACGTAATGAGTAAGTTACGCGGAGTTAGGGAATTTATTCTTCTGTGAGAATCTTTATCTAATTGTTGTGTTACTGTTTGACCAGGATGGTAGCTGCCCCTCTAGATGTTAGTCAAAGCGATACCCACAATCCACCTGTTCTCCCACAGTCTGATTCTCTATTCATGTTCTAAAGCCAGCATTAGCAGATTTGGGAAGGGGTTCGTTGTTAAGTTTTTTAAAGATTTCAAAGCTCTCCTTAAATCTTTCAGCTTTAAATCATTTTTCTTTTATTCGTTCTTAGGAGATTTCTGGGGGATTGCCAATACTTGACTCTGCTTTGACAAAGCTATCCTTGGATATCAGATTAGATAAGATGATGAATTGTATTTAAGACTCCATATAAGTTTTTAAAAAACCCTGGAGTTTTAGTAGAAAACTTTTCTCAAACACAGTTAAATCTCATAGCTTATGAAGAATGCTGAGAGTTAGGTATACCCATCAAATAATCCAATTCATTAATGCCTTTGCTGGGATTACCAAAACCTAGCAACCAGAAGATTCTCTCTGCCACTACCCCTTCCCCAGACAAGCCTTGACAACTATCAGAAGTCCCTCAGACTGAGAAAGGAAAACATTTTATAGTAAATGGAAGATACTATTCATTATAGGCAATGATAAACTTTCTATACTTTATAAATTATAAAAATGCATCCCATCATCTTTTTTATGTGCCTGAATTTGGGACACATACCACAATCACTATTGGCCATGGGCAGTTATGATAATCACCCAGGTCTTAAGCAGTGTGGAGAATACAGGCTTGGACAACCCAGAAAAAAAGATGTTCAAAAGTGGAGATGTTTTGGAAATAGCCTAACAGTTCCATTATTTATATTTCTTTTTCTGTGTAAAATGAAAGTGTGTTTGAATACCCGAGAGAAGATTCTTAAGGGCTATGAGATGCTTTAGTAAGCAAGAGCGCTTGCTGCCAAGTCTGACAAGCAGGGTTCAATATCAAGGATACCAATAGTAGAAGGAAAGGACTACCCCCAGAAGTTATCTTGAACACCACACTGGCACTGTTATGCTCACAGGTGTACATACATACATCACACAAAAAATTAGTAATGTCATTTTAATTTGCATTATATCACATGTAAAACAACAGTTTCATTTCATTTTGGGGTACCTTAGATTTCACTATGCATGGTAATTATCATGTGATGTAACACTGTGTCTATTTTATTTTTGCAGGAGCAGAGGGCACGACGCTATCAGTCCCTGTGCAGCTCCTATCTGCCATCTGCTCCAGTGGGGCTCCATTGCATCCTCCTTTTTCCATTCTGTTTGGGAACATGAAATGCTGAAAAAGAGATGATCTTCTAAAAAACCTATCCCATGTTGAGCATAGATGAGCAGCCTGACCTTCTGTCTTCACCCTGGCATACATCTTTGCAGACTCTGGGGACAGATGAGGTCCCCCAGAATGAGTGAAAGATGAGTCAGCTTGTAATGGGGTGAATATTAGTCAATGGGAAACAAGGAAGATAAAGGAATCTGATCACATCCCCTTGCCTCTTCTCTCTTGCATAAATTCACCTTCTGGCTCTTCTGAAAAATGCAGATGTCCAAGCACTGTGTGGACTGTCATGCTCCACTGTGTCTCAGTGGGAAGTGGTCAAGCCCAGAACCCACCTTCCTGAATTTTCTGCACCCTTTACTTTCCTTTCCACCTGCACGTGGAAGCTTCCAGAATAACACATCAGCAAGTAAGTCCTCAACTTTAGTGTTCTAGAGGACTCAGTCCATCCCCACGGCCCCCACATAGCTAATGGCATAGAGGTCATGTGGAACCCTGGAGACCTTGCTCTGAGTGCTTCCAGAACTCAAGGATGCTCTTTTAGTCAGTGCTGATGAAGCTGTGGAGGCAGGTGACCCAGATTCAAGCTTTGGCTCTTAACTTTATTAACTGTAAGAGCTTTAATCTCTCTTATCAGCCTAATGGAAATAATGCCCCTGGCCTTCCTTATCTGGAAATGTCATCACCAGGATCAAGGAGTATAAACTGGAGAAAGCAATATGTAAGCCATAAAGTAGTATACAAGTGATAATTATTACTGCCACACAAGAATTTGGTCTAATGAACTTAGCTATCTCTTCAAAACGACAGCTGTGTTAAAAATTACAAAGTGGTGAAAACTCTTCACAAGTTATATTTATGGTTTATGTAAATTGCAGCCTGGTAGAATAAAGATAAACAATAACTGGCAAGCAAATTCTTGAGGTAGTTTTTTTGTTGGTTGCAGTGTGTGCTTGTGTGTGTGTGTGTGTGTGTGTGTGTGTGATGTGTGTGTGATGTGTGTGTGTGGTGTGTGTGTGTGATGTGTGGTGTGTGTGTGTGTGGTGTGTGTGTGTGGTGTGTGTGTGTGTAGTGTCTGTGTGGTGTGTGCGTGTGTATGTATGTGTGTATGTGTGTGTGTGTGTGTGTGTGTGTGTGTGTGTGTGTGTAGGTGTGTGTGTGTGTGCTATTGAGATTTGAGTCCATGCTAGGCAGGTACTCTAGCACCAACCTACATCCTCTAGCCCTCAGGGAAGTCTATTTTATAAATAAAGTTCCATCAGAACTACACACCTATTCTTTTACACATGATCGTGACTGCTTCCACATCTAACTTTCTTCCTACTATTTTATTTTATGTGTATGGGTGTTTTCTCTGCACGTATGTATTTGTACACCATGTTTGTGCCTGGTGCCTGTGGTAACCAGAAGACTGGACCTCATGGAACTGGAGTTACAGGTGGATCTGAGCCCCTGGTGTGGGTGTTAGCATTGAACATGGGCCCTCTGGGAGAGCAGACAGTGTTCTTTCCTGCTAAGCCACCTCTCCAGGCCCATTTGCACTTTTTAAGGGTAGAAATGAGTATTTACAACTGACTATCTGTAGTAGAAAAAATTTACCCATGTCAGTCCTAGAGGAGATGTTAGCTGTTCTGTTTTTTATGGCAACAGCTCTAGAGCAGAGCTGTGATCCTCACATTTTAATTTAAAATGGATTTATTGTATGTATCTATCCATCTATTTATTTTTTATCTACTTATTCTTTCATTCATTCATTCGTTTGTTTATCGATTGATTGATTGATTGATTGATTGTGTATGTGTGTGTGAGCACGCACATGGGAGCATGTCCACACCACAGAGCGCATGTGGAGGTCAGAGGACAACTTCAGGAGTCAGCTCTCTCCTTCTGCCGTGTGGGTTCCAAAGAGAAAACTCAGGTCCCCAGGCTTTGTAGAAAGCCGTCTCACTGGCTCTGGTTTTTATTTGTTTCTGATTCTTTTACATTTTTATTCTAGTAGATATTTAGAAAGTATAAAACAGACTAATAAGGTTTAACATGCACCTAATGTATAGATAAATACACACATGAGCAATTATGTTGGGGTGAATAGTCAGAAGTACTCAAGAAACAGTCTACATCTTTGCAGCTGGACCTCTCTGTACCACTACACTGTTTCATTGTCAGTAATGTGTGCACCTATTCCCCTGTGACTAATATCTGGGCAGGTCTAACTGTACTATGGAGCTCAGTAGCCCTACTGATAGATAGGATTTGCTTTCTTGTAGACCCAAGGCTACTTGGTGAAGTCTAATGATAGGACCCGATAGGGCCAGCCTTGCCCAGGTCTGAGAAGTATATATTGCTAGTGAAGTGTAGGCCTCGACACAATTAGGCCACAGCTGCATTATTCTTGGCCCACTGCAAATGGGCTTTATCTGCCTTGCTGACAAATGGATTACAGTGAACATTTTCATCAGTTTCTAAAGACAAAGGGGAGGAAAAGAAAAAGGTCTCATAGACTCCACAACCTGGGAATTTGCAGGAAGAAATCTGAGGTGCCTCAGAGTCCCACACCCCCAAATTCTCACATTTCTCCAGTTGTTCCTAACATCCACTAGACCTTTAGCTGTCACTTTGCAGAGTGAAATCACCTGCCCCTCCCCACCCCACCCATGCTGTCTGGCTTCTGGACTTCTAATGAGACTGTACCTTTTTCCGGCTTTGTGCTCCTTTAAATTTAATCCAGCATTCTGAAAGAGCAGAGACCTGGGCTCTGATTTGAATTATTAAAGTGGGTCAGTATTTATGTGTTTAGAAGCAAGGTTCTTTCTTCAACTACTGCTTATGGAATGAAAAGGGACATCTTGCAACCATTCAAACCATCAGTTGCCTTTTATCCTCTTTTTCTATGATGGAGGGCAGTTGCTCAATTCCATACTTCCTCCTTCCAACTATCAGTACTAGGCTGGGAGCCAAGGAACGTTCTATGCCAATAGAAACTGATGGAACTGATATCTATCAGGTATATGTGTGTTGTTTTTTTCCTCCTTGACTTCTGCTTGAGTTTGAAACAAAGGCATTTACATCATTAATGCAGAAAGTGAAATGGTGGTTTGACCTGTGGCTAAGTGCTTTAGCGATCCTGAAATGGTCGACTTTGTAAAGGCTCCTTTTGCTGACCTGTGCCACCCCATATCTGTCATATAACAGATGCCAGACAGACGGATTAGCAAATGAAGACCAGGTATGTGGGGTCATCTGGACTCAGTGTATTGCACATTCCTAAATCAGAAATTGCTCAACAATGGTATAGAAACAAAGGGTATAGAAAAGTCTGGGGGACTGTCCCTCACTGTTCAGGCTACATCCTCCATGTTGAGACAGTTAACACACACGATGTCTAAAATTAAATTGAGAATAAGAGAAGCTATCTGGTTGCTATGAGTGGAACACCCACACTTGCATCCCTAGGGTCCCACTTGCTATGACTCTTTAGATAAGAATCTTTGCTGTTCAAGCTCCAGTTTGATCATCTATAAAGCAAACAACCAAAAATGTACTGTTTGAAGATAAATTGCTTATGATGAATAAATGGAACAATGATTTTAATATTGAGTCATGTGAAGTACTCAGTAAACTGAAAGATGAGTCCATCTCTATTTCTCTCTTTTCCCTTATCCAAGATTATTTGGTATTGGAATGTTGACAGGACTCTGCAAAAGGGGAGGGGAGGATTTCATGGCAGTCATTCCAGAGTTATGATGCATTTTGAAGGGAACTTCAAGCTAAAAGAATAATAGTTTTAAATTTGAGGAAAGATTTCTAGGAACTAGATCATCTTTGCTAATGAGACTTGTACTTACCTTCATGTTTTTAACTTCAAAAGTCCATGATATATAGGTACACACACATACATCATGCTACCTGTCTGTGATAGGTTTAGTTTGTCTCCTCAAAAGACACAGTCAAGTCCTAATCCCAGGTGGCTAGGAATGAGACTTTATTCAGAATGCAGTCTGCAGCTGTAATCAAGAGAAGATGAAATCTTCCTGAATTAGGCCTGAGATGGTTGATCCCAGTTGTAAACTTGAAGAGCTCTAAATTTAGAGAGGTGGCTTTCTTGGCTTGCCTGGGGAGATTATGTTGACAGAATTAGCTGAGGTGGGAGGATCCATCGACTGTGGTTGGCACCTGGGCTAGGATCCCAGCAACATGAGATCGTGAGCTGAGATCCAGCATGCACTGGTCTCTGCTTCCTGTCTGTGGACACGATGTCACCAGCGCTCTCAAGTTCCTGTACCATGATTTCCCTTCCATGATAGAATGTGTCCTGAAACTGTGAGCCACAATAAATAATTTCTCCCTAAACTGTTTGGTCACAACCATTTATCACAGCAACAGAAAAATTACTAAGGCAGGATCCTAAGCTGGATGTTGGGTATCCTTACAAGTAGTCTGAGAACCATGAGGAGACAGATGTGCAGAGAAGATGGCCATGTGACAAGGCAAGAGTTTCTGCTCCTATTTCACTTAGTAAAATGGACAGGGAATACCAGAGTCACCAGAACCAGGAAAAATGAAGATTCTAGCCTTTCAAAGACTATGGCCCTCCCCCACTTTGATTATGTACTTCAAGCCAACAGAACTGCCATAGAATATTTTTTTAAGTGATCCAAATCTAGTACTTTGTTACCGGAGTCATAAAAAACTAACAAGTGAGCTAGCTACCTGGAAGTTTCCCCAGCATCATAAATTTTTAATACTGAACTTGTATTGACAGAAAAAGACAGGAGAGTTTATTGGACGGAATCCATGTTTGACAGCAAAATTATCATTTGTATACTATTATATGGCTTCCACATTACTTTCTCATCTTTATCCTCTTGATCCTAGTGATGACATTTCCAGATAAGAGAAGCTGGTAGCATTATTTCCATCAGGCTGATAAGAGAGATTAAAGGTCTTACAGTTAATAAAGTCAAGAGCCAAAGCTTGAATCTGGGTCACTTGGCTCCACAGTTGCATCAGCACATTGCCTGGGTTCTGGACACACTGTAGAACAAGGTCTCCAGTGTTACACATGGACTCTATGCCATTAACTGTGTGTTGGCCACAGTGATGGACTGGGTCTTCTAGAGAGCAAGAGGGAAGTCAAGGACTGGTGTGTTGTTCTGGAGGTGGGAGCCCAGTGAAAAAGGAAATGATTCAGCATCATTGAAAAGATGGTCCTCTCGACTGACCATTTCCCAGAGCACCACTGCGGGGCATGGCAGGTGTCAGCAGTGAGTATATTTGCTTGACACAGACGTTTTCTGGATGGGCTGCATGAAGGAACCAAAGAACAAAGACAGGATCAAAGTATCTGACTGCCCCTTAATTCCTGTTGGCCTGATGGTGGAACCCAAGTGTAAACCATGAGCTCGCCATTAACCTTGGGCAGGATTTGACGAAACTGAGTAAGCCAGCTTTCTACTTCTGGGTCAGGTATCTAAGAAGATCCATCAAATTTGAGGGAGGAAGGTCAACTTAGTCAAGGCTTTTGAGAGCTATGGCTGCATGGTCCACTGCCTTCCAACCTGCAATAAGTAGAACTACATAGTGGGGTGCTTAGGGAAAAACAAAACTGGTAATCTTGTAGTGTCTGGGAAGTAAAGTGACAGGAAGGGCCCACTGAGAGCATGTTCCCGTCTCCTAGCTTCCTCCCTTTACCCACCCACACCCATCCTTTAAAGGCTCCTTTACCTTCTGGTAAGTACCCCAGGCTAGCACATGAGCCTTTTGGAAGCACAGCCCTAGAAACAGGGTAGTGCCTAACACCAGGACTTCTGTCTTGATATCACAAGCAGTTTCTTCAAAAAGATTTATTCCAGGAATAAAACATTTTGTGTTTTAGGATGAAGATGTCAATCTGCTTTCCATGTGTAATCTTTAAATATACCTAGAGAAAAATGTAGAGAATTAAAATTAAATTAAAAATTTTTAATGTAGAGGAAATAATACCCAAACTATCAATATATTTACTTTATTTTTGTTTTATATATATGTACATATATAGTATGTGTGTATATATGTATATGAAATACATATATGAAATATATGTGAACTAAAACATCATAGATAATGTGTGTATGTCAATATACATGCATGTATGCATACATATATGTGTGTATGAAACAAAATATTACAGATAAAGATGATTTCATTTTTGGTCCCCTCCCCATCCCTTCTTTCAGGCTGACAGTTCTTATGGCTTCCCAGTACATCTAGTGCATATTTAATACTTTTCCTACTATGTGTGTTTGTTGTTCATAGATAAGTGTACATGCATAGTAGGTATATTATATCTATATAGTAGTATACATCTATTACACATATACATTTCATTTAGTATTAATGTATATATGTATACATATATATACATTTGCATGTATATACTTATCATAACCTAATAGGGGAAAACGTAAATATTTAATAATAAGTACTACTTAAATAATTAAAGTCTTAAAGCCAATCCATACTATGAATACTGAGTAACAATTTGTAAAACTTCAAAGTCTAAATGTGAAGTCATACAAAGGCATATGAAACTTTTAACTAAATCGTCCAGGCAGGTTTCTAAATATAGTATACATCGTCTGATGTCACTTGTCCACCACCGTCTTCACATACCCAGAATGCAGCCACCAAGAGTCATCCGTGGTTGAAGGATGAAAAGGTGGACAAGAGAACTTGTAATTTTTTCCTCTTGTCTTTCAGTTCTTAAAAATTTAGCACATAGGTCCTAGAGAGATGGCTCAGCAGTTAAGGATACTGGTTGTTTTCCTGAGACCCAGAATTGTTAACACCCACATGGTGGCTCATCACCATCTATAATTTTAGTTCCAAGGAATCCAACACCCTCTTCTAACCTCTGCAAGACTCAGGTACCAGGCATATATGTGGCACACAGGCAAAACACCCATACACATAAAATACAAGTTGAAAAGGAATATTCATTAAAAATTAGTATGTTCTACTTTCCAAAATATACATTTAAAAATATTTCAAATGACCAATGGAAAGAATGGTCTCTCCTAGCTTCTGCTATAACATTTTAATCTTGCATGCATTTTCATCATGATGAGCCACTCTTACCAGATGCCAAACTAATGGTATCCAATTAGGACTTGAATCTCCAAAACTGTAAACTGGTAGTGAACTAATGATCACTTTCTCCTCATGAGGCTTCTTGCCCCGGGTATTTTGTCATAGTAAGGAGAAGCTGACATTTTATCTTGTGCCCCCCACCCCGACCCCATACACTAGCTTGTAGACCTGCAAACCTCCATGCTGTTCCATGTGTTTGTTCCTGTCCTCAATCCTGTCCCTCCTGCCTGGACATTTTCCAATTTGCCAGACTAACCACCTAATCCCCCAGATTCCCAACGTACCTGCTGTATACAGGCACCTTCCGGAATCATCTCCTGTGTACAGTTCACTTTCCCCACTAGCGGTTAGTCAAGTCCAGCAAATACACAGCAACATGCACACTGTTTGTGGCACCTTGCTTGACCCTGTAAAGGAGAAAAACATAGGTGCAGTTCTTGAAAGGGGAGGAAGACACAAGATCCCTAAAAAATCTAGCTCCTGTTCTTCCCATTAAAACCGCAAAGATGTGTTCTCAATTTTTGGCTCTTCCTGGCCTGTTGACTTTTCCTAGGAATGTCACTTCACCTTCTGGAAGAAGGTCACAGTGAGGAGAGCAGCAAGCAAGTCTCTTGGGAGCACAGTATACTGCTACAGTATAATAACTTATCATCTTAAAATGAGCCACACTCTCCAAAGAGAATCCTATTGATACAAATGTAAGAGAATACTCAATGGCATCTCTGCTATACATTAACCTGCACAGAATCAATCCACTGCCACTGCCTTGAAATCACTAATGGAACCTCATGCAGTTTGTCCATGTGATGTGTAGTCAGGAATCATGCATAATGTATAGTAGGGTAAATGCTGAAAGCAGCTCCCACTAGCCAACTTGATCTTGGCTTAATGGACATGGGGAACTGATCTTCAAAGGAGATGGTGATTCTTGGGATCTCCCAGCAGCTTGAGAACAAGCCTCAATACTAGCTTTTGGTTATAAAAGACAATTCAATATGGCTGTTGAAATTATCAATAATTTGCACCTACTTTCATGTAATATAGATGTTTTCATGGATCTCTGGGATTGAATTTTTACCCTCTGCACATTTTAGTCCATGTACTATGAGAGTCAGGAGACCATAATTCTAGATCATGAAGCTAAGCAGTACTCAGTGCCTCTAGGCCATGCTAGAGAGAGTGTTTGAGCAAAGATATGGGATGTGAAGTTTGTGTAAAATCAAAGGGATTAGAGATACTGATGTGGATCATCTTCCAGGCTCTGCAAAACCCTAAACAGGAACCCACACCCTAAAGGAACAGGGATCCTTTACCCTGCAAACAATAAGTATATTTATAGATGCACGAATGGGGTGGGGTAGACTGAAAAACTCCTTCACTGGTGTAAGAGTTAATGCCTGATAGTCTAACATCTGATCCAGCTAAGTTCATTGTAGCATAGCTAAACTTGAGAAATGTTGCTAATTGGCTTTGGACTCTTAGTGTCGGGCTATGTGGAACACACAGCAAAGGCAGTGTTGGTGAACAGACAGAGATGTAACACACACACACAAGAGGAGCATTAACAGAAGGTAGGACTTTGATGTGGAGGCGTGATGCAGGAAAGGGGTAAAGGTTGGTGCTACAATTCTTCAAGTCAAGAGAAAGTTGGTAACATAAGAGACAAAGCTTCAACAGTGCTATCTGGAGTTACAGACAGCTAATAGAATGTACTAATGCAAATTTAAAAACTAGCAGGCGGGAGGTCAATACGGGTGAGCTTAATCCATGCCTTCCATATTGAGGATGTAACAGCCATTGACAATATGACAAATCAGGAATGTATTTGTGGAAACAGCCACAAAAAATAACCCAAAGCCAACATTAAGTCAATTTGTCTCAGTAGTAAGGGATTGCAATGGTATTTTTCCTGTATTATTATTTAATTGTTTACAATGCATCAACTATACTTTCATTAAAACACTTCAAGTGGGTGCTTCTTGGAGATGAGGTATTGCAGGGGTAGAAACAGCTGGGCTGTTTGCAGAAACCATGAGCCTGTGTTAGCCTGATTTTCTGTGTATAACTGAAAGAAAAAAAAAAAACAACAAAATTTTGTACAGTATGCTTTTAAAGGGAGTACCCATAGGGCACTATTCACTTGTATAGTTCTGAGATGGCAGCCACGCTCTACTTCTGAACTGTTCAACTCAGTAGCCACTAGTCACAGATGTCCTTTGGGTACCTGAAAAGTGTCCAGTGCCACTAAGAAATATCATTTTATCTTAGTTTATCTTAATTGATTCTAATTTAAGGAGTAACATGTCGTTGATGAGTAGGGGACCATGTGGCGCAGCTAGAGAACCAAATGTGAAGATAGAACCACCATTTTCCTTCTTGTCCTTCTACATTACTTGAAATTCTGCAGCTGTAAATGTGACACTTTTACAATGGAACTCTTTTCAGTTTGAAAAACAATAATACAAAAAAGTAAAACCGTGGAATAGTGTACTAGAGTAAAGATTCTGTAAAGTGGGCTGGCCTGTTCTGACTATCCAATGGCTGTCTTTGGGGTGTCTCTCATCTCTGTGTTCCCATGACTCCCTGAGCAATCCCTCCATCGTGTCCAGGCACCACAAGCACTTAGATCGCAGCTCTCTGCTCCGCTGAGTTAGGCACAGCTCTCTTCTGTTTCTAGTCTTCCCACAATACGCTGCCACCCTTGTCTGAAGCTTCTCCCTCTCATGGCATGTTGTGGCCATGGGGCACATTTAGATATACACATGTATGGCTTTTCTCTCTCTTGAGTGAGAGAATAAATATACATATGCATCCTATTTGTCATACTCCCTCCAACCCAAGAGAAGGACACTTACCATGAACTAGGGGCCACATGACCTCTATCATCTAAGCCCTACATCTGAATCCTTTCCATCCATCAGTCTGTCTACCTTTCTGGGTTCTGATCATCCCCCAATCATCAGGCAAAGTGATGACTCTGTCACTGCTTAGCAGTGGAGCCTCAAGTTACATACTCTGTTTCCTCACCTACTAAGTGGAAATCGAAACTGCATGGACATCATGGGGTTCTAGGAAGGTTGAAACAATATGTTATAGAGGAAGGTGTTGTGTGATACCTTGTTTGTGTTTTGACAAATAAAGTTTGCTTGGAGTCAGAGGGCAGAGCTAGCCACTAGTTAAACTAGTTAACCATAGAGGTTTGGAGGACTGGAAAGAGAGGGACAGGAAGTGGTAAGGCAGGGCTCAGACAGGATCTCAGCCATTTTGGTTGGAGGAACGAGAGAGGTAGGAAGTCACTGGTGGCTGCTCCCCTGCTTCTCTGATCTTTCAGGTTTTTACCCTGATATCTGACTTCTGGTTTTTACTGATAAGATTAATTAGATTTACACAATAAGAAGGACTCAGTGCAGACATGCCAGATAGCATATATCTGTGGTAGCCCTTGCTATTTCAAAGATAATAAACTAAGAGTGCTCTTCTTGATTGTACAGTGCAAGAAATTTCGAGTCATTTGGTTGTTGAAAGTATCGACCCATCTTCTTTCTCCAGTAGCCTGCCAAACACTTTAGACTTATGGCAAACTTGGGAGCAGAATTGCTTTTAAAGAAATGACAGATGATATCAAAAAAGATTTTCTTAGATTTTTTTTTTTACTTATTTTATATGTATGAGTGTCATGCCTGCATGTGTGTATATTCACCACATGCATGACTGGTACCCTCAGAGGTCAAAAGATAGCATCAGATTCTCTAGAATTGGAGTTACAGATAGTGTGAGCCACTATGTACTATGAACTGAACCCAGGTACTCCACAAGAGCAAGAAGTGCTCTTAACCACTAATTTAGCTCTCTACCTCTCAAAGATATTTTTAAAATTATGATGGCAAGCAGTATTCTCCAGTCTAAAGTGACTTATAGAAGTGGAAATGGCCTGTTTTGATGGTCCAGCTTATCCCCTTACACTAAGAGTTGGTCCAGCCTGGATGCTATTAACAAATCAATCTTATGTGGGATGAAGGCATTGGAGAAGTCTGTATCTACATGACAGTATGAAGACAAATGTTCCTCATTTTACTTATGAAGCATCTTTTTATTAATATGAAAGTACCACATGCACACACACAGAACAGTGTTCCATCATGTTTTCTGCTCTAGTGTCTGCTCTTGGTTCCTGCCTTGGCTTCCCCTGATGATGGACTGTAAACTGTAAGGTGAAATAAAACCTCTCTTCCCTGAGTTGCTTCTGGTCATGGCATTTATCATGGCAACAGAAAACAAACTAGGGTGATACATATGTGAGTACATTAGGTATCATAGAATTCCATAAATGATATTTATAAATTTTAGAAAAACTAACAGATTCACAAACATAAACTCAAATGGGATCATGAAGCCCATGACATTTTAAGATATTTTTCTTATTTAACCACATATTACAGATCTTCCTTTGTCAATGAGTTTATATTATATCATTTTTGCCTAATTTAATATTCTCATATGTACCATAAGTTCTTTTTCCCACCAATCTTCTTTTGAGCAGCATTAGATTGCTTCCTGATTTTATAGATTCATAATGACTTTCTTGATAATGACTATCTCTACCTGATTACATCTGTGAAATCATCTTAGAGATGAAATTACAATGTGAAAGAAAAGCATGTTCCTGTGGTATTAACATCTTTTGCCCAAATCTGCAGAAATGTAGCATGCTGCCCTTCCCTTGGATGTTGGGGTGTCATATCTCTTCTCTGTCACTTTCAGTAACTATTGTCAGTCTTGTTTTGGCCAATCAGATGGATGAAAAAGAATGCCTGATTCTTGTTTCAATTTTGATTTTTAAAAGCTGATTATTAATGTCTATGGAGTAATATCTTTCTTTAGGTAGATCTTCCTATATCCCTGTTGTTCCACTAAAAACACTTTATTGGTCTCCTTCTGGAGCCAGAAGAGGCTGGAGACAAGATGCCTTCACAACATTACTTAGCTCTCCTCTCCTCTCCTCTGTCTTTCAGTGTCTAGACCTTCCTTGCTCTTCAGCATCCATGAAGACTTTCCAAACATCATTCACATAGGATCTCTTCTGTTTTCTTGGAGATCCTTTTGTAAAGCTATTCTCTCTCTCTCTCTCTCTCTCTCTCTCTCTCTCTCTCTCTCTTTCTTTCTTGTGTGTGTGTGTATATATCTGTGTCTATGTGTGTACAAGTGTGCATGGGTGTGGAAGCCAGGCATCTTCTTTAGTTACTTCCCATCTTACTTCTTAAGACAGGGTCTCTCATTGGCTTGGAGCTCACTGATTAGGCTAGGCTAGCTGACCATTTGTTTCAAGAGGCTACCTGTCTCTGCCTTCCCACACTTGGGATTACAGGATCACATGTCTCCATCTGACTTTTTATGTGGGGGGATCAGAACTCCCAACCTCTGTTAAGCACTTTACCAGCAGTTCCATCTCTCCATCCCCTAGTCTGTGGCTCTAAAAATATTTTGGGGTGGGATGGTCGTTTATATTACTATTTTTCCACCCTCCCCACTAAAATTTTTTACATCCCTAGTGTAAGTTCTAACCCAATCACAAAGGAAACTAGAAGACCAAATGAAGCTCACAGACACTCAGTGGTCATTGTCTCCTTTGTTTTAGAAACTTTGGAAGCACAAATTCATATTTGTTCATTATCTAGTTGATTACAATTATTAAAGTTTTCCAGATGAGGGAATTAAGTCTGGGGACATCAGTGACAGAGCAAGGATTTCAGCCCCATCACTCTATGTCTGAAGTCTGGACTCCTAATGAGTAGATTGTGAAAAACTGATTTAGCAAATAGCATGTTTCCAATAAAAACAAACAAACAAAGAACAAACGTGAGCACTTAGACCAGCGAAGTCTAGCCACATGTGGGTGAGTGATCTCATACTGATGGATGTTGAACAGCTCTGCACACCCATGATGTGTATTTGTAGCTAAAGTGGGAAAGTCCCAACCAACCCGTCCATTTAAAAATACATGTAAATAGCGACTTCAGTTCTATTAGGAAACCGTGTCTTTGTCTCCTGATATCTCCCGATAAAGTGTAAGTGGCTGCAAGGGGAAGGAAAATCCGTCTTGCTCTTTAGTACAGTTTGTCAGACTAGAGAAATGGGATTGAATTTCAAAGCCACAGGCAAGCTGGCTACAGTCTGCAGCTACGCAGTTGATGGCGTTCTTCCCCCTCCTTTATTTACAACTCGTTTGATAAGCCTTCAGCAAGTTACATAGGTTGCTCTAGTTGCATCTCGTTTGACTGGATTAGAATACTTGATGACAGTTTGGAGAAGTCTGAGGCAGATGGTTCTTGACATTTTTCATGGCATCGGTTACAAACCATGCAAGAAGCTCTTTCATCCTTTGTTTATCCTTCACTTAGAGGCTACTATAGTAAGTCGTTAAACTTTCATTTTTCACAGTGCTGATTAAGGCACGCTCCAAGGCAGATGTTACTCCGCACCATCTTTAACAATTTACATTTAACACCAAAGACGGCTTTGTACCCCTCCCAGCATCCTTCTTTCAAAACTTCAAGGTCAGTCTGGGAAACACCGAGGCTCCCCGAACAATGTGACTGTCTTGGAAACTTTGCCTGGCTGCAGAAGCCCTGCTGTTTACCATTCCACATGTATGTGTCTGCTAGTCAGCACACAGGACAACTCAGTAGTGCTCTTTCTCCACAGTGTGAGAGCCGTGTTTAAGAGGCACTGCATTAAACACAGAGAGGGAGAAAGGGAAAAGCAAAATACATGACAGCAACAACAACAACAAAGACACAAGTCTGAGCATCACCTGTCAGACTTTCTCAATTCTTATCAAAGCAGTTCTAGAATGAGACATGATTGACAGCCTTGAAGTACAAAATTCATCGCACGTCACGATGAGATGCAAAACAAAGAGGAAGAAATACTCGCTTTTCTTCTCCATGTTTTAGTGATCTGGTAAATTGTATACTATTTAGTTCAACTCAAGAGGACTAAAAGTAGATGAACGCTCAGCTAGGTAGGGCGCAATGTTGACAAATGAGCTCGTTACATGCAAATCGGAACAGAATTCTACTGCACCTTAGGAAAGCACAACCTTTTGCTCCACCACTTCTGGAACAATTTCGAGGCGAGGCACATTTTCTTTACGGGCTGATGATGACATCCTGTTTGGGGAAACAGTGTGTGGGCAATCAGGAAGCTAGCTGAAGGATGCTGGAATATATTCCCCACCTCAATAAAAATAAGGGCTTTAGGCAGGACTGTGGGTCACAGACCCTGGACTACTCATTCTTCAGAAAGACAACGAACCAACAACAACAACAACAAAATAAACAATAGGATAAGTGGTCTCTTCCCTCTGATATATGGAACCAGCTTAGAGACAAGCAAGGAACTCTGGCTCAAAATTGATTTTTGAGAGATATCTGGTGTAGCACCAGCTTGAATAAAATATCTGGAAACTGGAAAACCAACCTCTTTCTTTGTCTTTTTTTTTTTTTTTTTTTTTTTGCTTGTAAGAGGAAGAGATGAGAAGTACTGGGACAGCACAGCAAAGAATTTCCTGGTATGTAGATCAGGCTTTGTGAAAACCATGCTGCCATCCCTGATTTCTTAGGTACTGAGGAAGCCTAAGGCAGAACATGTAAATTGCCGTAAACACAGGAAAAAGGATGCTGATTTACATATTAACAGGTGAGGGAATCCACCAAGATCGTGTGTACTGATAAAGGTTGCTGGCTTCTTCTGGAAACCTGACAGGTACATACAACAAAGATGGAGACACTGAGGAAAGACAGACACATGGACAGCAGAGCTGCGATCAGGTGGGCTGTGCTCACGCAGCCAGAGGACACATACTGCACAGCCTAGAAATGCAGCAAGTTTATTACATACAGCACAAGGAGGAGGAGCTAGCTAGTCTTGGTGGGAGGTCTCTACAGGGGAGCAGTCTCAGGCTGAAGTCACCCTAGAGGAGGAAGCTGTGCTTAGTAACTCTTATACACATTGGTCCATGCTCAGAGAACACTTGTACTTGGGCCAGAGGAAGACTTTGCCATGCCTCTGAGCCTCGTTTTTTGGGAAGGCTCTGCCATTTCCATAGCTCAGAGACAATGGGTCCTTGATATAGCCAAGCCTGTAAGGACTATGTCCTTAATTATGTCATCAGCCTGCAATGGCAGCCCAGCCTAAAAAGCGGGCGGGCCCTCTGCATGTTCCTTTTCTTCTTTTTGCTCTCTCCTTCCATACTCTCTGATATGAAGTCACAACATGCCCACACTGTTTGTTGGGCATGCTTAGAGGACCTAGACACTTCTGCCTAGTTATTTCCTGTTCAAAATAGCCATTTCCGGTCAAAACATCTCACGTGACTAGGACTCCGTCGCTTTGCATGGTTGTGTATGCGCGCACAGCCATGTGATCTACGCACATGTGTGGAGTAGCCACATGAGTTCCTGTACACGCATGCGCGGCCCACCCTTTATAAGCCGGCGCCATTTTGCACCGGCTTCACCCTTTTCCCCTTGACCACATGTGTTTCCCACAGGCCTGTTCATGTCTGTCTCTTCCTCTCCTATCTTAATAAAAACTCTTCTGTGGATTTGTCATGTTTTGGGATGTTTCTTTGCAGGGTAAGAGCGCTGCCAAATAACTAACACCACCACCACCACCACCACCCCCCACCCCGAGCACGGGTGGTCCTTCTCTCCTCTCTCTCTCTCTCTCTCTCTCTCTCTCTCTCTCTCTCTCTCCCTCTCCCTCTCTCCCTTTCTCCCTCTCTCCCTCTCAACAAAGCTCTAGAAAGGTAACCATGGCTTGTGACTTTCCTCCAGCACTCTCCTCCATGGGCATGGCCGCCGCAGGCATCGGTCAGCCACAAGCGCAGGTGTCTTAACTAACAATGCCCACGTCAACAATACATCCACGAACAACACTTCATCCACTTTCCACAGAAAGTGGTTCCCTTTCATGATTATTGCATTTTTAGCTAATATGGGTTTTTGTGGAACAGTGTTCACATTGATCACATGTTAGCCTAGCTAGTAGTTACCTGAGTAAAGTATGCAGAAGGCATGTGAGAATAAGGCTACCATGAGCTGCACAGGAAAGTTGTATTAATATAAATCCCACTCAGACACTGTAAAGCTAATAGACCAGGAAATGACTGCTATTTGAAAGACACCTTATTTTATACTCACGGGTTTGAGAAGACAGGCACGCTCATGCATCTGTGGACAGCATGGAGAAGCACCAAGATCAGTGAAGAAGCCAAGGCAAAGAGGACACAATGGATAACAGACTACATTATAGATTTTAAAATGAACAAGACAGAGTGATGACTGTACAATTCCAGCAGACCCAAGGTGTAGGAACTCTGTAAGGAGATGGCTGGGGTGTGGACCCAGCCTTTGGAATGCAAACTGTGGGAAGCCAGTCATCATCCCTAACTACCGCTTACACCCTGCCAGGAGCCACCTATTCAGATTCAGTGGGCAGAAGCCAGAAGCATGGTGAACACAAGAGTACAGCTCTCATCAGCTTCTCTGAGGAGCACAGACCAGTACACTGAGCCCAGGGCCCTAGAGTCCAGGTGGAGAACAGCAAGACAGAGGAGTGATTCTTGGCTACAGCTCTGGGCTGCTGGCGTCTGAAGGCAGGCTAGGCAAAATCTGCTTTCAAACACTCATGTGCTGTTCCCGGCCCAGGTCCTTGCTGGCTGTTAATCAAAGCCATCAGATTCTTGCCACCTAGAATTTTCCAGGGAGTGCTCACAAGCCAGCAGCTACTTTCCCCAGAGTGATTACTCCAACAGGGAAGAACAGGGAAAGGGAGAATGAGGCAAAAGGGAGCCCAAAGTCATCACTAACAGTCTTGGACATGGCATCCCATCCATTCAGCTGAATTCACTTTCCTGGAGGTGAGTGACAGGGTTCAACTATAGTCAAAGGAAGACTGTCCAAGAGTGTGAATATTGGAAAGTGAAATCTTGGGGGCTATTTTATAGTGTCCTACTACAAAACTTGACAGAAAAATTTCACAAAAATTAAAACTAGAGCCACAAAACATGCCTCTCCAGTGACACAACAGTGG
The DNA here is from genome assembly GCF_903995425.1 of Onychomys torridus. Classification (NCBI taxonomy): domain Eukaryota; kingdom Metazoa; phylum Chordata; class Mammalia; order Rodentia; family Cricetidae; genus Onychomys; species Onychomys torridus. The sequence continues at coordinate 17,515,573 of NC_050447.1, forward strand.
AAAGTACTGTGTGTTGCGCTTGTATTAGACTTTCTCCTGTCTCACGGGTATGTCTCGGGAGCACTAACCAATCTCTCACAGTGCAGAATGGCCCTCCAGCCTTCAGGCTGTACTTCCCAATCACTTAAAGTGCAAGGAAAGTACAAATACAATCAGTGGAAGTCCACAGTCTGAAAGTGCAGAGTTCTGTGTGAGGGAATAATTAGCATGTGATGAGATGGGCAAAGTCAGGAACAACCTTAAATAAACAAATAAAGCATGTTGCTACCATGGCTGCTTTGGGGTTTCGGCATGGAATGTGAGTCAATGTGCTCCTGTCCAGTGTAAGGGAATACCTCAGAGAAGACAGTCTACACCATGTTGAAGGAAACACAATGGCCATGCAATTTTGGCAATCTGGTGGTCTCTGGCAAGTTGAAATGTGTGTAGACCCCTTGATCCAGGGATTTTACTTTTGGCAACTGAACTCAGAAATGATATGGTAAGCACACAGGAATACACTTGTGAAGATGTTGGTGTGCTTTTAAGATAAATAAATGAACATATAATAGATAATTAAAAGTAATTCCAGTGCCTACAAATGATAAAGTAGATAAATGACAGATCAGGTAGCATGGACATCCACTAAAACTGTCAATTTCTTTCTTTTAAAATATATTTTCAAATTTTATTTTTCACTAACATACCAACTGCCAATTTTCCTTATGGTGTTTTCATACAAACTTAGTTTTAGTTGCTCTGTATCCATTCTTCTCCCCCACTTGAAATAATAGGTTTTATTTGATTTTTAAATTAGAATAGAAAATATGGGTTTCCTTGTGACCTTTTCACACGTACTTAGTTGTACTTGATAAAATTTTCCATTTGTTTCTGCAAGGGACAACTTTATAGGACAGAGTTGAGAGGAAATAACAAGAAAAGAAAGAAGAATAGAGCTGATTATAAACTATTAACTGTGATTATTTCCTATAGTACTTTTCTGATTTCAACATTTTCTTTTTGTCTGAGTGTTGTTACTTTTCCATGGTGAGAGAGCATGCATTTGTACAGTAAGAAGTAAATATTAAAAGATATATCTCACTTTCTCTTAGGAATAGGATCCCTACACCAAATACCACAACAACTTTAATTTGTTGAGGAAAGACTTCCCACAATAAACACCCATTTCCCCTTTCCCATTTTGCAGAATATCACACAGACAGTGTATGATGACCAAGGAGCTGGGTGGCAACAGGTAGACTCTTCTGTTTGGCCAGAGCAATGGCAGTACTATAGCACATAGAAGCACTAAGCCACACTACATACAGCTCAGGCATCCTTGAATTAGAAGTTCACGTGCCCCAATGTAGATAGCTAAATCTTGTAAATAAATGTCATAATCATCATCTTGAGAAGCAGTTGATGAAGCCATGTACCCTTGATTTTTCATTTCTTCATGTATCTTAATGTTTCCTACCATAGACTCAGCTTCAAATGTGCGTCTTTCACTCTGAACCCAAGCCAAGAAGACATCTGTGCCCTCAGCCCTTCCAATCTAGCCCATCTGCTATTTCTCCATGTCCAGGGCAATATGGAATTTACAATGCTGGCTTCTGTATATACCATTAAGTCGGGTGATTTCCATTGAAAAGTGACTTTTCCAGGGTTGCAATTTGTGTAAGGCAACCCTAGAACTTGACATTCCCATTTGGACAGTAATAATTGGAAATCTGACTGTAACCATTGCTTTAACTGACATCAGAACTCAACTTGTCTGTACAGCTTTGGGAAGCAAGCTTGCCGTGGAAGGCATGCTGGTCAACGAGCTTATGTGACTGAGTTAAGCCGGCATCACCTTTCGCCAAAATCAAATCAAACAGTGTCTTTGGAATGAAGACGACATTTGTTTGGCATCCTGTGTGTTGTGCAGCGAAGACATAGGTCAAGCCATCCTTTTGACAAATTAACCCTAAAGAGTAGATCTTAGAAGCAATAAATTCATCATACTGGACTAGAAAAATGGCTCCACTCACCAATTCTCTGCCTGTATTGTAAATAGAAGCAAAGAAAAAAGGGATGCCAACTCTTATTTACAAGAAAGGATGAATTTAAAGTATTTTGATGATTAGATAACCCTCTCTCTTAATTTTTCAAGTTATCATGTGACAATTTGATGTGAATGTGTCTGGCTTTTATCATCTGAATGAAGAGTGTCAGTGCCAAGAGGGATGGAAGAGACTCCGGCAACTTAATTATTCTAAACAAGCTTAGGCTTTGGTACACAGAGGATGACAGCTAACATACCGCTACGTATTTGCTGATATACGTGTCAAGACAAAGATGTTCTGAAGAGAAAACACACTTAAAGAAAAGCCTTTGTCACAGGGTTTTGAAGCAGAGTGTAAAGGAACAAAACAAATCATGGAAGCTGAAAAGCCTGCAGGGTCACAGCTACGGGGATCTGGTCTCCTGTCCCGCACAACACCCTTGGCCTTATTCAATTTCAGAAAGAGTCTTGCTGTATAACTCACTGGATTGTCTTGAACTTTCAATCCTACTGCCTCAGCCTCCTCAGTGTTAGACTGGCAGCTGCACATGTCCACGCCTGGTTCTCCTCACAGCTTAGGGTGTTTCTTCACCTGGTACATAACTAAAGCAACTCATAGGCCCATGCCATGTGTTCTTTCCTTTGGAATCAGCTCTATTTCCACAGTTTGAGACACCCCTCAAAACAACCCTAAAATGTGTCTTACTACACTAAAGTATTCCTTACCACACTAAAAATGTACAAAGACTCTTGGTGGCCAGAGCACCTTTGGGAATCTCGCCTCTGTCCGACTCTTTGACACATATCAGAATTAGTGAAGCCTTCCAGAGACCATCACATCTCCCTGACTTTATTCTCAGAAGAATCACTATGATTAGATGAAATAAAAGGCAAGAAGAGAAGGGTCGGTAGATCAACTTGCCCCTGAAGACAATTTTGCTTCAGACTGAACAGTGCTCATGCTGGTTCACTTCTAACAGGTAACAGCCTTCGGGAAACTTCTGTACACTCTTCAGCTGGACATGCCTATTTCCTGCAGTGCTCCTTGTGCTCATACTTTGGGGAAGTTCCTTGTTGCCTCTCCTCTGACACACTGGTTGCTGTCTCTGGACCTTCCTTGCCTATATTGAACCCTACAGTAAATCTAAAAGCCCATGGGGCTCATGCAGCATCTGTTCCCTGGTTGAACCCTGAGAGGCCATTGTCTGCTTCTGACCATAATTTGGCTAAGACAAGGATACTAAAGGAATAGAGGCAGATCAGGGCATTTTCAGAACTGTTGAAGCCAAGGGGGTATGCCTGGAGCAGTTGTCCTGTCAGGGAAACTAGGGAGGGGCTGTGGCATTGACATGGCCTCCCACACACCTTCCCTTGGCCTGGATTGCTTCTCCAGCCTACACTGCAGTCAAAGACTATCCACTCCCCATAGAAAGATGAGGGGGGAGCGTGAAGATGCACACCCCACCCCACTTCTCTCAACCACAGTGCCTGGACCCTGCAGCCTTCTTATATTGTACTGCAGAAAGAAAGGAAGGGGGGAAGCCAACTGTACAGTGATGGAGCAAAGACAGAGCCCGGGTTCACCATGGGTTCAATGAGTTACCAGACCAACCACAGGGCTGCCTGTATTTAACCTCTATGTTAAATAAACAGTGAACCTTCTTATGATCCGAGATGATGCATTTTCGGCTTTCTGTTACTTGTAACCAAATGTACTCCTGGTCTGCCCTCAAGCTCTTTACATAATCACAAGGGGAGGAAATGGGGCAGAAAAGAAAATGTATTAGGCACCCTGATAGTTCATTTTCAGGATCAACCTGATTGGACTGAGAAATGCCTGGGAGATTAGTGAGGCAAACCACTGGGTGTGTCTATGAGGGCATTTCCAGAGCCTGTTAGGTCATGAGGGCTCTAAACTAATGAATAATAGAATTCATTCATAGGTTCAAAATTTGTAACTACAGAAGGCAGGCTCTGAGTGGAGGGAGTAGACCCCTGGAGGCTATTCTTGGAGGTTACATCTGGCCTGGCTTCCTCCTGTTCCACTGTTTCCTGACCACCATGGTGTGGACTGTTATGTCCTGGTCACCATGATGAGCTCAAATCGATCGAACATTCCTCTACCAGGTATTTCATCACCGGGCTGAGGAAAAGGAAATGCAAGCACCTACTGTGTGCTGGGCACACCCTAGCCACTTTCTCACAGGCTTCTCTGTTCAACTTTTACAATTCCCTAGTAAGGTCATTACCATCTAAATCTTAGAGGAGAAGGAATTGAGGCTCAGAAATTAAATACCTGCCCAAGGTCAGTTAATTTGTGCAACCATAATTTAAATCTTCTGATTTAAAGCTCAATTTAATTTTAATTAGTGCACATATAAAATTCGTTCCTTACCTTTTTAATAAGCATATGTAAGATTATCCGAAGGATGTTAGACACACTGGCTCTGTCACATCAAAGTTGATGGATGAAAGTGATGAAGAAGTATTGCCGAATCACCCAAGCTAACTCAAAGCCGGAGTCATCTTTCTTAGGAAGGATCAAACTCTTCACCAAAAGCAGTGTTTGAATATGAGTGAGACTTATGGTCATTTGGGGGCTATTGTAAACAAATCCCAGCACAGGGCAGGAAAGTGACTCAAGTGATGTTTAAAATCCCACCCTAATGCGAAGATCCCATGCCTTTGCAGCTACGGCAAGGTGTTCTCCTTTTAACTCTGGCCACCATTCAATTTCTGAAATTAGACTGTTCTCTGTAGCTCTTCTTCAAAGATGCTGTTCCCCAGGCACAGAACCGAGGTCCTTTCTAGTTTCTGATTTGGAAAATAATTTATGATTGTGATTCATTATGATTATTATTTTGCCTCAAGACTGTACCTTTGCAGAAAAGTCACCATGACCGACATTAACTCAGTAAATTGGGACGACAGCAGAGCTGAACTGGCTGGCATGGAGGTGACAATATTATAAACAGAATCCCTGCTAGTCTAGTAAAATATTCTTTCTCTTCTACTCCAAGAGAGTCCTCAGCCTGAGGGAACCCAAAAGGGAGAGAATGTCCCTCTTTAACAGCACAAAAATGATTTTTGTGCCTCTTATATTTATGCCTTTTATGGCCCCAGCAGTTTAGAGGCTGAGGCAGGAGGATTGTCACAATGTTCTCTATGTGAACAACCACATTTATTTTCAAAACTGTAAATCACAAATTTACCTGTGTGCTTATTATTTTCTCTCTCTTCTGTGCTATTATTTTCTTCAGGCATATGATAAGAATGTCTTCAGACTGGAGAAATGGCTCAGTAGTTAAGAGCATTGGCTGCTCTTCTATAGGTCCTGAGTTCAATTCCCAGCAACCACGTGCAACAACCACATGATGGCTCACAACCATATATGAAGGGATCCAATGGTGTACAGAAGTACATGCAGAGCACTCATGTACATAGAATAAATAAATAAATAATATAAAGAAGAAAGATATCTTTGTTATTTAAACTTTCTAGGGCTTGATATTGTGCTGGCTAGTTGTATATCAACTTGACACAAACTAATGTCATCTGAGAGGAAGGAATCTAAATTGGGAAAATGCCTCCATAAGATTAGGCTACAGGCAAGTCTGTAGGACATTTTGTTTATTATGGTTGATAGGGGAGGGCCCAGCCCATTGTAGGTAGGGTCATCCCTTGGCTGGTGGTCCTGGGATCTATAAGAAAAAAAGAATGAGCAGGCAGGCCATGGAGAGCAAGCCAGTGAGCAGCACTCCTCCATGGCCTCTGCATCAGCTTCTGCCTCCAGATTCCTGCACTGCTTAATTTTCTGTCCTGACTTCCTCTGGTGATGAACAGTGCTGTGGAAGTGCAAGCCAAATAAACCCTTTCCTCCCCAAGTTGCTCTGGCCCGGTTGTTTTCTTGCAGCAATAGAAACCCTAACTAGTAAAGGCATTAGCTAGGCACTCATTGGAAGGTAGCTGAATGGATATGATGGGCCAATGAGGAAAACGTCATGAGCATGATTTAATAATGATAGCACTTGAAGGGTGACCAAATTTATTGATGAGCTGGTGAAAGATGGTAACGGGGGCAACATGAGAACAAATACTAAAAGGGTGTGTCCTTGGCATCAAGGAAATCAAATCCTGTGTGCCCTGATTAGAACTCCTTCCTCGGACACTCTCACTGTTGGCACTTGGGACTGACAGGTGAGTGGGACAGGAAAGGAGGCACCAACCAATTCCTCTTCACTCGCACAATTATGATATTTTTAATGACATATATAATCAAAACACGCATGAATCTTGGCATCAAAAGCTGTGAAAATTATATAAGCTAAAACTAAAACCCCACCCCACGTCTCCTTCTATTCTGTCTAGTTCACTTGCTGTTGTGATAAAACACTGACCAAAACCATCTTTGGAAGAAAAGGGTTGCTTCATCTTACAGTTTATAATCCAATGTCTGTGGAAGCCAAGGCAGGAACAAGGCAGGAGCTTGAAGCAAACCCCACAGAGGAATGCTGCTTAGTGGCTCGTGTCCCTGACCTTGTTCATACAGCCCAGGCCTACCTATACAATAATAGCACTGCCCACAGGCTGGGCCTCCCAAATAAATGAATAATCAAAAACAACAACAACAACAACAAAAACCGTGCCCCACAGACCGATGTGATGGAGGTGATTCCTCAACTGAGGCTCTTTTTGCCAGGTATGGCAGGTTGAAAACCAAAATTAGCCATCACACCTGCCTATTTCTCTGTACCTTCCTAGAGCTAAACATTTAAGAATTAGATGAGCTAAAAAAAAAAAAAAAAAAATTAGATGAACATGTGATCTCAAATTTGTGCCATGCATTTACATAGACATCTACACACTTACTCACTGACACATGCTCTTCCATACCTACCCATCCACATCCCTGTACATGCTAATGGCAGCCACATAAGTACAGACCACCAGTATGGAGAAGGAGGGTTGAGAATCACAGCTTAAAATGAGGATGCTCCCTCACATAGAACATGGGCTTCATTGTTGTCCCCTAGGAAACAAGGGCTTCCCTTCTGGACCTGAGAGGTCCCTGTCTCTCATAGACAATGAGAGAAAACATAAAGCCACAGATTTGAGATGAGGTACTCTGTAGCTGCATTCAGCATACATAGACAGGGCTTTTCTCCTTATTGTTATAACAGTTTACATATTTCTATTAGCTTGAGAGTTGACTCTTCCTAAATCCTGTCTTACCCTTAATCAAAGAACTTACACTTGCCTAACCCTCAAGGACTTGCACCGATCCATTAAGAAACACCATGAATTTCTGAGTCAAGATGCTGTATAAGGTGTTTCTTCTCCCCATTCTTTCTAAACTGTCTGCAAGCCTGTCTTCTCAAATGCCTTGTATCCATCGCAGGTCTTAGAGGAGAAATGACAATGGCCCACGAAGACTGACTCCCAAAACGGGGGGGGGGGGGGGCTCCTGGGAGTTCACGAAACACTGTGCATGCCCACATGCTGCCTCCCAGAACAGACACCATTTAAGGCCTCAGAAATGAACTCCAGCTCTTTTAATAAAACAAATATTTCACAGTTCATTTAATCCAAGATATTGAAAAGACCTGCAGAGCCTTGGGGTTACCTGCTCCCCAGGGATGCTGCAATGTCTGGGAAATACAGATGCTGCCCTCTCTCTACGTCTTAGCAGCTGCTGCACCAACACCAGCCTCACTGCTCTTCACCTGGTCCTCTTGAGCCATTACTGGATTCAATCCAAAGGAAGCTGAGGTGGGACTTTTTCTCCTGGGTTCCTCATCAAATGACATAGAGAAGTTTGGCTGGGGAACAGTCATCACTGTCCAAATATACATGCATGATTGTCACAACTCTTTCACTGTTTATTGAATGCCTACCATGTGTTGGCAATGTCCCAAATGCTGGGGATATAGGAACACACAAGACACGGGAAACACTCCAGCTTTACCAATCTGATATTGTAGCTCATAAAAGAGACAACAAATATGTAAGACATCATGCATCATATGGTATTAAACGCTGTGGATAAAGTTATTCAACAGTATTGGGAACCCCATGGTGGGAGAAGTACGATTATAAGTAAAGTAGACAAGAACAGACTCAATACATTTGGTAAAGCCATTTATTCTGCTATAGGACTCTGGTTTTAAATTACCATAGCTCTAAATTAGCTCCTGATGAAAGGGGAATGAAAGCCTCAGTTCTAGTGTGAAGATCTAAGGAAATATCCATCAGCACCCTAACCTTTGCTTCTTGAAGGAACTGTCCTCTGCACCGTGGATTACTACTACCAATGAGGCAGCCATGTTCTTGCGCAATGCTGGCCCTGTTTAATCATTTAGCAGGACAGTTACCAATCACAGTTAACTAAACTCTCCCTTGGGAAGAGATCAAGATTGATCTCTTGTTTCTTTTGAACATTTCCTAGAATGTCTCCTAATCACCAGGCTTTCCCCAGTTTCCCTGTTTAGTATCTTAAACCCTTAACTATGTTAACTAAGTCTCTTCTTTGAGGACCTTTTAGACTTGAGATCCAGAGAATACAAGTCAGACTCCCTCAAGGCAGAAACTCTTGTATGTAAAACTGAGGAGTCATATGTGGCCATGTTTTCTACTTTATAAAATGATAGAATTGGAGGCCAACGTACAGAGAGCAGCAAAAGCAAAGAGTAGACTATTCCATGGTGAATCCTAACTCCTGGTTGTCATTGTTTACATGAAATCCCACTCCCTACCCCAGATGGTAATACATATTAGCAGGTTATGAAGCTCTCCAAGGCGGGCTTCACTAGAGGAAGTAGGTCACTGAAGTTGGGTCTTTGGAGCAAATTATTCTTGGACCCTTTTGGGAAGCCACAGGTGAACAGCTCTCCTGGGCATGTTCCCACCTCTGTGCCATGATGTTCCATGATGAAAGTGTAGCAAAACAAACCCTTCTCTTTACCTGTTTCTGTCAGGATTTTTGTTCCAGTGAGAGAAGTAAGGAGGCACTGGTGAATCCTACTTGTAACCCTACACATACCTGGAGGTTTGTTTAACCCTTCCCTAGATGGAAGTAATCATGGGGAAAGCAACCAGAGTCTGCTGAAGACAGAGGCTCAGTCCTTTGGGTGGGGCAAGCAAACACAAACCTATAATGCCACAGGAAACAACTGTGAATCCTACCTTTCACTGTAACTCCTGTATAAAACCAATAGCTTGTCATTGTATGATTTGGCCTCACTGAGAAAACACCCAGACATCAAGCTTTCCATCTTGTTTTTCAGCCCTGAAAAAGGGCACCCACAGATGCTCTTAAAATGATACACTGGGTGATTAGAGCTAGGCGACCCTTAAAGTTCATCCTTGATGGGTATGACCTATAATTTGTTCTGCTTTGGAAGCTGTTAACAGAGACAGAGATCTGGTTGTCACCCTGACAAATTCCACTATAGTGCCTTAGTTGGGGATTCAGACACTTGCACTTTCTAAACAGTGGATCCCATAATACAGATGTGTGAAGTAACACTCTAGAACTTCTCCATGATACAAATAAACTGTGTGACACACTGTAAACTACGTAGTGGCCTCTTGGATATTCCTTAAAATGCCACCTCAGGGTCTGTCTTAGTTAAGGTTTCTATTGCTGGGAAGAGACACCATGACCACAGCAACTCTTATAAAGAAAAACATTTCATTTTGGTTGGCTTAGAATTTCAGAAGTTTAGTCCATTATTATCACAGCAGGACATGGTGGCATACAGGCAGATATGGCACTGGAGAAGGAGCTGAGAGTTCTATATCTTGATCCACAGGCAGCAGGAGGCCATGTGCCACACTGGGTATAACTTGAGCACATGAAACCTCAAACTCCACCCCTACAGTGACACACTTCCCCCAACAAGACCACACCTCCTAACAGTGCCACTCACTATGAGCCATGCATTTAAATACATGAGTTTATGGGAGACATGCCTATTCAAACCACCACAGGGTCTTTGTATTTTGGGGGGCCTTCGCCAGGGGCCATCCCTCACCTAGACATAGCTTCATCTCTTGTTTGAGTATTTCCTAGAATGTCTCTTAATCAGAAGGCTTTCCCCAATTTCTCTATCTAGTATTTTAAATCCTCAACTCATATCCTTCCCTTTCTCTCTCCACTTTTCCCTCTCATTAGCACTTACTATTCTCAAATGTGCTGTGTGTTTCATTTACTGTGTTATTGTTAACATTATACCTCTGTTCTACAAGGAAAGAGATGCTGCTTGTCCAACATGCTCATTGCAAAACTCACAGGGCCTGGAACAGTCCTTGGCAGGGTGATTGATCACACATCTATTGAGGGAATGGATACCACGTTGGCTATTTCTACAATGACTGATGGCTCAAGAGCCAGTTTGACTCCTGCAGTTAGGAACCAGTGTGGGAGCCCGTTTTCAGGTTCCTGTGGCTTTACCCAGTAGGTCCGCATAGAGGATGATTGGACCACGGGGCTGAGTGCAGGTATCTGAGATGGTCTGCACTTGGTTGTGCTGGAGGAGGTATTTTGCTCCACCCCTTGGCATCTCTATAAATACCCTGGGGCAGAGACAGTCGGGGCTCTTTGGAATAGGTCCCAGGCCCTCTCTAGACTATCCTTTATTTTCTATCTGTTCATCTCCACAATCTAAATCCTTCTATCTAATATTTCCTGCTATTCACACTCAAGAAAACTCTGGGGAGCTGTGGGGTAAACCAGCTTTCCAACAAGTTGCTTAGTCTTCAACACAATACCCAGCCCCAAATTCCAGCACCTAAAAATGTTGACCTTCCTGAGACAAGCAAGACAAGGGCCAGATCCAACTCAAGACTAGCAGTTGTGAACTGGTAGGGAGGAAAAACCTGCCATGACTTGCCATAGCTTTCCTAAAGAGCCTCCTTGCTGCCAGCCTAACAAAAAATTCTCTGCTGTAGTTTAGAGTCTCTCTAGCCTTAGAAAAAATGAGCACCAAAGGTGGAGTGGGGCCCTTGCAGGAGAGAGAGGTGCAGGTGCACCTTCATACATAACAACTTATATTTGTATACATTGTCATTCAAATGTCTTCCAGATACCAGGTGGGCATACATCCTCTAAAACCTGCCTAAGAGGCAACTGAGGGATAATGCAACTTTTCTGCCTTAGGAAATGAAAAAAACAAACAAAAAACAAAAACAAAAACATGCTCTGACAGTACTTGATCACTCAACTTAAAAAATTATAACTTTTTTGCTTTAATTGAGAACATTATATTTATTAATAGCACACAACGTGGTCTCTCTCTCTCTCTCTCTCTCTCTCTCTCTCTCTCTCTCTCTGTCTGTGTGTGTGTGTGTGTGTGTGTGTGTGTGTGTGTGTGTGTGTGTATGCGGTCACCATGCTGCACAGTATATCTTTTCAACATATTCCTGCTGTCCAACTGAAATTTTTTGTCCTTTAATTAACATCTTCCCATTCTTGCACTCCAGCCCTCCCCTGGTCATTACCAAGAATAGTTCCGAGGCTGAGTGTTTGAGATTCCACATGTAAGTGAGATATTTGGCATTTGTCCTTCTGTGTCTGGCTTATTTCACTTAGTAAACTGTCCTCCTGATTCATCCATGTTGCCATAGAAGCTAGGTTGCCTTCTTATTTAGGGATGAAAAACTCATATACAACATTTTATTCATCTATTCACCCACTGGTGGATAAAACTGTTTACTGTTTCTGGTTACCTCTTCTTCCCTTCTCCAGCACACAAGTAAATGTCTACCTTTTTCTCAAGTCTCCAGTGGGAACTGGAGATAGAAAGTGACTCCAGAAAACAGTCCTTCAAAATGACTTCATTTCTTTTCACCTTCCCTAATGCAGTTGTGTTGGACTATCTCAAAGGTTTCTTCTTGGTGACAAAGTGATCCACACTTATAAGGCCCAGCTCCAAGCTGGCAGAGCTGCAGACACTCAGCACATATTTCTTACTCTTATTTCAGAAGGATTGGAATGACCGACCCTTAAACCATGTTACCAAGTTACCCAAGAGAAAGCCCAGGGTAGCCAACATCCCATGTATTTCTTGTCTACCTCACATGTGAGCCAAGATGATGGGTCAACGTGAAGTTCTGATGGTCACTTTTCATGGTGTCTTTTGCATTTCCTCAGCCTCTGCCTTCCTCATGACTGCATTCCTGAAGTATTTCCCAATAGAAACCTCAATGTCTTTCCACTGCTCTCCTCCCATTGAATAATCTACAGCATCATCATGTGAATCCTTCTAGAACTCATGTCTGATTCTTTTGAATTTTCCATAGTCTCAGTTGCCTACTAAAGCCAAAGACTCTTTCTTAACACTCCGTTGTTGTTTTCTGATCTTCTCTTACACTTGGTGATATATTGTGTACCCTAATAAAGCTTACCTGAGGATCAGAGGACAGAACACACCACTAGATTAAACACTGAGTCCAGGCAGTGTGGCACACACCTTTAACCCTAACACTCTTGAGGCAGAGATTCACCCTTGTACTACATGAGATTGGCTCAGTCTAGGAGATAAACAGAGTGAGGTGAGGTTGGCTGTGGTTTGCTCTGCTTCTCTGATCTTTCAGCTTTCATCCCAATATCTGGCTTAGGGTTTTTTTTTAAGACCTTTTAAAATTCATGTTACACTTACAGGCAGAGATTGCACATAATTTATTGTCTTAATTGGGATACTTCCATCTAGAATCAACACTAAATTGAATGGGACTCTTGTGCCACAGGCAGAGGTCAGAACACCTGGAAAAGCTGGATGTAAATGTTCATTTGCTAAACTGGACTTGTATTTGGCTTCATCTTTACACATTATTTCCCATCTGCAGACTACATCCTCTTCTGTATCTATACCATTTTCAACCCTTACACACTTCGAGATCCTTCAAAAGACCCCTGTCTCATGAAGTGTTTGTAAACATGTTTCCAACACTGGAGTGAAAAGTATGACTCTCCTTCTCTTTGGCTGAGCAGCACCCACAAAGTGGGTGTCCCTGTGGTCCACAGGATGCAGGAGCCTCAGGAAAGCTATGACCATGGCTCAACACAAACTGTAAACTTACTTAAAACATTGTGATATGAGTATGTGTGTGTCTTTTGTTTTGTTTTTTTTGTAACTCAGTTGTGTCATGGGCTCTATAGATAACAACACTGTGTCTCAATGAAGGTAAAAGGTTGGACACACCTGAATCCTTTTATAGCACTTAACTATAACACACAGGCAATAACATAAAGGATTTGAGGACTTTCCATAACCAACTCATAGGTGTGGCTGCCACTGTAATATAAGGAAAGAGGGCAGATATTGAAAATTAAAATAAACACTTCAGAATAGATCTGTAAGTGGTACATGACTTTAAGAATGGGCATTTAGTTAGAAGCCTGTGAGTCAACTGTGAGTCTCCAAAAAATACAGTCTCTTCTTGAGTGTTCTCAAGTTCCATTTTGTTCTCACTCTGATTAAAGGAAGTGAAATAAATATCCTAACTAATGTACAAAGCTGCATGGCTTAACAAAACCCTAATTAGAGAACCCATAATTGATGAAAACACTCTGGCCCAGAGTGAAATCAGGGAAACGTAGCTTACGCATATGTGCGTGAGAACAGGCTGTGTTTAGGGAAAATGAAGACCTATGCTCTTAAGGTATCAATCAGTTTATGATTTCTGAAACTTAGCAATTTTTTCAATTATTTGAAAAACTTAAGTGAGCTTACTACAGTCAGTTAGCATATGAAAAGTCATGGGTCTGTTTACTCATTCCCTACAATGCTGCCTTTACACAGTGAGGCACTCATCAGATCATAGTTTCCACCCAGAACCTGTCCTGGTTTGCCGTCTGTTGCTGTGATAAACACCATTACCAAGAGCAACTTGAGTAAAGTGTTGCAGTTTCTAGATAACAGCACATCATCACCATCTTAGGAAGCCAGGGCAGGAACTTGAGGAAGAGACTGTGGAGGAACACTCTTTACTGCTTTCAGGGTTCCTTTCTCATACAGCCCATCCACCTGTGGATGGCACCACCCACACTGAGCTGGTCCTTCCTACATCAATCACAGTCACCTAAATGTCCCCACAGACATTCCACAGGCCAATCTGATGGAAATAATTCCTCAAGGGAGGTTCACTCTTCCCACACATGTCAAGCTGACAAGCAAGGTTAGCCATCCAAAGAACCCAAATAATTTCTCCATATCGTTTCCATCTATTGACAAAGTGTTAAATGGGGCAGGGTAAGAATAACAACAGACTAAGGAAATTTCACTAGTACTAGAATCTTTTTTAAATGCTTATTGTAGAACCAGTATTATATATAGATGTTCTTGTTTCAATTATTTTACACATGCAGGAACTAGGGTCAGCACATTATATACTTTTGTTTCCTTATTCTTATAGAAATTATCCTCATTTTACAGACAGAGTCCCAGATTTGAGATGCATGCATTCTTCAATGCAGAATTACTTAAAATAATTCTTTTGAAATAATTATGTTCTTATTTCCATTTTATGAGAATAACAACTTCATAATTTATCATCTTAAAGTATCCATTTTTTTTCATATTTACATATTCAGATGGTAAAATAAAACCAGACAGGGTATAGAGCAATGACTTGCCTTTGTCCCACAGCAGGAATCTCCTTCAGCTGGGAGTTTCTGATGCCTTGAGATGCCATGATGGCTGAAGTCAAACTTAAAATCAACTGTAGGTGTCTTCACTCTAGTCTGACAGCTTCTGACAGGGACTGGCTTGACCCTCAGGTGAGGTTGTTGACCTCATCTCATATTCAACATGGCGGAAATGCCTATTGGCAGCTGTAGAGTCCCAAGTTACTTCTGACCAGCTCTTTTGGTTTCAGTTGATTCTCAAGTCTTCCCAGATTCCAAGAGAATGTGGAGGAAGATGAGACATCCGCCATTCCTTTCACTGAGAGGAGTGCCAGTTATATTACATCTACTGTTTAAAATCACCACAGGCTAGAAGGAAGCATGCTCCTTGATGTCTGTGTTTGTTTGACCCTGAAATGTCCCCCACAGGCTCATGTTTTGAGCACTTGTGCTATGTTGGGAGTGTGGAGTCTTTAGATGGCAGCCTGGATGATGTAAGTCATCACTCAGCACAGGCCTTTGAAGCTCATTCTTGGCCCCTAGTCCATGCCTTGCTCTCCTTTCTGGTTGGCTGTGATATGAACAGTCTCTGCCACACTCTCCTGCCCTCAGGAACGTATCTGCTCCACCCTTATGTCTTGAAACTGTGAATCCGAATACAACTTTTCCTAAGTTGTTTGTAGGTATTGGGGTCACAGCAATTCATAAGTAACTAACACCTGTAAATTTTACACCCTGACAAACTTACCATAAATAGAAAACATTGTAAGTGAAAAATACATTTAATGTATTTTACTGAGACTTGGAGCTAGGAACCACAAATGAAAGAGAATACGTGGTATTTGTCTCTCTGGGTCTGGATTATGCCACTGAATATAATCATTTCTACTTCTGTCCCTTTACCTGAAAATTTCATTTTTCTTTATAGCTCAATAGTATTACATTGCATATATATATATATATATATATGTGTGTGTGTGTGTGTGTGTGTTTGTGTGTGTGTGTATACATATATACATATATACATATATACATATATACATATATATACATACATATATATACATACATATATATATATATATATATATATATATATATAAAACATTTTTATTACCCATCCATTGTTGAAGAAAATTTAGGTTGTTCCCATATCCTAGCTAGGATGAATAGAGTAGTAATGAACATGGCTGAGCAGGTATCTGTAGAGTAGGATGTTGAGTTCTTTGGGCATATCCCAAAGTATGTGGTAGAGCTAGCATATGGTTTATTTTTAGTTTTCTAGGGATTCTCTACACTAATGTCCATGGCAATATTGGTGGACATGTTAACATGGTAATGGGGGAATTGGGTAGGGTTCCAGCCCTAGACAAAGAACTAGAGGCAATTACTGATGGCTGGGAGAATGAGAATTAGCCTCTCCCACTAATGAACTCCAATATTGGTTGTCTAATACAGACTGGTTGACTTTGACACCATATACACACTACCAACAAAAATGATTCATCAGGTTGTACACACACATACACACACACACACACACACACACACACACACACACACATGCACACACAAACATACACACATGACAATAATAAAAAAGAGGCTATCAGCTTTCTTTAGTGGGTTCATGGGAGCAGTTTAAGAGAGGGTAACTAAGAGGGACTGCAAGGAGGAAAGGAGGGGGAAGTGATGTAATTCTACTTCAATTAAAAACTGATACATCTTCCTGAGTGTCATAGTTTAACAAGACAGAGGAATATTCATTGTTTTTTCTTGAGATACCTGGTTGACAGGGAGCAGTGACTTCCTGCTGCCACCCAGTATCTCAAACAGTCTCAATAGTTACGGAAAAGTTCAGAGTTTAAAATCTGAAATATAATTTCTACTGAGAGCTTTTCACTTTACACTCTTACAGCCAAATGTCCTCAGGTCACACCGTCATAACTGGGGCTTGTCAGTAATACTGTTTATGTCTTAGAACAACCCAGTTCCAATGGTACATTTTAAATACAGTACCACTCCAGGTTTTATCTTCACAGGAAGAGTTTTCAATGAGCATAAATTAGGAGGACTAAGTATTAAGAAAGGGAGTTCAGAGCCTGGAGATGGGGGCTCTGTGGTTAAGAACACTGTGCAATCCTGGGGACCAGAGTTCAAATCCTATCACCTACATAACAAGCCAAGTGTCCCCCACACATCTGTAAGCCCAGCTCTAAGGAGTGCAGAGAGAGGAGGAGTATTGATGGAGCCTACTGGCTTACTGCCTAGGTGAGAAAATGTGAGCTCCAAGGTCAGAGTGAGAACCAGCCTCTAAATAATAGACAGAGATTGATAGAGGAGAATGCCAGCCTCTTCTAGCCTCTGCACATGTGCACAGGCACACACACCCACACATACAAATGCACATTCACTGTCTCAGATACACATCCATAAACAAATAAAACAAATCATCTTTTTAAAAAGAAGATTTCAAACTCAAAAGAATGCACAGGCCATAGAGCTGATATAAACAAAGAAGAGGTATTAAGAATGCTAAAAGAGAGTTTTTTTTTTTTTTAAAGAAAGAATCAGAAAGAGCTGTTTTGTTTTTTTTTGTTTTTTTGTGAACTCACTTAATTTTCTTAAATAACTGTAAACAAGAAGGATACCACACACCAGTTTATTCTTTCTGTAACGGACAGCTGCTTGGTTATCAGGTGGGAGCTCACTCACACTATGGCCACTGCTCTGGAACTTTTCTACCTCACAGTTAGTGATAGGCCAACTCCATTTTTTTTAGAAGAGATTAATGTAATTTTAAAATTCCCACACAATAAGAAAAATTCCCTGAAGTGAAAATGGGGTATCCTTTTTAAAATATCTTTATTAATTCTTAACAAAGACAAAATTCAATTAAATCTAATTTTAAAATAAAAATGCAACCCCCCCATCAATGTCTGAGGCAGGTGGGAGAGCTGGCCCTGAGGTCCTAAGAGCAGGAGAGCTGGCCCTGCCCCTCATCAGCTGCAGCACTCTGGAGAGAGGCCCTACACCTCACCTGGACAACACAGTAGAGCTGGCCCTGAAGGTGCGGCTTGGGAGAACACACCCTGAGGATGTGGAGGCAGGAGAACTGGCCCCTCCCCTTGTTCATCACTGTGAGGGGTGAACTAGCCAGGGAAATGCAGGAGAGCTCACCCTGGTGGTGAGGACAGTGGAGAGCTTGTGGGCTGACCAACCCTGCAACTACCCAGGCCTAGAATCAGGGTTATATGTTGGCTTACTCCAACATCACCCCATCTGTGAGCTGCTGGAGCACGGGGTAGAGAGGGATGGTGGGGGTGGGTGGGAGGGGTCAGTCCTGTGGACCCAGGGCTGTAGGTTCTCCATTACACAGGGCAGCAACAGGATGTCCAAGGAGAGTCCCAGTGAGGGCCCAGGGTCAATAGTGTAGCAGAGACCAGGGGACTCAAACCAGACCAGTGATTCTTTGTGATGAACACTTGCATGTAAAAAAATGTATGGATAAAAGGGTTTACGGCATAACTCACTGTGTCACACTGCAGCTTCCATGATGAGATTTTTTTCCCTTTTTCCCTTTCCCCCACCTTTTTCTCTTAAATTTATTTTGTTATATTCTCAGGTGGAGAGGGATGGGTGGTGGGATTGGGAGGCATGATGTGAAATACACAAGGAATAAATAAAAATGATAATTAAACATTCATTTAAAACATTTTAAGTGTACGGGTGTTTTGCTTGCATGCATGTAAGTGAACTACATGCATGCAGTACCCATGTAGGTCATAAAGGCATTGGATCCCCTGAAACTGCAGTTAAAGATGATTATTAGCTGCCATATAGGTGCTGAGAATTGAACCAGGGTCCTCAAGAAGGGCAGCCAGTACTCTTAACCACTGAGCCATCTCTCTAGTCCCTAAAATGGGCTTATTTTTTATTTTGAGCATCACATTATCAGAATAGAAATAACTGCCTATCTGTTCTAGAACTTTACAAATACAAATTCATTTTTTGTTATGTTACCACCATACATAGTCTATAAATTGCCCTGTAGACTGGGGCTATGTTCACAGACATCATGACAAGCTTAACACTCAGAGTTCTGAAAGATTAATCAGGATTCACATACTTAATCCCTGCATAGACATGTTGCACTTTAGATAACTTTTAAATTGAAATGTCCTTTATCTTTTGTAACAGATATAAAATAAATATGCCATTCTGTGCTACATCATCACAAGAGATCTGAACCCTAAGAAGTTCATATAATCATTAGGAATTTCTATAGCTATTACCAGTCAATTATTAAGTATAATCTTCAGGACATTGATTTCCAGGAAAGATAGAGTAATGGGCATCTTTGTCCCTATTTTGCCATAATTTTCAGGATGTTGGACATTTGTCAATAGGGGTGGTTGTCTCTGGGATGTGGGAAACAAATAAAGGAGCCTCCCAATGAGCTCTTTTTCTTCATTGATAGAATTCTGAGCTTAGGGTACAAAAATAGGAAGCTTGGGGAGAGCTAAGTAGATTCTCTGATGGAGAATATAGATGTGAGGGTCTAAGAAAGGAATACAGCAAAATTCACAGAGCAAAGTACCAAAGGAGGTCCTGCTAAAATATTCAGCATGTTGCTAGTTAATACTTAGGTTTTTGTTCTGTTTTGTTTAAAGCCACAAAAATCCCACAGGGGCCAGTGAGATGCCCCAGCAAGATAAAGCACTTACTGCCAAGCCTAATGACCAGAGTTCAAGCACCAAGACCCACAGGGTAGAAAGAGAGAACTGACTCCTACAAGTTGTTCTCCATACAAGCACCATAGAGCATTCTCCACACCCCCACCCACACAAATTAATAAATGTACTTTAAATTTTTTCAGACATAAAAATAAATGAAAAGAGAAAAATTTAACTGAATGAAGCTAGATTGTCTGTTGTAGAATATTATTTTAACCTGTGTTTAGTTTGTTTATACTGCATTTGTTTAACTCTGTGAAGCTGTGTTACTCTGCCTGTCTAGAATGCCTGATGGTCTATTAAAGAGCTAAGCGGCTAATGGTGAGGCAAGACAAAGGATAGGAGGAGCCACATGCATGGAGAATCCAGGTGTAGCTTAGCAGTCTAAAGTGTGCTCGTGTGGTCAAAGAAGGCTAAAGATACGCAGAAAAGCAGGTTCAGATGGGAAAGACCTCTAAAAGGGTTTTAGTGTATTTTACAATATGCATAGGCTTAAGAAAGAAACAAAAGAAGGTATGGACAATCATAGAAAGAAATCATTTAAAAATAAAAAAGTCTTTAAAGAGAGAAGTAAAGCAATATGAAAAAGAGAATAAGCCACATAGAGATGGGAAATACATAGGGGAGTCTGAATCCTGTATACTATTATGTTGATTTTGAAATTTTTTATTGTTAATATGCAAACAACAGCTGCTAATAGACAGGGGATTGAAAGAGGGACTGATGAAATAAACCAACCTCTATGCTTTAGGAATGCCTAACTTTAAAAAATATATTTGTCAAATGGAAATCAAAAATGCTTTGGAGTTTTGTTCCCATAGGAGATAAGAGGCCATAGATTTCTTCAGGAATAATATGGATCTGGTGTGATCAGGAGAGACCTCCTGAAATTTTACAGGTGATATACATCAACAAAGATTATAGCTGGTCTTCCCAAGATTTGGCTATTATCTCAAACTTTCTAAGGAACCCTAAAGATACTTTGTCCATAGACAGCAGGAAACAGTTTGGAGAAATAGGGTAGTGGTGGTGGGTTTTGGTTATTTGGTGGGTTATGGATGTTTGCTATCATTTAGGAAAATACAGTATATACTTATACAATTATAAGTTATTTTTGTCATATTGTATATATGTTTCTACTCTTGTTTAAAGGATTTTTGTGTATTGATAAAAATTTAAGGTTATTTTTGTTACAACATACTGTATATATGTTTCTATTCTTATTTAAGGTATTGTTCCTATGCAGTTTATTTAAAAACATAATGTAGAATTCTAGTTTTTGAAAGCTATTATAAACTGTATAGGATAATCAGGAAACATGGGTTAGTTAGTTAGTCATTCATAACAACCAAATTTGTAGCCATGTTAGGTATGCTTGCCAGATCATATAGAGTTATATTTTAGATAGATAGATGATCTTCAAACCTTTCAAAGACCTGCAGAAAATGGTATTTTAAATGTTTTGTAATATAAAGTTTTTCATGACAATGAGACATCTGTTCCTGGAAGCACCAAATTACTTCAGAGATGATGGCACTGAAGAAACTCCATAGGAGTTTACTTTCATTGTGGCAAGATTAGTCGTTTGGACAAGAAACTGCTTTTGCCTTGATTGCTTGACTATGTGCTGCACAGACTAGACATGCAGGAGACACAGAAAAGTGACTGCTAAACTTTGCCAAAACAATGTAGGACAGTCCTTCAAATTTCCTGCTTCACTGAAAAGTTTGCCAGATATTCTGGGCCTGTAGACTGAAGATGGATGCCCCAGTGTTGCAGAGGATCTCTGAGTGACTGTCCAGGAAGCCAAATTCTCTGCTGTTAAATAATATTACATCCTTCTGGAGTTGAAGACTACATAGTTATAGTTTCAATTTTTCTTACTTATGATAGAAAGTAGGTTAGGTATAAAACTTTGGATTCACTAAGATAGCATAGATAATGCATTATTTTCTTTGAAAATGCAGCTACAAATGGACAGAATATTGTAAATGTAATTCTTATTTGATAACTGTTTTGTTGTATGTAGTTATGCTATGCTAAAGTTAAAACCTCTCTTTGTATTTAGACAAAAAGAGAGAAATGTTGGGGAATATTATTTTAACCTTTGTCACTTTTGTTTATGTTGCATTTGTTTAACTCTGAGAAACTGTTACTGTGACTGTCTAGAACACCTGATGGTCTATTAAGGAGCTGAGTGGCCAATAGCAAGTCAGGAGAAAGGATGGGCAAGGCTGGCAGGTAGACAGAATATATAGAAGGAGAAATCTTGGAGGAGAAAAGAAGCAGCCAGAGAAGGAGGAGGACTCCAGGAGCCAGTCACCTAGCTACACAGCAAGCTATGGAGTAAGAAACAAAGAAACGTATACAGGATAATTCAGGTTAAGAGAAACTTGGAAGAAACAAGCCAAGCTAAAGGCTGAGCATTTATAAGTAAGAATATGCCTCCATGTGTGATTTATTTGAGAGCTGGGTGGTGGCTCCCCCAAAAGAAAAAAAAAAGAACAATTGTCTCTGGTGTTAGAATGAATAGAAAGGTTATGAACGTTATTATGATTGCATTCTAGATATTCAAAACATTAAAAAATATGTTAAACAAAAAATGTAAATACATTTACCATGTGCATATACACTAAATAGATACACACTCTTTAAAAACTTACCAAAATTGAATTTGGCAATATAATGCCTACAATATATAAGAAGAAACTACAGTGGATGGGATTAACAACAGATGAGCTATTACAGAAACATTAGTAAATTTGAAGCTACAAAAACCAGAAGATATCCAATGTGAAAAGGATAAAGGAACAGGAATAAACAGAAATTAATAGAGCACCAATGAGATATGAGGCAATTTCTGGCAGCTGGAAGGATGAAAGCAGGAAAAAATATTAAAAACATAAAGATTGACTTCTTTCCCCTTCCAATGTAGACTATAAGGACAAGAATGCAAGAGCTATGAACTTCAAGCACATGATACATGAAGGAAAGACTGCAGCCAAGCAGAACCTAGCTAAGTTGCTCAAGACTAGTGGAAGAGCAAACCTTCACTAAGAAAGATGAGCTTCAGAGCGGACTCAATGTAAACAGCATACAAGGACCCAGTGTATGGACTGTCAGTTCATAGGACAAGCAGGCAAAGATAGCCAGCAGCCTAGAATTCTATACCAAGATGTTTACAAATCCCCCCAAAACAAAGATAAAAGGAGGGTTTTTCTTTTCTTTTCTTTTTTTTTTTTGAACTGAGGATTGAACCCAGGGCCTTGCAGTTGCTAGGCAAGTGCTCTACCACTGAGCTAAATCCCCAACCCTAAAAGGAGGATTTTTCAAAGACGAACCATAAGGGAAAAGAAGTTCTTAACCTGGGTGTGGTATCATACATCCATAATCTCAACACTTGAGAGTCTGAGGCAGGAGGATGTCAAGTTTAAGACCAGCCCTGTTTATCTGGGACCCTGTCTTAAAGAAGCAGATAGAACCTGGGAGAATTCAATTCTTTGCTATCAACATGTGAGAAGACATGTTTTAAAACACCTTTCAGGGAAAGAAAAATTAGACTAGATGAAAACACAGACGCACCCATACAAAGCAGTAACAAGTGCTCGGGATGACAACTACATCAGGAATTTTTTGTTTGTTTGTTTGTTTTTTGTGTGTGTGTGGTTTTTTGTTTTTGTTTTTGTTTTGTTTGTTTTTTTGTTTTGTTTTGTTTTTCGAGACAGGATTTCCCTGTGTAGCTTTGTGCCTTTTCCTGGAACTCACTTGGTAGTCCAGGCTGGCCTCAAACTCACAGAGATCCACCTGGCTCTGCCTCCCGAGTGCTGGGATTAAAGGTGTGTACCACCACCGCCCAGCAAATATTTTTAGTATTATTTAAATCTTCTTTAAAGATAGACATCAAACAAAAAAGCAATGGGGACAGTTAAAATCGCTGTAAACTCACAGTAAAAACAGCACAAAGAGCGAAGGCATGAGAGAAAAGTGGAGTTGCTTTGGTTTGAATGTGAAATGTGTAGGGTAAAAGGGCCAGTGAAAGAAATCTTCCCTGACCCTGCAACCAGAGCCAGTGAAAGAAACACACCCTGACCCTGCAACCAAAGCCAGTGAAAGAAACACACTTTGGCCCTGAAACCAGAGTCAGTGAAAGAAACACACTTTGGCCCTGAAACCAGAGTCAAGTCTGCCCCTGACCAACTGAGCAGGAAAACCAACCAATCCCTGGGCACAAAAACAACCAATCTTTGGGCACGAAATCTAACCAATCTACGCTTGTCCAGGCTCAAGGGGATTGAAATCTGATCAATTCCCTCCCTGAAAATCTCTGCCCTGGAAAACCTCTGTCCCCAAGAAGTCCTGTATAAGCCCTGTACATGTTCAGTTGGTAGCTGTCCTTCTCTACCCTGGCAGAGGCAGCCACTCTCCTGGATTCCTCCCTTCCACATAACTCTCTTGAAAGAGTTTTGGGTGAAAACCTTTTTTCACTGGAGCAGAGCAGAATCTCTCCTGGGAAACTCTTTTTACAGTGAGCAGAGAAGCAAGAGATATCTCTGCTGGGAAACTCGCTTGTGAAACACAGCAGAAGTAACTAACACCTTCAGGGGCAGAGTGAAGCAGAAAAGTAACAGCTTGGGACAGAGATGTGAAGAAATGGACTTTCTGCTGGGAAATTCCCTAGTGAAGCAGAGCAGAGCTTTGCTGTAAAGGAAGCAGGATTGCCACATCCTGTGGAGACCATCCCCCACCACATCCCAGCTTCAGGTATAGCCTGACTTCCCAACAAGTCAGGATACCTTTCCCCCACAGCTGTAAGTGTCTGGGATACCATCCCTTCACAGCTGTAGGTATAGCCTAACTTCCCCACAAGTCAGGATACCATTCCCACCAGAGCTGTAACACTTGCAGGTATAGCCTGACTTTGGATAGTCAGGGTACCTTTCCCTCTGGAGTTGTAAGACTTGCAAAATGCCCCCAGTCTCATGTATTTACACACTTGGTAAAAGTATAGTGTTACTGGAAGACATGGATTCCTAGGGCTGGGCCCTGAGATTTTATACTACCCAGTCCCACGTTGTGCTTGTTCTCTGCTTAAAGGCTGCTGCAACGTGATAGGCCAGCCTCAAGCCCCTGCCACCACGTCTTCCCTGCCGTGATGGACTGTGTCCTTTTGAACTGTAAGCCAGACCATATCCTTCCTCCCTTAAGTTTCTTCTGTCAGTCTATTTTATTAAAGCAGCTAAAGAGAAAATAAGATAATAGTATATTTTTGTAGTATATATGAAGTGATACCACTTGAGGGTAAATCCAGGTAAATTAAAATATATGCTGGGGTATAAAGCAAATCATTAAGACATTAGAACAAAGAATTTCAGCCAATCCTCCAGGAATGAGAGAAAATAGAGCCAATTGAAAGAAGAAAAAATAAATAAAAAATATTGAATGAAATTAATTAAAAAATAAGTGAAGAATTGAAAGCCATATCAATAAATCACAATAAAATCTAAATTATCTAAACAATTTGTATAAAAGAAGAGTTATCAAATTCATGTTTAAATAGTAAGATCTAAGCCTGTGCTGTTTATAATATAAAATAGGAATATGTAAATAAGTTACAAAGTAAGAGAACAGATTAATATCTGTTATCCTAAAAAAAGTCCAAGATACCTAAAGTTGCTGTACTCATTTCCAGCAAAATGTCTGAGCATTGGTGCTGCAAAGGATAAAGAAGTTTATACACAATTAGAAAAATCAATTCATGAAAAGGGTATAACGTCCTTAAATATTTATAACCATAGCAACTAAGTTTCAAAATACAGAAATTTAAAGAAAAAAAAAAAAAACAGAACTCCAAGAAGAGAGGCAAAACCATGGCCTCTGACAGAAACTGTACCTCTCTTCTCTCAACGTCAAAGGAAAAGCAGGCAGAGAGCCAGCAAGGGTGGAGAGGGTGCAGCTGGCATCAGCCAGCCTAACTTGACTTACATGTTTGTTGTACTGAGGGAAACAGGGCAAAATTTCATTCTTCCCAACCTCACAGAGTTTACCAAGACAGACCGTATGGTGGGCCATAAAAAATACATGACTCATAAAGGACTCAAGCCAATGTATGTTCTCAGATTCCAGTGTTAAACAAGAAAATTAATAGCACACTAATATAAAAAAATCTTCACATACTTAGAAACTAATGCATTGCTAAATAACCTGAGGTCAAAAGTTAAAACGCGTGTTAGAAAATATTTCAAAATTAATGGAAAAAAGCACACATTTTAAAAATTAATGTGAAACCAATAAAGCATTGCTTAGGAAAAAATTAATTGTTCCAAATGGCTATATTGGTACAAATGTCTTGAATCAATAACCTTACATTTTTACCTTAGGCAAGTAGAAAAAGAACTACAAAAAAAAAGAGCCCAAAATAAATAAAATAAAGATGAAAGTGAGAATCAATGGCACAGAAAAAGATAAAAATGGAAAAATCAATGAAACCAAAAGCCAGTACTTTGGGAAGATCAATAAAATGGAACAATTTCTTGCTGGATTGATCAAGCAAAAGAGAAGACACAGATTACCAATAGCAGCTATAAAAGTGACATCATTATTGAGTCTGCAGATTTGAAGAGAATTAGAAGAGCTTAGCATAAATAATTGCATGCCAATAATGTCACAACTTAAATGAAATGGAGAAAATCCCCCCCAAAGACATCAAGTAACAAAGCTCACGGAGGGAGAAGGAACTGGATACCCTGACTAACATTCGCCTATGCATTTTTTATCTACTGGGAATCCAAACTGTAGCTAACAACCACACAAAGGAAAGCTCAGACCCAAGGGACTTTGTTGGAGAGTTTACCAAATATTTAAAGGAAAAAAAATTGACACAAACTCTTCTTCTGAGAAGACACATCTTCCAACCTGCTCTGGGCTGGCATTACTCACAAATCAAATCCAGACAATGATGAATGAGCAGAGAAAACTACAGACCAGACTTTCTCTTGAACACAGACACTAAACATCTTTACTAAATTTTACTAAGAGGAATTAAATAGTACATGAATGTGATGATTTCATCACGATTATGTAGAGGTAATCCCAGGAATGCCTGTTTGGGTTTCTGTATGGGAAAAAATGAATATAATTCACCATGTTACAACAATGAAGATATATAGCCGCCTATAATCATCTTAATATATTGTAAGGAAAAAAGTGACAAGAAACATATATTCAGACCTAATTAAAAACTTTCAGCACATTAGTTATAGATAGTAAGTACATTATTTGGATAAAATCAACTTTTCCTCTTTATTAACAATAATCAATCAGAAATTAAAAATGGAAAAGTAGTATTTACAATAACATCATAAAGATTAAATATGTGCAGATAAATCTTACAAATAAAGTGAAAGACTTGTGATGTTTTAAAAAGCCATAAAATGTGATTGAGAAAAATTTAGGATGGCCTGACTGAATGGATAAAGGAGAAGAATCAATCAATAGGTTAAAGTGAAACATCTCATTAAAATTTCAATTTAAAAACCATCCAAAAGAATCTAATGACAATGCAGCAAGCACTCTAGAACCTTGAAAATGGATTCTAAGTCTTTTTTTTTTCATTGAAGAAGCAGCTGAGCTATCCAGGCTACCCACCTGAAGTACTTTTCATCAAGATGGCGTCATCAAGTCAGCATGGCATCACATACAGAAAGACAAATGAATCAGTAGGCAGAAGAAGAAAGCCGACATCTTTGCTGGTGTACCAGCAACTGCTTTTCAAGAAGGTGACAGTGATAAGAAACGAAGGTTCATTTTCAGTAAATGGTGTCTTGGCAATCAGATATCCACATGCAAAACAAATGGCCTCAGAGTCCAAAACATACAACTAACTAAAGCTATCTCCCAGAGTGAGATGTGAACCCCCAAACTAGAGGGTCTATTTAAAAAAAAAAATGTGAGATTTCCTTAAACACAGCACTAGAAGTATGACCCAGAGGAAATACTGATAAATTAGACCTCCTCAAAATAGAAACTTTTGTTCTTCAAAGAAAGGGAAGAAGCAAATGAAAGAAAAACGTGGAAAGAGATCGGTAGTCATGTGTGATGTAAGATTTTTATCTAGAATAAAGGACAGTATTTTTAATTAATAATAATAAAGCAAACGAACACACACACACCTCCCAGCCTCTCTACCTCCACTTTCCTCAAGAGAGTGCTCAACATCTCCCCCAAGTGTGAAGTCCTCCAGATGTGGTCTAAACGTTGGGTCCTCAGTCTTTGGGGTATGCTTTGTCATGAGGACGCCCTTCTCATAAATGAGTTGAGGTCCTTACAGAAGATGTGGAAGAGGGTACCCTGGTTTTCTTCTTCCCCTTTTGCCAGATGAGGACGCAGCACTTGATAGCATCTTGGAGGGAGAGGACACTCCCAGACAGAGAATCCGCCAGAGCCTCTGCAGCTGTATTGTTACACACCTACCCACTCTACACAAAGGAAGAAGAGGTAGGAGGGGAGGCAGAGAGCTGGAGGAACAGACAGTACTGGGGAGGATGGATACACTTAGAACACAGTGTAGTCAAGTATAGGAAAGTGGCAGTGAAAACCACTGAAATTCATAAGTAATATGCATTAATATTGTAAGAGACTGGGAATACGGCTCAGTAGTTGAGAATTTACCTAGTTTGTGTGATGCCTTAGGTTTGATTTTTCAGTACTGAAATTATGAAAAAAAAGAAAATTAATTAAAAACAAATAAATACATTTCTCAGTCGCAAGTAATTTTGTTTTTCTTAACAGCAAGAGCAGACCAGACAGCTCCTGACAGTCTTCTTGACTGGGATTATCCCTCAAAAATCTATGCTCCAAACAGCAACAGACACAACCATTTACACATTAAATAGGGTGATGTCAAGCCTGGCCTGAGGAGCCTGCCTGAGCCAGCACATGAAACAAGAGCAAAAAGTGTGTACATATATGAATATGTATCAATTTATTAATGGGTGCTATGAGGAACATGGACTCACGGATACAGGACAACGTAGATCCAGTTTCAGAGTCCTTCCATTTTCCCCAGAGATGAATGGAACCAGCAGTCAGGTCTCTGACTACCACAAGAGAAAGTGAGCTCATGCCTGCCTTATCCTCAGTTTTAAGCACTCCTCTATCAGGCCAGATACTCTTAGGTCATCAGCAGAGCGAATTCCCACAACAAGCATGCCCTTATTCCAACTTCCTCTCACCCCATCCTCCCCTCTCGGGCTGCTCTGCAGTCACTCTGGCCTACCTTCTGCCTCTCAGACACGTCAAGTTCATCTCTCAGATGTGTGTTTTCTGCAGGGCCCTATCCATGCCTTGCCTGGTTGACCCTTTCTGTCAGGTTCCCATATAACACAGTGAGAGAGCCTCTCTGTCCCAGGACTTGTTTCACTGTGAAGAACAGTGGTTTGCCACTACCTGAAACTACCACACCTGATTGCCTGTTTGTTTCTACTCATGGATATCTTTGTCCTAAGATGTAAGATCCAGGAATCAAGGACCAAGCTGAACAATGACTCTGGGGAGCCTGCCCCTGGCAGTTGCTCAGCTTCCATTGGTACAGGAAAGAAATGCAAGTTCTCTGTAGTGAACAATCATCACAAAATACAAACTTTGGGTCTGTCCATTGATCTCTGTTACAGGAATGCGAAAAGAAGTCTTCAAGTTCCCAACTCTCTTCAAAGAAACCTCTTAGGGTGCATCAAGTCTATCTACCTGGCACGATGGTGTTATGAGCTGAAAAGCATGATGGGAGTGGAGGAAGACACACAGAACATCCAGAAAAGAAATTGTCCTGTGCTTTTCCTTGCACAGAAAGGAATTTTCTCCAAAAGAGCCACACAATGGCTCATTTGTGAGAGTTTACCACAGAAGCATGAAGGCCTCCTTTCAGATCCTCAGTGCCATGTTAAAAGGTGGGTGCACTGCCTAGCACCGGGGAGGTGGAGAGTGGAGAACACTTTGGGTTGGCTCACCAGCTATTCCAGTCATATGTTTAAGTTCCAGGATCAGTGAGAAGCCTTGTTTCAAAGAATAAGGTGGAGAATGATTATAGAAGTCATCTGACACTGACCACAGCCCCTCTACACACACACACACACACACACACACACACACACGTATGCACACACACGTATGCACACACAGAGAGACAGAGAGAGGGAAAAAGAACATCTGTACATAACCCAACAAGAGTCAAGATCACTTTCCTAGTATGTCTATGGCATGCACAAACATGCTATGCAATTTCATATATGGAATATGGGGGTGTCATGCTTGAAATTGTGGGTCCACGTCAGACCTGCTGGAATTAAATGACTCAGCCTTCCTGTCCCTATTTACAAACTAAGGAGGCTGATCAAATGGAATGCATGGATCATTAACAGTACATGTAAAAACACTTATCACAGATTCTAGAATATAATTCAATGTTCAGGAGGTAGTAACAACAATCATGCAAAGTATAATTACCAAATAAAATTATGAGAGACACCAACACCATTTTGTTTCTTTTACTGACTCCTCCTCTTTGAGGGCCGGGGATCATTTGGCATGTAAAAATAATGCACAATGTTTGCATTTATAGTTTTCTGGTTAGAGAGTCAAAAGGTAGATAGATGGGTGTTTGAAGGAAAAGTAGAGTGGACATTCACTAATGTCACTCTGTCTTCCAACCATCCTTCCTGTGTGTCACAGGAAGGGAAGTCCACCTGGCTGCAGGCAGCACCAAGATGTTTGTACCAGACAAGCACCTCACTGCTCTGCCCCCTGCTTTTCCTCTGGGCATGTCCTGGCAAACAGAGACTGAACACAAGGTGAACAACTACCTAGCTGTGGGAGGGCTTCCTAGAACAAGGTGCCTAAGTCACTCTTGGCAGAGTGGTGACAGAACCCTCCCGTAATCCTGCACCTCTCCATGTGACCTGCGCATAGGCATTGTCCTTCCTCTGTGCCAGAAAAGGAGCATGCCTGAGCTCCCAAAAGCTTTCTCATGGCAAGAGAAAAAAGGGAAGCTGTCTACTTAAATAGCTCAACACAGCAAGTTCAGCCAGCACACAGCCCCTTTGTTAAGTAACCTGAGACCTGGGAGATGGGAAAGAGAAAGGCTAGAGCCCGGTCTGGTTTTTGTCTTCTTTCTTTTGCCAATGCTCTTCCTGGGTGTAGGGGGAGTGAAAAAGAAAAAGGAACTATTGCCCATCATAAAAAGGACTATTCAGAGCCAGTGCCAAGTTGGTACCTTAGAATGGCTGAGTTGGGTGGAGGAGAAGGAGAATCTCTTCCCAGCAGATAAGGGAAAAGTTCCCTGCAAAGCCGGGTCCTCCGCAAAGCTCTCCATGAGGAACAGCTGCCTGGGTCACATGCATTTGTTGCATTTAGACAGAGGAGGAGGAATGAAATTATAAAATGGAAAAGAAACACTAAGGGTGTAAAAACACAGGACAAAAAAGGAGTGTACTCTCCACGTAGCGGCTCGAAGGAGTTTTCCTGGAGTGGACTGTGTTAGAAGCCGCTTACGACTCTAGACTGTTGGACATGGAAGAAGGGCTGTATGACAACGCCAAAATCAGAAGAGGGTTCAACATCTTTGCACAGGAGGTGGGAGCAATGCAGAACTGGACAGGGTTATGGTAAAGGGACAAGGGCATGAGGGGAGGCAGCGGCACAGGATCAACAGTGGCTACTGTGTAGTTTGAGGTTTTACAGCTACTGTGCACATTTAAATTGGCTGACAACTGAAACCCCTAGCACCTCTTGCCACTCAGACTTACTTGAACAAGATCTTAGCAGCACATGCATGAGGAGCAGGGTTTTCAATGGGTAAGGTCACAGAGCACACTCCTGACCCAGAAACAGAAAGGAAGCAGGGTCATTGTGATATGTGGATATAGGGAAGCCCACTAATACCCTACCCCAGAGAAGTTTCACAGTCTGCCTCCTCTTCCTCTGCCTCCTCCCCGACCCACACGGACAGATTCCCTCCCATCTGCATGTAGGGTGTGACTTTTTTCCCCAGAATTTTATTTAAATCCAAAAGACAGAATGACCCCAGCTAAATTTTTTTAAGTCAAATTGATTATCACACAGAGCAAAACTTGTTTACTGAGACTGTTAAACACACACACACACACACACACACACACACACACACACACACACACACACTGAGGGATAGGTGAGAAACGCATGCATGCATGCACACAAAACCTTATAACCCCAGGAACCCAAACCAAAGAAAGGATGCATGGAAGGCAATTTCAGCACTGATTATACCCAGGAAATACTTATCATAGGCCCTCACCTCCCATCTGTGGTTTTCTTGTGGGTCATTTCCTTCTCTCCTCCCACTCAGAGAGCTTGTCTTTAGTTTTCCATGTTGGTTTCAAGACAAACATGATTTGCCTAAACCAACAAAGTGCACATAGGAATAGGAAAAATATTAGACAGAGGATATGACACTAACTGTATTCCTACTTTCTGATATCCAACTTTCTGTCATCTGTGACAAGATCCTGACACATCCTAGGAGCCAAGAGGAGCTAAGCATAGAAGTCATCCAGTCGAAGTAAGCCCAAGCTTCAAGTTATGAGTGAAGACTACATATTGATTCCCACATGGGACAGTCACCAGGTACCATTTTTTTTCTACAAAAATCTACTCCTACAATTATGCCTCTCCAACTCAAAACCAATTTAAAACACTTGGCCAAGAAGATCATAGACACTGGGGGAATCTGAACACTGTTGTTTAGAAATTTGATGTGGTATCAAGCTGCCTTCTAAATGTTTCTCTTTTCAGCTTTCAGCAGAAAAGATTCTCTTTCTAGTGAATCAGAGACCCAAGGATGCACAGAGTTCTAAGAATAAGTGACAGATGGGTTCTCATCCCTGAATGTCCCCTTTAAGGCTCAGGGAACATTGTGGAAGAGGGGGCAGAAAAAAATGTGCAAGCTGGAAAATAGAGAAAAGGGCTATAATGAAATGTCATCTCCTGGGCAAGATGAAGCCACTACAATCATAAACTCCCCTCAGCTGTAAGTGCTTGCCTTAGTCTACAAGAGGGACCAATGAACTATCAGGCATAGATAGATTGAGGATGTGCTCAGGGAGTCCTATCCCTCGAGGCTGAACTAATTGCTACTGATAGGTTCAGGGAAAGGGAGAACAAAACTTTCAGCTTTGTACTCACTGATAACCTCATCGGGCTCTGGTGGGTTGTTCCACCCCAATGGTCTCACAGATGGTCCTGGTTAAACAGGAAATAAAATAAAACCAACATGTGTGGATCTACGAAAAGAACTGTGAGTGAGGAGAGTGGATGGGGAAGAGGCATGACAGGGATGGAGTGAGAATTGGGGCAGAGTAGGCAGAAGATGTTGTATACATGGAATCCGGACAGGAGTGGTTATCATAAGAACCTATGCATGTGTGAAAACTCATCAAACTGTGTTTGCATGTATATACATTCAAACACACACACACACACACACACACACACACACACACACACACACACACACACAGTTGAAACACACACTCAAAGAAATAAATGGTTCAAGACAAATATGCCAAGACTTCAAAAGAAGCGGCATCCCTTTTTAAGGATATTTTAAAAGCAAAATATTCTCAAGAGCTATTACTAAAAATACTATTTATTCCTTTTTCCAGTGAATCCTTTACCAGTGTTACCTTACTAATACCTTCTGTGACGATCCTTGAAGGTTCGTGTGGTGAAGGCTTGGTCCTTGCTGGTGACACTCCTAGGACAGGCTCTGTTGGGAGAAGCATGTCACCAGCATTGAGCATTTGGGGGTATACTTTACCCCTTGCCCGTTTCTCAATGCCGTGTTCTCCAGTCACAGGGGAAAGCAGCTCTGCCCACCGTAAGTCTCTGCCATGATGCTCAGCCTTGTCTCAGGCTGAGAGCGATGGAGCCAAACAGCACTGCTCTGAAAACCTGAGCCTGAAGAAGCGTTTTTCTTTGCAAGTTGTTCTGCTCAGCTGTTCTGTCACAGAGAGGGAAATGACAAGCCTCCTACCCTCTACTCCTTCCACCATTTTTCTACAACAAGCCCCAACATCCAGGCTATCAAGCACAGAAAAACCAGATAAACCCTACTCTTGTCTTCTGCTCATGAATTTGAGCTCCAGAAATATAGTGGCATGCCATTTGTCACGGATCTGTTGCTTATAGATGTATAGGGTACTTCATATTTTTATAAGTTACATTTATTTTGTGAGCATGTATGTGGCTGTGCATATGCTCTGGCACATACCTAGGAGCTGGTTCTCTTTCCATGATGTGGACCCCAGGGGTTGAACTCAGATTATCAGGCTTGGTGGCAAGTGCCCTCACAGGCTGAACCAGTTAATCTATCCTGAGGGTACTTGTAAATGCATGTCTCTCATCATGACAACAGAACCATGTCCACAGAGACTTATGTGATGGGTTCCATGTGTTCATCATTCTCTGCTGCATGTGGTACCAAACATCAAATGGTTCCTGACACAAACAAACAATGGTGGCAACCTCTCTGTGAGAAAATAAGAAGTAATTGTCTAATCTGAAAAGTTACATGGACAGTTGACCTTCCCTTGTGTGAGGAATGCTTTTCTTCTATCTGTGGTAGTTAGCCCAACAAGGATTCATAATTCCTGAACTTCCCTCTTCCCCTTTGTACAAATTAGCCAATCACACTAGACTGTAAAGCCAAGTTCCCATCAATGAGATGAGAGACAGTTACTACAAACATCATAGGGAAAAGACAGAGACCACTTTGGCCAAAAGGATGCTTGCTAGCATGGTTTGGGTTCTGGCTCACCCTTTTTGAACAAGAAAGTACTTTGCCAAATTACTATCTCTTTGTTCTTGTGCTCCTTTGCAAAACATCAAGATAATGCTTTTTAACACCTACAAAGAGAAAAATGTTGCTAACATACCAGAAACTGTACAGACTATTGATGCCACTAAACCCTGAAAACAAACTTCATGTAGCAGCTAGTTAGAGTTGACTTTGTATCATTAAAAGGAAGTGTTTTCTAGGAAGCAGACTCCAGGTTGGAGGAAGACTTTCTGTCATTAAAAAGAAGTGTTTTCTAGGAAACAGACCCCAGGTTGAAGGAAGGGATCTAGTCTTGCCTAAGCCTCTGATTTTGGAGCTCATTTGCCTGCTCAGAAGCTCCCACCAATGCCTCTTTGTTTACCAAATGAAAAGCCAAGATTTTATCTGTCACCCAAGCTACCATTTCCCTTATGCTATCATGGCTTCCTCTCTTCTGCATTTTCTGTGAGAGAATCCTGACTGGCTAAGCCCTCAGCATGGCAGAGCCAATCAACAGTTGCAGACTGGGGTGAGCTTGGAGCAGTAAAGAAGCAATGTTTCCAGTCCACAAAGGTCTTTCTTAGTCCCACAGTTCACTCTCTCCTCTGAACCATTTGTCATTATTGGTACTATCTAAGTGAGGCTATTTGCATTGACATCTAAGTGAGGTAAGTGCCATTGTGCTCTTTTTTAATGGAAAAAATTGAGACACTTGGAGACTATATAATGTATTCAAGATCACAGAAGTAGCAAGTAATAAGACCAGTCCCTGTGCTGGACAGTGGCATATTTAATACTAATATGCCTCAGTATGGTTTATCATTTTGTACTTATCCCTATCTGCCCAACTATGCTAGGGGTAGAAGACATGTCTTCTTCTCTCCCTACACCACACATCTTAGCTTTGGACATGCTCTGCTTCAAGGCCAAGGATGCCAAGGCACCAGGTGAGATGCGATCTGAGTGCCTGCCAAGGAAGGAACAGATGGTTCTGCTAAATGGTGAGATCAAGTCCCTGCCACAGTAATGGCAATACGCATCCCACATAAAATAATTACTTCCAGTTTGCCTGGCAGTTTGGATGAAGTCCGGGGGAAAAGCTCATTCTTCTCTCCCAGCTCTGAGCTTTCAAGCTGTGTTTTCCCAAGTGAAAAGGATCTCTTTGCTGGGATTCTTTGCAAGATCCATTTAGTCATGACAGAACTACCTTCATGAGTGACAAAGTCTATTTGGAGTCTCTCTGCTGGACAGGGACCAAGATTGGGGAGCAGATTAAGTTTCAGGGAGATTTAAATCTACAGTCTATGTCTAGGGATGATCGGGAGAAACACAATCCTGTATGTGGAGGTCAGGGGATATCACAGGAGTCTTTTCTCCCAGGGATGGAACTTAGGTAGTAGTCAAGCTTGTCAGGAAACACTCTTATCCATGAACTATCTTCCTCATTACAATAACAGAGTCACCTCTGTAGAGACTTCTGTGACTTATGATCATTTGAAATTGGGAAACCTAGAAGCCATGTGACCGAGTCAAGTTCTCTAGGCTGGTTAGCTACATCATGTAAAATTATGCAATGCTTTTTCCCATCTGTGGAATAGGGGGGATCATGTGTGGCTGATGTCCTTAAGGAATGCAAGAAATATTAAAAGAGACAAAGATCACAGAACATGTGAATGGTGCTCAGAACGGAATGCAGGCACCTGATTGAACCCTTCAACTTAAATTCAGTAGGAATTGCTACTGCTGCCCCTACCTGTTAAGGGTTCTGTCCTTGGTCTTCACCTGTCTTCAGAGGCCCTGGCTCCTCCCAGGCCCCACAGTTAGTTTTCTTGAATTTTGGAGCTCAGAAGAAACAATCTCTTTGTCTGTCTGTCTCTCTCTCTTTCCCATGTGTATGTGTGTGTGTGTGTGTGTGTGTGTGTGTGTGTGTGTGTGTGTGTGTTCAGTAAACAAATATCTATTCACATTGAATGGTGAAAGTTTATTCTTGATGTGGCTTTGGTATCCTGATTATGAAAATTTAACCCAACTCAATTCAAGTCAATCTTTCAGAGAATCTAGACTTCCTATTGCAATCCCAAAGAAAGTACAAGGACTTTATACCTGTGGTGATACATTGTGTACTCCAATAAATTACCTGGGAATCAGAGGACAAGGCCAGCCAGCCACATGTTCTTACCTCTACAAAATCCTCAGTCTAAAGAGAATAAGTTCCTGTTTCCTCACGCCTTATATACTCTTCTGTGTCCTGCCACATTACTTCCTGGTATTAAAGTGGTGTGTCATCACTGCCTGACCTCTAATTTAGTGGCTGGCTCTGTCCTCTGATCCCCAGATAAACTTTATTGGAGTACACAATATATCACCACCTATACCTCCCAAGATGCCTTCTCTGGTGCTCCAAAGAAAAATTCATTCCTGTCATTCCCATCTCCTGCTTATTGAGCCTAGATCTAAATCTACACCCCGTCAGGGACAGAGAAGGCCAGGTACCACACTGACAAGTGGAGCATGCATCGTTAAATGCTGTGAGATTTGTCGGTGATGGAAGGCATCCAAAATTCATTCTAAAAAATAGCATAACAGTCATAATAAGAAAAGAAATAAAAAGTCAAGCTGTTTTAATGGTTCTGCCCCTTACATTCTATGAGGACACATCTCATCTTCCAGTAGCTGCCCTCCTGTGAGCAGTCTGTCCTGTACATAGCTCCTGCACTCCAAGCCATGTAGCTTCCTGCACATAGAATTTATAGGTGATATTTCTTTTATGTTTGCATTTGAGACAGGTGTCACCATGCTAGCCTCCACTGGCTCAAAGGGAAACCCACTGTTTGTCAAATTGGCCAATCCTCTGAAGAATGCCTTGCATCTCTGTGGCTGCTTTCAAGGTTTTCCTCAACCATTAGTTTTCAAACATTGACTCTGATGTACCTTTCTATGGACTTCTTTGTATTTATTCCATTGAGAAGGCAGCCACTATACCACCAATGCAGTAATCATCCTGTTTATAATTATTTTAGCTTCTTGGATATCTTGACTTCTAATTTTTACCAAATGTGGAAGGTTTTCAAACATTTTTTTCCAAAGGCCCCTTCAGTCCCACCTTCCCTTCTGGTACATCAAAGATTCGAGTGTCTGCCATTTTGTTATGGTTACACAGGTTATCGTTTTCTAAGTCTGCAAAGACTCCATTGCTTGAACTGATCAATCAATCCTCAAGTGTATGTCATCCAATCTACTCTACTATTAAACCTAGAGAGGGTCTATATAATATCAGTTATTATATTCTGATTCTATAATTTCCATTTTATTCTTTTAGAACCTCATTTTAATGATATCTATTACTTTTTCCTTTGTTTCATGAAAAGTCATAATTATATGCTAAAACATTTCTAAGATGTCTGCTCTAAAACCACATTTCACTCATTGTGGTACTGCCATCCATTGATAGTCTTTTTCACTCAACCTACAAGTTTCCATATCATGATGAGTGATTCATTTCTCTTATTGTGGGCATTTTTGTATGGTGCTATGAGGCTCAGGAACCTATTTTATCATCTTTTTTTTAAATTGGAGATACATGTTATATGTATCTCCATGTGGAGGTCAGAGGACAACTTTTAGAACTCGGTTCTCTCTTCCCACTATATAGGTCCTGAGGATTAAACTAAGGTGGTCAGGGTTACCCTCTGAGCCATCCTTCTAGGCCACATTTTATTATCTTTTTGAAAGTAGGGCACCCCTTTGCTGTAGGGCAAAAGCTGGCTGAGTGTATTTTTTTGACTTCCTCTTAGATACCTCTGACATCATCCCAGATATGTTGGAGCAGTGACTTCCACTAGCTCATTACAGAGGGGCAGAGCAGAATTTCAGTCTGCCCAGACTTTGATCTTTCTAGAAAAGGTAGGCTCCAACTCAGTCTGTAAGTTCAAGTGTAAACTCAGATCCTTATGGGGTCAAGAAGAGGGTAGAGGCAGAGAGCTCACATTACTTTTTAATAGCTGAGTAAGGAAATGCTTGGCTACCTGCTTGCCCTCTCTGGGGAGTGATGAAGGCTGATCTGCCAGCTAGTTTCTGTGTGTGTCACCCATCCATCTTGTTGATGTGGACTGGTAGTAGGTTCTCAACAGAAAGGATCAGGAAGTCAAGGGCTGACTAGCTCTGCTTCACATTGCCTTATTCAGTCTTCTTTACTTAATTGAGAATGGGGGTTCACCTCTCCTCTGAACCCCACTGACAGCAGTTGGGGTAAGTAAAAGTGAAATGGTAACTGGCTTCTGGTCATGCTACCTTGTTCAGTCTCAGCAACCTTGAGTGGGAATGGTTAGGCTCAACACTGTATCAAGGATGCTTTCCTATGGGACTGAGGTCCTTCATACACAGAATAAAACCTTGGCTCTCAATGATGCTCAGTGTCTTTCCTTCTTCCAAACCAGTCTCCTACTGACACTTTAAAAAATGATCCCAATGGAACATGGACTTGAGAAGCAAAAGATGTAAGGAATTATTGATACCAGTATCAGTATTGCACTTAAGCACTCACAGGGAGGGTTTTAAAGTATTTATGAAAAGAAATGCTGACAGATTAATAGCACCATGTATTCACATATGCAATAAAACCTGCCCCTGCCAGGTTGTCAGAACTAAGCAGAGAGACCCTGTGATAAGTTTATGGGCAGAAACCATGTTGAAAGATCCCTTCTTGTACAATTGTCAATGTCACTGGAAACAATGGCCATGTGTCCCCCTCTAGCTGACTGTCTTGTTATGTTGTTTCATTCCACACTGATTACAGAAATTAATACATCTAAATGGTGATTGTGTTTATATCAATGATAATTGGGGTGTCAAGGAACTTCTTTTTCTCTTATAGTAACACTGATTATTTTGTTGAATGTGGCAGCTTAGTCCTGTTCCTGTCCCATCCCATCATGCCCCTCTTTCCCTTAGAATAGTACTTAGCAAATGTAAGACTTATGCCTCCAAACAGACATTTTGCAATGACTGACTAGTAACATTTCTGATTGCCACAACCTGCAGCAGGGCTGATATTGACATCTTAAAGTACAGATAAAGGATGCATCTAGATATAATACAACATATAAAAGCCTCCTTACCCCACCTGCAACAATGAAGAATCTGGTCTAAAATATCTATAGACTTTACACTGAGAGCCTTTTCTTAAAGGGTACAAAATAGAGTTCTACTTGTAGTTCATAGGAAATCAGAAGTAAGATTCGTGCAGCCTTGGTTGTAAATTTCTCTTGTAAATACATAAGCAGAGGGGTTCAGTTCTCTGCCAAAGGGGTGAATCTGGTTCTAGTGCTCACGCCTACCTTCCTGGTGTCAGGTGCTATACAGCTCTTCAGTTCCTACTGGCCATTTTCACTCTGCACATGATGTCATCCCCACTTTGTCCCACTCCTCCAGCTTCTTTCTGTGCACTATATAGACATTTTTTGTAAGTGACTTAATTCCCCATAGTAACTCATTTTTTTTTCTCCAATCCAGCTAGTTAATCTGTATCGTCTAAATCAAGATGTCAACATAGTTCAGTAGTTAATTTGAAGAGAATCAATCTTCAAGAAAATGGGACTGTAGGATTTGCGAGTTTGAAGTCAGAGGAGACCACTGAATATGAGGAGCTAGAATCCTTAGATGGTTTTTGAAGATAAACTGGCTACATCTCTTAGAGCATCAGGAAGTATAAAGAATTAAAAGATGTGAAATGGTTAGGCATGGTGGATTAAAGTGGTCCCACATTGCTTGCCACTCATCCACCTACTCCCCCACACGCACACATGCAAAATTGAACCTGGGTTTTCCTTTTGTTCTTACTCAAGGAATAGAAATGTACTACAACTAATCCTATATAACTTCGAAAATTGGGGCCTAAGATTGGGACCTAGAGTGTCCAACTTTGCCTCTTGGAATGCTTCCTTTTGGTAGGTGGGCACCATGGTGTGAGGAAACCCAAGAAACTATGTTCAGGAGATCAATTAAGATATTAGTATTACTCTGGGTTCTCTAAAGGAACATATCTAATAGAATGAGGATTTTTTGTATTTACACACACACACACACACACACACACAAAGGGAATCTATTAGAGTGACTTACAGATTTTAGTCTAGATGGTCCAACAGTGGTTATTTCCTGAGGGAAAAGAAGTCTCGATCTGATAGTTTTTTCAGTCCCCAGGATTGGATGTCCTAGTAGTCCAAATCCAGTGCTGGAGTTCTGAAGGATTCCTAGAGACCCGCTGGTCTTTAGTCTATATTGGAATCCTGAAGAAATAGTCATAATACCAGTGAAGGAATGTCTCATTAACAGGAGTGTTAAACTTGCCCACAAGAGTAAGGGAACGAAGACAAGCAGAAGATTCCTTATTCCATGTCTTTTATGTGAGCTGCTACCAGAACGTGGGGCCCAGATTGAGGGTGGGTCTTCCTACCTCAAATAATCCTATTAAGAAAATCATTTGAGGGCATTCTCAGCTATTTGGGTTTTAGTTGACTCCAGTTTAGTCAAGTTGGCAACCAAGATAATCACAGTGTCCTTAGCTGACAGTCACACTTGAATATTTAACCAATACCCGGAGTAACTACCAGCCATTTTTCATCTATCTTGAATAGCCTAGGCCCTGCTATCCTTAGATAATTGTAGTCCCAGTGATGGCCAATAAATCTTGTCAATATACATTTGTGTGATGGTAATTGTTACTGTTTTAAGTCACTGTATTTTTTTTTACATACTAATACATAACTAAAACAATGAACCAATGACTGCAGTGGCTAGCTTAAGAACTAACATGCTAAGACCTGGGCAAGATGGTTGGTACCCTAGCATTCATGAAGCTGAGGGAAGAAGACCATGTGTTCTGAGCAGCCTGAGCTACATGGAAAAACCCTATATAAAGCAAAAACAAATAAATAAACAATAAAATCCATACAATAAAGTCCATCCTTTTCAAGGTATAGTCAGGAACATCAAAGAGATTTTTTTGTGATTATTCTAAAAGAATATGCTTATAAAAATAAGATCCTCAGTCTAACCTGGTGGTTTGCTCAAAATTCAGCATAGGTTGAATGAATAACCCAATCAGACCTTTTGAATATCTCTTGAATACCAGTTTGAAAATGGAATAGGAAGAAATAGGATGTTGAGAATTATGGGAAGTGAGTATACCACTCCAGGAATGTTGATGCCTCAGACTCAGGAGAATGACAAGACCTTCCTCTGGTCCAAATATGGATGCTGATGAACTGTTGGCCTTCAGCTAAAAACAGGATGTGCAAAAATTACAGAGCACAGCTTCCTAGTCCCCAGTGACTGCGATACCCTCCCCAAGACTGCTCCTCTGCAGAGACTCCCCACAGAGATTAGCTCACCCACCCCTTCCTTCATGTTGTATATAATAAATTTGCTGACTATCTGGTCTGCTGGTGCCCTCCTTCTGAGTGCACAGCTCGGCCAAGCACTGTTTTAGGTTACTTCTGTCTGTCTTAATTTCCACTGCTCAGTCAGGTTATCATTAAGAATGAGAACTGTGGCATTTGACAGGATCTGAATAATTGCAAGAACCCCTTGTGGTGGTTTGAGTAAGAATGGCCCCCATGGGCCCAACCTGTTGCTGATGTGGCCATCAGGGTCCATGGTCCTTCTACAGCTGGCATTGGGGTTGATGTCTGTTGACCATGTTTCCACAGGGGCCCACACGAACTATGTGTTAAACCATGTGTTGAAGTACAAAGATCATGCTTTGCTGGTCCCTCCCCTCATACCCCCCTTCCCCAACCAGAGAGCTGACTCTGCCCCTTGCTGGCCTTGGGATAACCAATGACCCTGGCATGGGAAAACTGGCACCAACTCTTGCTTGAGGCGGGTGGTCCCAGTGGCCCAGACTGACCAACTCAGCTACCACCCAGGCACACATCCAGGGCTTTGAATTGGCACTCTGCAACATCTACCCCATCTATGACATGTTGGAGAATGTGAAGGGACTGGTCCTGAGGAACCATAGCCTCAGGATCTCTGTGACTCAAGGCAACTTCAGGATGTCCAACAGGAGTTTCAGTGGGAGTCCAGTACTGATGGTGTACCAGAAGCCAGAGACCTTGAACTGGAACAACACATCACACAATGACATTTGCAAGTAAAGCTGCTTGGACAAAAGGGTCTACTACATGACACACAGCAGCTCCCAGTGCCATTTAGACAAATGAAGAGGTTATGGAGAAGTGGGAAAGACAGAGGGGCGAAGTGTTTTTGTTATTGTTTGTTTGTTTGTTTGTTAATTAATATTCTTATTTGTATTTGTTCTTTCTTATTTTTATTATTATTATTTTTGTTTCCTTCTGGGGAGACACTATAAGGGTAAAAGGGGGATGCAGAGGGACTGGGAAATGAGTGGGATTGAGGTGCAAGATGTGAAATCAAGAATCAATTAGCAAATATGTTTTAAAAAAAAGAATGGCCCCCCATATACTTGAATATTTGGTCATTAGAGAGGGACACTATTCGGAGGTGTGGCTTTGCTGGAGTAGGAGTGGCCTTTTTGGGGTAAGTGTGGCCTCAATGGAGAAAGTGTGTCACTGGGGGTGGGCTCTGAAGTTTCAGAAGCCCAAACCAGTCCCAATGTCTCTCTGCTGCCTGTGGCTCCAGATGTGGAACTCTCAGCTACTTCTACAGCACCACATCTGTGTGCATGCCTGTGTGTCTGTCATCATGCTTTCCACCATGCTGATAATGGACTAAACCTCTGAAACTATAAGCACACCCCAATTAAGTGCTTTCTTTTTTAATAACAGTTGCTTTGGTAGTGGTGTCTTCTCACCGCAATGGAACACTAACTAAGACATCCCTAGTCTTCCAAATCTGGTCTTTGATGAAGAGCAGGAGTCTCCCTTTGCCTGTCTGATGAAGCAGAGCCTGTACTTTGCAATAAACAATACAATTCTAAGTCAGTTACCACCACAAGAGTGGCCCCTCCCTATGTGCATCGCTCTTACAAGGTTCTAGGTACAAAATCAGAGTGAGAACTCAACATGCTACACGGCGTAGCTATAGAGAATCTGAAAAACAGGAATGCACTAAAAGAGTGGAAAACTGTTCACTAAATTAAGTCAATGAAACTCGGGAAAATATTTGAAAAAATCGTGGATCAAAGGGGAAATAATACAACTTTAAATGAAAGTGAATTTAGAGATGTTCCCCAAAGATTCTAACATGGATGGGTTCCCTTAAGCAGCTGAGACCAGTTCTAGAAGAGCAATGGAAACCTGGACTTGGGGCTGGAGAGATGGCTCAGAGGTTAAGAGCACCACTGCTCTTCAAGAGGTCCTGAGTGCAATTCCCAGCACCCACATGGTAGCTCACAACCATCTGTAATGAGGTCTGTTGCCCTCTTCTGTGTACATAATAAATAAATTAATCTTTAAAAAAAAGAAAGAAAGAAAGAAACCGGGACTCAATAGGGGGCTATTGTAAATACATTTGGTGGTGATATAATTTCTTCTCCCAACATAGAAAGAAGACTCAAAGATGCGGGGATACCATTAGAATTGCCATTGCTGTGACAAACACTAAGGAAAATTATTTGAAAGGTGGGAAGAAGATTTTTGACTCACATTTAAGGAGGATTCACTCGATGGCTAACTTCACTGTTATGGTAGAACGGCAGGTCGGGATGAAGTTTCTTACCTCATGGTGGCCAGGAAGCAGAGGAGTGGGAGGACAAAGAGCAAGGGGCTAGGGCAAGACACCTTCTTCAGAGGCACTCTCTCGGTCATCTACTAGATGGTGCCAATCTCATTCAGATCATATCTTTCACCATCTTCTCAAAAAATGCCCTTCATACACTCAGGAGTGTTTCTCTGATCCCTGAGTCATGGGAATGTCTTCCAGTCCAATGAGTTGACCTTCAAGATGAACCCCTACAGAGATAAGCAGTGTTTGAGCAAGTTGATTATGTCCTATGATACCCTCTTCACCAAAACACTGAGAAATACTTTGATGAGAGAAGCAGGAAAGCTTAAAAAGCATCTTGTTCACTGCACTCTACAAGCTAGGCATAATCATGCAAGACGCTGCCATGGTGGCAGAAGAATCCAAGCAACGATGGCTTGAGTACAGCCACAGGCACTATGGTTGGCTGAGCCACAGGAGTCTAGTAATAACTAATAGATCATAGGGTCCTTAAGGTAGTTCCCAAGCTCCAACCTAGCCTGCATCAAAACAATCTCTAGATTTATAAATAGAAGCTTAATTTATGTCAGTGTTCTGATCCAATCCTGAGACTCTATTTGGTTCACATAATAGAATCCCTTGATTAACTGAAATTCAGATTGTTCAAGAAAAGAGAGAGAGCCTGCAATTACATCACAAGAGTTACTTCTCAGTTCTTCCTTCCTATTCTTCTCCAAAGAAGATTATAACCCCATGTGTGGTAACTATGCACTGGGAGAAAAAAGATATGTAGACTTC
Organism: Onychomys torridus; assembly: GCF_903995425.1. Taxonomy (NCBI): domain Eukaryota; kingdom Metazoa; phylum Chordata; class Mammalia; order Rodentia; family Cricetidae; genus Onychomys; species Onychomys torridus. The sequence goes on from NC_050447.1 coordinate 17,560,290, forward strand.
AGGGGATGTCATTGTATTAAATGACTCAGAATTATCACAGTTTCTGGGAGATGATAACACAATTGTGAACCAACTGTTAGATAGGGCTAATAAATGAGATACAGCATGAACCATGTAGGTACAGACCTCCAACTGGGTTATTTTCCTACTTCCCAAGTTCATGATAGAAGACATATCTCTAAGTGAGAGGCTTACAGGAGAAATACCTGAGGAAAAATTCCTATAGCTCTCTTCCATGCAGAAACAACAAAATAAAACAAACATACAAACAACTTAGCAAACCCCAGACAGTACTAACCCCTGAAGAAATGAAATGTCACTGGCTAAAGTTTAGATAACTCTATCATAGTCTCATTTGCATTGGCAGGCTAATCTGTACACGAGATGGTTGGGTTCGTCTCAGAGTTACAGTGAATATTCTAAGCACAATCAGGTGTTGATTTCAATTACAGCTACCATTCCAGATATAGTCTGTGTCAATAAGTCTTCTCCAGAAAAACAAACATAATAGATGTTGTAACTGCTGCATCACAATATCGAAGCTGTAAGGCATTAACCAAGAAGAGTACATGTTACTCAACAAGTTCATTTCCCTGTTGCAGGAGAGATGGAAGTCTGGGGAGACACCATCGACACATGTCCGCTCACTCCACTAAAGGAACTCACACCAGACCAAAGTGACAATTGTGCCCATGTCTGGCTTGGTGAACCAGTTAGTTTTTATGTGGTAGAACAGGACTAGGAGTGGGGGATTGCATATAAGGAACAGAAATGACTCAAAAGCAGCTGCATTTAAAAGCCCACCTGAACACTGGTGATAAGTGGGGAAAACAGCAACCCCGGAGCTCTTCACACAGTTAGCAGGTGGTTCTGAGAGACAGGACTGAAACGTTCCCCTTTGCAGCACAGCTCATCAGAATGTCCTATACTCTGACAGTCAGTCTCTGCTTTGTCTAAAGCCAGGAAGGGGTCTTTGAGACTCTTCCAAGTATCTGTTCTCCCTGACATGTAATCTGTTCACCTCCTAAGCCTTGCCCTCCCTCCTGAAGGGAATGTTTCAGTTCAGAGGAACCGCCCCGCAACATATGGGGATTATGACCTTGCCGTTTGTATGTGTTGTCCAAGTGCTGTTTGAAGTGGTACTCATAAGTGCCAAGTTGACAAGAAGTGGACTAAGTTAACTTTACATGTCATCTTGCTTGCACCGCACAATGTCCCCATAGCTAAGCATTGCTTCTGAGTGGGTCTGAGTGTTTCCAAAAAGCCTAACATTGCACTTGGTATATTGATTAGAACAGATTATCCTCCAGAGGGCAGGGGCATCATAATCTGCTGAGAGTCTGAGTAGAACAAAAGGTAAAAGTGGGGAAGATTCTCTACGTGCCTCCTTGAGCTAGGGTACCAGTTTCCTCCTGTCTTTGGTCCTCAGGCCTTGAGAGAACCTGGTGTCACTCCCTATCTACTTCACCGGCCCTCATGCTATATATACAATTGACCTTTGTGGGTCCTAGTCTACAGAGGACAGGTCCTGATACTTCCTCAGCAACACCTCAATGCAAAGGCATTTATTGTATACGTGTACATATATACACTTATATATAATATACATAGACTATTATGTAGGTGACATAGAGTACAATGCCTTATACATACAAACAAATGATGCTGTCTATTTGTATGTACCCAGAGATAATTTCTTATTGCTTCTGTGGTTCTGTTTCTCTAGAGGACCACAATTATACAAATATTGACACTGAGAAGTAGAAAGCCACAATTAGAAATACCCCCCAAAATATGGAAGTATCAGTACAACCTGGTAATAGGTAAGGATTTCAAAGGTTTTGGGGTATCCACTAGAAAAAAAACTGACAGCGTCATCAGAAGAGTTTTAAGAGATGATTCTGGCGAGGATCAAGGAAAGGAGAAAGTTTCTCTTCTCTCAGAGAATGCATGAACGGTCTTGTACATGAAGGTGGTAGAAACAGGGGCAGAAAAGACTGTTTGGTTAAGGTCTCCGATGGAAATGAGGAAAGCTGTTAGACAGTGGGTGAAAGACAACAGTTGTTATAAAATGGAATAGAATATGAGAAACTGTGTTTGTGTCCTGGTATGCTGTGGAATGGAGAGAAATTAAACATTTAGCTGAGGAGATTTCCATGAAAAGGGCTAACAGAGCAGCTTGCTTCCCCCAGACCATAGCAAGACCCAAGGAGAGAAATCAAAGATGGAACTAGTATGCAAACAGGGAGTTAAATTTGTGAAGCTCTCAGCTTGTCAGTTTTGGTGAGAGGGCGGGGGGGGGGGGGGGGAGACTGAAGCTTTAAGATCAACACAGTTGTGGCAGGCCTTGTACCAGCCAACACAACAGAGAAGGACTGAAGAAAGGATGGTATGAGCAAACACTGCCCAATTGACCTAAATGGGATGGGACAGAGAACGCAAGATGAAGGAAGGCAGGCTATTGAGTTTCCTAAATCCTATAGCACTGAACTGTAGATACTTGGCTGGGTGCAAATGTGGATTCTGCCTCTAAACCAGAGAATAATTGTGAAGGCATTTCAGAGACCCTTAGGGCTGGCCCTATCACCACAAGCCTAACTCAGGTGGACCTTACAGTCCTGAGTAACCACCTCAGTTCCCAAGGGGATGCTGGTTGCTGGCCACTCTGAGCCTTGGGATCACAATCTGAAACCCAGCAGAGCTACAGACATGTAACCCCACCCAACAAAGTCTCAGGGGTATTGTCAATGTCCCTATGAGTTCCACATTGACCAAACAGAACTAGTCTCACTCTTGAAGCTACAATGGGATATGCCTTGGGAAGGTCTACACTTACTTGGGACCCATCTCCCCACTTTCCCGTTTCTTACTTCTTTCCTTTAACTGATATGATTTGTTATGCTGCTGGTCAACTAGTATATCTTAGAGGCATAAGGTCTCTTTGCTTTTATAAGCTCCCAGTTGGAGAGGCAATTTGCCTGACAGTAAATTGTGTTGCAAGTCCCAACTGTACTTGAGTAATATAACATTCAGGTGGGATTCTGGACTTAACATCTAGATGCAGTTTCAGAACAGGTTATCTAGTGGGGAGTGTTGGGATAAAATGGGTATAATTTTTTATGTAATAAAGATTAAACGCTGAAAAAAAACAAATGGTAAAATGTTGTAAACTATGTCTTTTTTTCCTTCTCTTCCAACAAATTCATATAAAATGTGACTTCGGGTAGATTAATTAGTATTATGGTGTGGAGTCTTGGAAGGTAGTTAAGTTTAGATGATGCCATGAGCAAGTCCACACAGTAAGATTTGTGTCCTGATGAGAAAAGAAAACAATTTGGATGCCTCCTCTGAGCCATGTGAGCAGACCTCTTATCTTGAGATGAACAGTGAGGAGGTGAATGTCTGCAAGCCAGAAATTAAGCTTTCACCAGACACTGAATCTGAGAGGCCCTGACCTTGGATTTCTCAACCTCCAGGACTATAAGTGTTTGCTGTGGAAGCGACTGGTTCTTGGGTATGTTTGTTATAGCACACTAGAGTAAGAACTGCTCTCTTCAGTTGGATGAATCAATACAGACCCTGGCACCTAATGTACAGATATTGATTTATCTAATGCATTTTGCTTCATTGCAATCATCTAAAAGCACAAGGAGAAATGTCTAAGTAACCCATAAAGCTGCCATCTTAGAAGGATACCCAAAGCAAGAGGAGTCTCTTCAGCTGGCCCAGCTCAGTCAGTTGACCTTTTTGATCCCTTTGAGCCTGTGATGCTTGATAGTGTTTGATTGTAGTTGATCAGAGGACTGAGTAGTTGAACATGAGGACTGAGGCAAGAGGAAATCCGGTTGTCACAGTTCCAATCCCTAAGGATTAGTAACAAAGCCATGCTCGCCTCAGAAGTTCATCTCCCTTTAAGAAACAGCACCTTGACAAAGCACCTGAGTGTGAGGTGTTAGACCCACCAATACACCATCTAAAAGCCCTGCAACAACATCTCATTACATGGATGAAGTATGTATAGAACTGGGCTCAAGGAGATCCTTTACACATTTGTTATTGGCAGGAGCTCCACACTCCCAGCATAGAGACCAGCACATTGTCATACCAGGAAGTTCAAGGCTGACATACTGCTTCAGTGTAAATTGGATTGCTCTGCTATTGCAGCCTCATTCAAAGATGTCCTGTAAAGACAATGGAGAAAAAGAGAGTTGTTCACTGTGTAAGATTCTAAGCCTTCATTCTCACTATGCAAGTTCTGGAATTTAAGAAGCGAGATTAGAGAATTAGTAACAAAGATGGTCTAGAATATGAAGGCGTTTATGGCCCCTGGGAATGATCAACAAAAGGCCCCATCATCCAGAAAACTCTCAGGATCATGTGAAAATTGTATCTGTGAATGTCCATCATCAATTTCCCATGTGAGGTCATGGTAGCAAAGACAGGAGTGATGTAGAGGTTCAAAAACAATGTTAGTCTGAGTGTAGGAGAGCCCAGAAAACTGCATCATTTTCTGAGGACTCAGTGGTGGCAATGAACTACACTGGACCTGTTCCTTCATGAGGGGCAGATATTTGCACTTAAAAGTACTTATCCTCTACATGATTTTCCATTATTTATTCACAATACATTCCAGTCCCAGTAGGCATCAGCATAACTAAATGTCTTGCTTACTGTCACAGCATCACACACAACACTGCCTCTTCATTAAATAGCAAAAGTAGAAATGGTAGAATCTATTGCACAAGATAATACCTTATTATTCTATCTACCCAATAACCTAAAAGTTGTTCATCTTGCAAAACAATGGAGTGGTCTACCAGAGTATCAGCTGTCAGAATTAGCATCTTGAAAGAGTAGGTAACTGTCCTATTCTGAACACACCAGAAGCCAATATGGTGATGGCATTTCTCTCACGGGCAGATTGCAAGTGAGCTAGGGGAAAATCAACATCACAACTAGTAACTTAAAAGCCTTTTCTCTCTAATTCTGATATTCTGGACTTTGCTGGCTGAGGAACCTTGATACACAAGAGAGGAATGTATTCATCTACAAAGGACACAATCACTCCATTGAATACTAGGTGAGACTTTCTTTTGCAACTTAAAAGAGAAGGAAGTCTTTAGTCTTTTATCAATGATAAAGAAAAATGGAAAGTGACTGAAACCTAAACTGGTGATATCAACAAAGCAGAAATGTGTAGAAGTGAAAGACCACCACATGGGCCCAATGAGCTGGTTTCTGATGGAGGCAGGAGACTATATTCTGAGATGTGGAAGAAAATGTCATTGAAGCAAAGACTAAATAAAGATGCTACCTATACTATCTTCTTACTTAGGTATGTAGATGTCTATTTATGTCAACTAACTTGATTTTCTTTCTCTATATCATCTATTGCCTATCCAAAGTTCATGGTAATTTCCTTTACAATCATGCTATAGGGGTCTGGGAATGGAGTTCTGTGGAGAGTGCTTGCCTGGTGTACAAAGCCCTGGAATCAATTCCTACTGTACATACACAGTACACACACACACACACACACACACACACACACACACACACACTCATATTTACACAATTTCACTATAGCATGTAGATATCAAAATAAAATTAAAACTACATAAATATATTTTGGAGGTAGATATAATGACTATAGAAATTTTAATCTTCTATTTGGATGTGAGGGATAGCTAGCCAGAACTGTTAACTTGATCTATGTTTATTTACTTTTTATATGTATTTGCTTATTAGGGTGTAGAAAGGAAATGTGCTATAGTGTACTTGTGGAACTCAGAGGACAACTTTCCAGAATTGGTTCTCTCCTTTCACCATATAGTTTCTAGGGATTGAATGAACTCAAGTCAGCAGGCCTGGAAGCAAGTGACTTCACATGCAAAGCCCTCTCTTGGACTCATTTTTAGCTTTTTAAGAAGCAGGTTCTATTTTATTATGCAATATTATATTATTAATGCCATTCTTATTTTCTGGGTTTAAGTAAAACACCAGGAGTAGGGATGGCATTGTGTAGTTGACAGGGTAGAATGTCATACATATGCACACACACACACATACCACACAGATGCAGAATGGCTCACCCTCTACTGCTCCATTCTTTCCTTATAGTAGAATCACAAAGCGAGGGCAACATTCCTTACACTCTGCAGCTTTTATGATCCTACAAGTAATCTTATTCCATTAAGGAAATCCATATATCCATCTGCATTAAATTGAATTTGAAGAATTAGCAAGCCTTCCATGGCTTTCCTGGCAAGCATGGGGTAGGCATGCCTCTCTTTTGTGGTAGTTTTAGCAACCTTTGTCTTGTTCGTTCCCTAGCTCCATGGGTACTGAGATAAAACCAGCGATAGAAGATGAGTTCTAGCTGAAAAAAAAAAATGAAGCCATCAGACATTTCTCCTCATGTGAAGCATCTGTATTTGGTTTTCCAGATCTTCTAGATGTTAAATAAACATCATGTCATATACTGTATTAGAATGGATTCATTGTCAGCTGCTGAAGCGCTTGTCTGTGGGTGGAGAAGAGCAAACATTCAGATAGGAACTTGGATCTCAGCTGTAACACCTCTTCAGTAATCCCTTCCTGCTCTCTGGTTCGCTCACCCTGTGCTTACTCCTCAAACTTTGTCATTTTTGTCACCATACTATTTAATGTTCTTGATCAACTATTTCCTCCTCTCCTGCCAGAACATTCCCAGTGACGCCTCCTATAATTTGCTTATGCTCTTTCATTTTTAAAACTGCTCTCCCTCACTCTCAGTCCAAGAAGTTTCAGCATGTGACTCAAGCCTGGCCAATGGGCAAATTCCATAGCAAGGGAGGAAGTAATTGAATGAAGAGTGGGCTGCGATACAAAGTTGGGCACTGAGAACGTTGGGGTTCTTTTAGTTTAAAATCATCACAAACATGGTGTTCTTGCACTTTCTCTGCTGCAATCACAGAATGTAAGTCTGGGGTAGCTTGCCTTTTCCTGTGTCACCTGAGGAACAGTTAACTGAGAATGAGACCAGCTGAAGACAGAGTCCAGAGACGGAGAAAAGTAGAACAGTTTTGACAACACTATATGTGCACACCACGAAGAAAAACAAATCAACACCACAAAAGTGATACCACCTAAAGTCACACCATGTGCAGGTGATCTTGGTCTTCATGTCAGCATGTTTTCATGTATGTTCTTTTTTTGAGTACACATGGAGAGTTTTCCCTAAGTAGAATAATGTATACTATTTTATTATGAACATTTTTCTTAGTTTTCTATGATTGCATCTTATTAACATAGCTCTTTGCCTCTCTTTCTCTCCCCACTTTTTATTTCTCCATTACACATACTAGCAGGAAAAATTAAGGACTGAATGTATCTCTTTCTATCTAGTTCTTCATGATCAAACAAATATCGACAGCTAGCAACATGCTACTTAAAATTATATTTAAATTGGCACTGTTATAGAAACAGTATCACATTGCATACCTCCCCCAGTGTGCTGCTTTTCTCACACATTGTAGCCATGTACATTGTAGCATCTTCTAAAGATAAATGAGAAAAATTTAATTCATGACTTTCACTGACTGATAAACCTGAGGGATGGATCCATCGGGTCTCATCTGGATATTCCTTCATTACTTGATATTCAGTTGGGTTTGTTTCTTTGCTTTACTCATTTCTAATTCTGTTCAATACCAGCCATGCTAGAATAAAGGTATTATTGGATGCTGTTACATTTTTTTCTTAATCAGCTAGACTCCCAAGAAATAAATTTCAGGATCAAAACATCCATGTTTCACTCAAAATGAATGTTACCACATTGCTTTTCAGCAATATGTGAGCCTCCTTCCCTCACTCTTGGCAGTTACCAATGCTGAGTGCCAATGTATTCATGAGTTTGTGTTTGGTCTTGAGTTGGAAGTGCTCCTGACGAGCACTGATGTTAAGCTTTTTTTCATATACTTCTTGGCTATTCAGAGTCTTCTTCACCAAACAGGATTATATACATTATTTTCTATGGCACCACTATATTTTTATTATTAATTTGATCATATACATTATGCATTCAAAAATCACATGACAAATTTTATTTTAGGAAAATCTGCAATAACTGTGCATATGTGTGGTAAGTAGTTAATTTCTGTAATAAAATAGGAAGTGTTTGTGTCTGCAAACTTTTGCCCTCAAACAATAGAATGTGGCATTGCAAAGAGTGGAGAGCCTGTCAGTTTGCTAGAAATTGTGATGGTAAATATTGATTGTGAGTTTGACTGGATTTTAAATCACCACAGAAATACACACATGGGGTGTCTATGGCAGTGTTTGCAGAATTGTTTGTCTGAATGGGGAAGACCCACAGGAAGACCCAGTGTAGCTGGTACCACCCCCCACACTAGGGTCTCGGAGTGAATAAAAAGAAAGGGAGCAAAGCACCAGAATTCATTCATCTCTGCTTCTTGACTGGGGATGCAGCATGACCAGCTGCTCCAAGCTTCTGCTGCCGTGACTTCTCCTATACAATGGACCCTCCCCTTAAACTGGAAGTCCAAACAAATGCTTCTTGCCTTAACTTGTTGGATATTTGCTAATAACAATAAAAAATTAACTAATTTAGAAATTTGTAACCCCTCCCTCCATACATAGCATATATGAAAAGAATTGTCCCCCCCAGAAACAAAAGAAAAGAAAGGGCAGATGGGGAAAACCACCAGAGAAGTTAAAGTATTGTTCATTCCAAACATAATAGCATGGGGAAGAGAAGCCTGTGTCTTTAAATAATAGTCATGTGGGAGTGAATCTGCCTGATGAAGGTTATCACCACCCTTCTTTTCTGTGTCCATGCTATTCATGGCTTTTAGTCATGATATGGGCTTCTCATCGCCAGTACCATACAGAGGTCTGGTCTTGAATCCCTGGAACATACAATGTCTTTGCAGTCTGTACAGTGGGCAAGAAGATCAGAGACACAGGCGAACTGATTTAGATGGCTGTGAGAGCCTGGCCCACTCCCTGCCTCAGCAGCCAAGCAGTGGCTATTGTAGTCTGTCTTGTATTGTTCAGTTGCCATAACAACATGCTATTCTTAAATATAATGATCACCATACTGATGCACACACTAAAGGAATGCTTCGGCCTGATTCTTGCATAAATAATGGGTTGATGATACGTAATCAGAGGACATTTGGTACAGCCAAAACTTAGAAAACTAGAAAACAACATGATTGTTACACATGAGTGTGCATACTCGTTCTTCCTTCCCTGGCAGACATGACCAATCAACCACAGAAATCTTTGATTTGGAGCCTGGGTACAACTTCTAATTTTCCAGCATTAATTGCCTTGTAAAGATAAATTCAAGCTAATAATTGAGATAAATGCAATATAACTCTGTAAGTAACTTCATCTACAGATGAAAAAGATGAATCCTGGAGGCAGAGCTAGGCTGTCTAATATAAAAGAAGGCAGCAGCAGAGTCCAGGACATTCAACTGATTGAGTTCAGCAGTAAATGTTAACTGAGGTACCATGTTACCCGAGGTGCTGTACCTTCTGCTTTCCACATTGCTGTCTCAGAACAGAACCCAGATCTCCTGTGTGTGCTGCAGCTGAATTCCCTTGGCCAGTTCGCTTTATGAACACTTGCACTGGTATACAAGATAGAAAGCCAACATCATGGCTCCAGCTGGGGCTGGAGTCTGAGTGATGCCAAGTAGGCACTGTGGCCCTCGTGATGAAAGCCACAGTCCCGTTCTCCTTACCTTTAAATTCTCATCGGTCGCTTCCACTTAAGAACAGGAACAATGATAGTTGTGAGGGCAGCCGCCATGTCTTATCTGATGATGTTTTTTGTCATGTGATTAGGATGTTTGGGAATCTGTTTTCTGTACCCTGAAAAAAGCTTGCTCCAGGGCCATGAGTTGGGGTGGCAGGGTGGGGGAGTGCACACAGGTGATATCCCATGACACCCATGATCTGACTTGGAATTTTTCAACTTTTCATGGTGCAATGCATGGCAAATAGAAACCAGACTTCACTTGTTTGAATTTGGATCTTTTCAGGGCATTCACGACACTGGGTGGTGGCACTAAGCCAAGGCTCCCAGGCAGCTATGAGATCACAAAGGGTACAAGAGATGCAACATGCTAGCGTGCTGTGTGGCTAAGCCCTGATGTTCAGCAGGAAGGAATGTTCAGTAACATTCTTGACTGCCAAAATACTAGCCACTTAGTATGCCCATGTCCTCTACCAAGTACAGGCTGCTTCTCCAATGGCATACTCCTGGCCCAGCATCACTATGGTTGATACTCAGTAAGATGATGGTAGAGATGTGAGGTATCCTTGTTGCTGATGAGGACATGGAACTTATCTAATGCATGTGATGTTTCTTCCCTGTTTCAGGCACTTTAATCAGCTTCTGCCATATGCTCTGAGCTATCAGAGAGAAAGGCTTGAGGATGCAAACTCAACAGCTTGTCTCTCAGAGAGCTTCATGTAACACACCATGGACCTGGAGGTCAGATAGACCAGATGCGAGTTCATTTCCTGGCTCAGCCACTTAATTATGTCACCTTAAACAAATTACTGAAGATCTTTGAGCCCAGGTTTCTTCAGCTGTAGAATAAACTCCAGACAATAATCTGAAGCTGTTTAACTATTAACTATAAACTATTTTAACTTGCTTGACATGTGGCAAGCTCTTAATAAATGCTCATTATTAAATATTATAATACTAAGAGCTGTAAGTAACAGATAGGGATAATATCTCTCAGGCCTCTGCTAACAGATGTTCACACATCTTCCTTAGCCTCATTCATGAGCCTCACTACCTTTCCATCCCTTTCTTCACATGTGTCCCCACAAAGCCCCCCTCAGGGAAGCTTTAAATCCATTTCAGTCCTCAAGGGAAAACTTCCCTATTTACTTACCTGAGAGATTTTGTCCATCAAGCCATATAAAACTCCTCTTCCAGGAAGTCCTTTCTCCTCACTTGGAGTCATCTGTCCTGGACTTCCTGTCACATGCACCAGGGCATCCATCCCTTCCAGTCCCCATATGTATATGACATGCTTACATTACACTTGCTTTTCTAGCACACTTACTTGTCACATGAGATTCACATTGGAGCCTTGTGTCTCTTGGTTCCCCTTAGCTCTCCTGCTTTCCCCATAACTGTGCAGAATCAGACGCTTTTCCCTCACAGAGGTCAGGACCCAGCACTGCACCTGCAGAGCCATCTTCCTCGATTAGGCCCTTCCAGTAGCATCCTATCTCCCACCAGCTGCTTACTCATCTGTTTTCTTCATCGTGTATTCATTTTTCCATATCCCTCTCCTACTGGTAGGCAAACTCCATTCCAAGAAGAATCTGCCTATCTTAATTCAATGCTGTACCCACAGGACATAGAACAGTACTTAGCAAAGTGCTCAATAAATGTTTGCTGAGTGAATAATATATCCCCTTTCCTCTGCTAATATCAGAAGATTTAGGACAATAACTTCTAAAGTAGACATTCATTCACAGTTACTTTATTGTACCTGCGACAGTGATTACTCCAAGGTTGAATTTGCTGGATATTAGTATTAGAATGCATGTCCTCACTGAGGCTTCACTGGACTCTAAGCTGCTTTGGGGTAAGAGCTGCCTCTTTTACAGTGCTGTGCCTCCTGTGGTGCCATACAAGCATCATGAGATGCCCACACATGACAAGAGCTTAGCTGTGGGCAACTGAATTCAGCACAGTCACACAGCTGGCTGCTGCAGTATTCAAATGTGGACAAGAAGAAACAATACAACTGCGAAGTCACAGCCCGCTCCTCTGCAGCCTTGGCTGGGACCTTAGAGAAGCATCGTGTATATAATTAGGCGTTTAGTCTTTTTCTACCAGAGGATGAGAAAGGAGCTTTGACTTGCTGAGTGGCTGGGGATGCAAGAAAGAAACCACGGTCTGAAACAGAAGCAAAGACACTTTGAGTCTCCATTTTATCATGTGCATTACTTTTAAATGACCAGCCCGAGAGTTTTTTTCCTTCAGTAGACCCTTTATTCTACTCCAGCCCCATCATACCTACCCAATACTCTTCTCACTGGGAGGCTGGGCTGATCATCAAAGTGAGGCTGGACTCCTGTCTAGGAAGCACTGTGGCTTTTCTGTAGTTAGGAACTCTCTCCTCATTGGTTCGTATACTAAAGAGGATGGTGGTGGCCGCCATTTATTGAATACATGTGACTTGGTCACTGCTAATAAGATATGAAGTGGGTCATCTGCACTATGTTATGTGGTCCCCAAACTCTAGGGCTGTTAGTAGTAATCCATATGTGTGTAGTCTAAAAGGCCACAACAGTGACTACTGAAATTTGAACTCAGCTCACAGTTTTCTGTGTAATGTGGTACTGTGTTAGTTTCTGATGGTGATGACACATTATTGTGTGTAAGATATCATTGCTAGGGAAAGCCAGGTGGAAACCTAGTTCTGATAACCACTTTTGGAGGAGGAGGCATGTTGAATTAAGATCTTGCCATATAGCCCGAGCTGACCTTGAGCTCCCAATCCTTCTTCTTCAGCCTCCCTTAGCTCTAGCATGATAGGCATACATCATACTCAGACAGACAATTTCCAGGGACTCTTATGCTATGTCACAATTATCACAATGAAGTTCTGTGTTGGTTGATGGGTTGAGTACCTCATCGGGATCACAAGTTTTGAACATAGAGACATCAACCTGAAGCCTTGTCCATCCGCTTGTTTAACCACATGGCACTGTGCACAGCCTCTCACTGTTCATGACTCAGACACAAGCCCTTTAGATCTGTGTCATTCTCCCCTTGGCTACCAGGAAGCTCAGTACCAGTGGTGCCAAGCCACAGCATCTGTTAACTGTTACCAGGATAGCTGTCCCATTTCCTTGGATCAGCTTCCCTTTCACCTCTACAGAACTTGGATTTTCTTTGTTTCTTTTTCTCTTTTATTTGAAATTACTTTTTAAAAAAACTTTTGATAAGTCACTCAAGTTCTTTCAGAAAGAAAAAGGTTCCAGGTTACAATTAAGACTCCCCTCTGCCCCCACCCCCAACCTCTAAAGGGCATGCTTGCTTACTCTGAACCAAGAGACATCCCTTGTTGTCAGCACTGCTGCAGGGGCGATCCTGGCTGGGGACGCTGGAGGCCCCAGTGACTGGGTACAAAGCAATGGTTCTCAGGTTACAGAGGTGACAGTACTTGCCTGTCTTCATTTCATTTTCTGAAAATTAAATACTTGGCAGGCTCTTCCTTGAGCTAATTAGCATCCCTTCTTAACATTTTAAGTAACTGCTCATTTAGAGCAGTGAATGATTGCTCTGAGCTTAGCGTACGGAAGAGCTTCTGTGGGAATAATCTACTTACTCGGCTGTTTGTTTGAAGCAGGGATAAACAGATTTTTTTTCCTTTTCAACATGTGAGGCATAAGTGAGAAGAGGGAGATTAATGAAACTGCTGCTTCTCACCAATAAAGTTTTGACTTTAGATACAAGCTTATTCCTTTTAAACCCGTAGGAGACACAGGAAAACAACCCACTCCCATTCAGGAGGCCATTTAAATCTGTTACACTGCAGAGTAGTTTGGGTTTCTAAAATGGTCTAGGTAATTTTTCATTGGTTCTCCTGGGAATGCCACTTTGTGCCGTTATTTATAATCTACAGAAATTAATTATGCTGCTAATTAACAGCTTGCAAACACATTATTGCTCAAGGAGTTATTTATTCAGTTATGAAAGCACAACTTCAGGGTTCTATGCAATCCTTCATGACAGCTCTTTTGTTTCCTGCTTCTGTTGCTGGGTTTTTATGCAGCTAAGTTTCCTTGAAATTCTGTGTGGAGGAGTGATGATTATCCAGGATCTTGGGGGCCTTGGAGTGCATCAGCTGCTCTCCTGGGGACAGAAGGAAGTAAAGGAACACAGCCTTCTCACTGCATGTCTAGGAGTGGTTAATGCGATTCTTGGACTAGATATAGAGCTTGAGGAGCCCTGTTTAGTGCACTTGAGGCCCAGGTGCCATCCCCGGCAACTGCCATAAACTGGATGTGGTAATGCTTGCCTGCAATCCCAGCCCTGGAGAGGTGGAGGCAGGGGGATCAGAAGTTTAAGATCATTCTTGGGAGCATAAGAATCTGTCTGAAAAAAGAGAGGAGGGAAAGAAGAAAGGAAGGAAGAAAAGAAGTTCCTTACAAATGCAGTAGTTCTTACAATAGCCATGTAAGGCTTCAAATGCCCACTTCTGTATCTTTAAGAGTCTTAGGAGCACCCTAGAGCCAATACTGTCATCAAAGAGGAAGGCAGGACCGGAAACACTCCAGGAATCTGCCTCTCCATACCGTGCAGACAGCAGCGGTGGAACATGGTCTTGAGGCTTCTGAATGCTTCTCAACACAGCCATCTAACACAGACACTAAAAGCAGATACTCTCTAGGAAAAGGCTAGCCATGTAGTTGTTTGGATATTTCCCACCTCATATAAACGATCTCCCATTCCTAATCAGACACTAAGCCAGATCAATACAATGGAGAAAGTTGTAGATCAAAAACTAAAGCAAGCAAAAAAAATAAACCCCATATTTTATTTTCTCCTTGAGTAAAACTGTCTGCCTCTCTGACTCTGTCCAGGAAGCCACCAAATGCTTGAGGACAAGTACAAACTCCAAGGACTAGCAAGATGAAGGGCCAGCCAGGATAGTTCTTGAAGGATCAAAGAGTCACATGGTAAGATGTGCCAAGAGATAGGGCAGGGTCTGGCCACCTGTTTCTGGATGCTTCTGTGCCGTTAAATTGCTGCGGGACTCGAATGAGTAGTTTTTCTTCTCTGGTCTTTAGTCTCCTATTCACCCAATGAGGGAAGTGGCTCAGAGCCTCTAAGATCTTCTAGCATTGACAACATCAATGCTGCTGCAAATCTGGGTACACATGGAACCACCCAAGTCTCTGTCAGTAGACCAACCATGGTGCTTCCTCTAGGGTGATGGTTCAGTGCACAAAGTACTTGCCACCCAAGCATGAAAGCCTAAGTTTGGATCTCTAATACCCATGTGTGCCAAGCCGGGCATGGCAGGATATACCTGTAATTCCAGCCCTGGAGAGACCAAGACAGAAAGGCTTGCTAGCCAGCCAGCGTAGCTGAATGCACAAGCTACAGGTTCAGTGAGAGTCCGTGTCCCACAAAGGAGGGGCTACCGGAGACATCCCATATTGATGGTTGACACCCAACCACACATACACCTATGAACCACAAAGCCAGTCCTGCACTTAGCTAATGGTGACAAGCTGGCTATAAGGGCAAACTGAAGAATTCAGGTGAGATTAACAGGCACTGTGCTGTCTTCACCTTGTGCTGCTGGAGACATTCCTTTTCTTAAGCTGCATCCATTCAGCATCCCAACAAGCATGTCTTCCTCCAACAGCTCAGCCTTCTCTCACACCTTTTAGAACCCAATATCCAACCAGTGTGAGTGAATTCACTGACTTTAACTTGGAATTGAGAAACCAAGATCCATGTTAACTTCTTTAGAAGAGTCCAGAACCCTCTCCAACAGTTAGATTTACATGCTGGCTTCATTGGCGTTTTGCCTCAGGCTAGACCAGACACCACGGAAGTGTAAGCTCTGACCTGGTGCTGCCCAGAACTCAAGTGGTCCTGAAGATCACGCCCATTCTTACTTTTGGACATGGACCCCTCTCTCATGGCAAGTCTTCTCCTCAGATTAACTTATTTGGAAGTGACAAGTTGTCAAGAGGGCTAAGAATAGTTTCTACAAATACTACAGTGCTTGCTTCCAATGCTGGAAACCCTGGGTTTGGCCCCCAGCACAGCATAAATGGGGTGTGGTGACACATAACTGAAATCTCATCACTAGGGAAGTGGAGATGTGGTTATGTCATTGATGTAACAGCTGCACCTGAATCTATTGCTGTTTCAGCTACTGACCATGGCTCTTCAATCACTGCCCAGCTGCTCAGGCCAAGGCCACCTCTGCCTCTGCAGCCAAATGCAATTTTTTAACTAAGTTTCTTTCCCTGTTTCACCAATAAAGAGTCAGATACTGGGGTAAAAACATGCTATCTCAGAGAGGCTGAGAAGCAACCAGCAGACCTTCCTCCCTAGCCAGCGATCCAACAAGAAAGAAAGAATCTTCTGCTGTCCCACCAAAAACAAAAACAAAAACAAAAACAAAAACACCAAACCAGAGTCCCCCCTACCCCCACTACTTCCTGTGCATCGCTCTATCCATTTTCTGGATTCCCTCTAATTTTCTGTGGCTACTTCCTGTCAACTAGTTGCAGGCTCTGCCTCCTGACCCAAAGTTTTATTTAATTAACTCAAACTCCAGGTTCACAGGGTGATTAAATATCTCAAAACATGGAGGCAGGAGGATCAAAAGTTCAAGGTCTTCCTCAGTTTCATAGCTAATTTTAGATAACCTGTTGAAAAAGAAAGAGAAGAGCATCATAGTGATACATTTTCTGATTTTCTATTAACACATTTAACCAATATCCATGCCCATGGTGAGGGCATGCTTTAGTCATAAAGTTCTTCTCTACCTGTCATCTTCCTTGAAGCTCACCATCAGCCTATGATATATGAGTGCTAAAACCCACTGTGAATCTATTCATCCATCCATCCATCCATCCATCCATCCATCTATTCATTCATTCATTCATTCATTCATTCATTCATTCATTCGTGTCTGTAGGGAGTGGTGGTGGTGGAAGGTTGCACACATGCCAGAGGACAACTTGCCAGGATGGTTCTATCTTTCCACCATGTGGGTCTTGGGAATCAAACTCTGGTCATCTGGGCTTGGTGACATGTGTCTTTACTCACTGAGTCATCTAGCCTCAGAACTCCCATTTTAGAGGCAACACTCACAGACATGATACAACAGCCTCAGGTTCCAAAGTCAGGAGGTGGCAAAACTGAGCCTTGATCCTAATCTGTGACACCCCTTCTCTGACATGTCACCCTTGCCTGGAGCTGAGAAAGTACATCAGTCCAATTTGGTGGAGCATCCATGAATCTGCCCCCTCACATCTCTCTCTAAGCAGTGCATTCCTTGTCCAGAGGGCCACTTGGCCTGGCAAAAAGCTGGGAAGAGCAAAAGAAATAACATGGCCCAAATCTGAATCTGACCCTCACCTAAGAGCCCCCTAAAACCAGAAGAGTCCCATAAGAGCTTTGTCAGGTTTTTGTTAGTTTGATACAAACTAGAGGTATCTGGAAAGAGGGAACCTGAGTTGAAGAAACGCCTCCATGAGAATTACCAGTTGGCAAGTCTGTCAAGCATTTTTCTTCATTAGTGATTGATATGGGAGGGCCCAGCTCTTTGTGGGTGATGCCATCCCTGTGCAGGTAGTCCTTGGCTTGTCTGAGAAAGCCCTGGGGAGCAAGCTAGTAAACAGTAACCTCCATGGTAACTGCTTCAGTTCCTGTCTCCAGGTTCCTGCCTTGACCTGATACCCTGGCAAGGTCACTCATGCCACATTCTACTGGTCAGAAGTCAAAAGGCCAATTCAGCTTCAAGGGTAGAAGCCTTGATTCTACAGATTTTTGGAAATGTGAGCAATGACTTGACAGTCATCTTGCCCACCATTTGACTAGGTGACTAGCCAAGGAGCAACTGTGTTCTACGTTTTTCTTTTAGGAATTAGCCATGGTCATTAACAAAGTAAAGTCTTGAGAAAGCCCTGCAGGAAGAACGTTATTTTCCTTAACTTTCAAAAGACTTCATTTATTTTCTGTGGACACAATGTTTCACTTTTATTAACCCAGACTCTTCCAAGTACCCTGTTGGTTCCCAGAGTGGCTGGGGCTAGCATTTGTGCGTTCCTCTGGAGAAATGATTGTTCTAAATGAAGGAGATTTCTGAGATTAGAGTTACTTAAAACAGAGTCCAAATGGCAGGTATCTGATGTTCCTTGGAGAAAAAGTTCTCAGTGTAAGTCAGGGAAAGTGATAAACACAGTGAGACAGTGTGCCTGATGCAGCCCAGGCCTGAGCCAGGGGAGGGGGAACAGAGAGATCTGGGCTATGTCATTTGTTCAGATTCCCCAGACCTTCCTCACTTCTCTGTTGGTTTCTCTTGCCTAGGAATGACAAACCAAAGAACTTAATTTGCATCTAAAATAAAAATCTGCAAGTAAAATGCCATCAACCTGGATTAATAAAGCCACCTGGACACTTATTAGAGATGAACTGCTGTGACGATCGTGACTGACCAAAATGCCCCTCTTGAACGGCAGCCAGCAGCCAGCAGACAGGCTGTGATGTTAGGCAGCCTGGGCGGCCATGTTACAATTGAGTTCCAGGAGGGAAAACAGCTCTGTGCTGACTTCATAATTATCATGATCTACTATTATGATCCATCACAGAGCAAGCAGTCAGCAGAGCTGCAATAAATCACTGTTATTTACATCGCAACAAATCATGAGGAGCTATCATTGGGAATCATAACTCACACTAGCTCCAGTTCATAATTACCCATATATGACTGTTTAGGTACATCTCGAAGGTATCTCAGAGGGGAAAAATTGCATGCTGCATCCTTTTGAAGACTCGGCTCCTCCAAACAGGCTTCCATGCTTTGCAAAGGTGGAAACGCCAAGCCTGATTGCATCTTGCCCTCAGTGTCTGACAGAGTGGCTAAGCCTCAGGGTCTGCCCTTAGAGTGACATCAGCACCCAGCCCAGTAGCCTTGACTCTGCTGTAGCTTGGATAGGAAAGATCCCACCAAAAGACTGGTGCATTGGAGACTTGGTCCCCTACTCTGACACTGTAGAGAGGTGACTGAATCATGAGGGCACGGCACTCATCAGTGGATGAACCCATGATGAGTTCACAGCTGACCAGGCTGCTAGCCAGTGAGAGCATAAGTGACTGGAGGCATGCCTTTGAAGAGGATCCATCTCTGCCTCCTGGCTGCTCTAAGAAGAGCAGCTTTGTTCTCCAGCAATGTCCTGTCTCACCACAGGCTCAGAAGCACAGAGTCAAGGAACCAGGGAATAGATACCCTGAAACAAGAGGGTGAAAGAACTCTTTCCTCCTTTAAATTACTCTTCTGGGGCATCCTGTCTCAGCCATTGAAGAACTGACTACTAACAGAAACCCATCCATGAGGGAACCAGCTTATCCAGAACAAAGTAAGATTCTAGGAAATGAAATACTCAAAGGATTGTCTCATGGCTCTTCTACCTCAAGAAGATCCCAGGCCTGAACCCCGTGGGCAGAGGCCAGACACTCGTGTGCTTTGGACAGGACTAAGACTCTAGATGGAGATTGGATTAAAGCAGTCATTTTCAATTATACTTTAGGGGCCAAATCCTTAGGACCAATAACAATGTCGTGCCAACCATATTGGGGGATGAAGCAAAAACTGATCTGTGTCTTTATTTAAAATTGTGATATGTTATTAATCAAAGCTTTTGTCAGAGGGAAGCACGCCAGGGATCTGATAAGCCAGGGATGACTGATAGCCTTCTGCTCTGTGACGAGAAGTCCCAGTATACATAAATTGCTAATTTTTGACTCTTAAGTCCCAATGTATCTGGGATCCAAACCCAGACTCCTACTTTCTGACATTTTCATTCAAATAGGAACCAAAGGGAACCTTCAGTTGAAGACCTACTGCAGTGCAGAGAATTCCTCTAATTTGGGATCTGGATCGGATCAAGTATCTTGTACCTTGCACCATTCCCTGGTATTTTGTGATCTCTCTCTCTCTCTCTCTCTCTCTCTCTCTCTCTCTCTCTCTCTCTCTAAATTAGTGTATGCTAATTTATAATTTCCCTTTGACACACATAATGATGATTATTCTTTTGAAATAAAGAGAATCTAACTTTGGACAGTACAAGGGAAACCTACTCTCATAAATTGTATTCTCATGTGTAAAGCAAGATGTTGCAATAATTAAATTAAAGCCAGCAAAGAGGAGTGGAGCTAAGAGTGGCAGCACTGTACAGAACAGCTTCTGTGGGACCTTAGGCATCAAGAAAGAAAAAGGGTTAACCAGGTAGAAGCACCTGTGAGCATCCTCAAACAATGGAAAGGGAAATTGACGTACACAGCAGCCTGCCATGCTCAGACTCTGTGAAAACCAGAGACTAATGTTGGTCATGGGGGGAGAGGGCAGAGCCACTGCCCTCAAGGGGTTCATAGCCATGGTGTATGTAAAGAGGATGCCACCATCTTGGAGAGGAGCAGTAACATCAATGGAGGGCATTGTTTAGTAGTAGAGCCCTTGCTCACGGTTCATGAGGCCCAGGGTACTGAGAAATAAGCAAGCAAAACACCAAGAGGCCTGGGGCTGAAGACATGGTGCAGGGGATAAGAGCACTTGCTGTTCTTGCAGAAGACCCAGGCATAATTCCCAGCATGCATATGGTGACTCACAACCATCTGTAACTCCAGTTCCAGGGGATCCAATGCCCTCTTCTGGCTTCCAGGGTGCATGTACACAAAATGCCTACAGGCGAAATAATAAAACAAAATATTTAGAGAGAGAAAGAGTGGAAGGATGGAGGAAAGAGAGTGAGGAAAGGAGGGAGGAAGGGAGGGGAAAGAAAAATCTATGGAAGAGAAGGAATTCAGTTATTGCAGGAGAGTGAAATCAAGGTGAGATCAAAGTTAGTATATAAAAGATTCCTGTGGGAGAGTTATTGAAAACCCAAGCCAGCAAGACTGTCACGTGACAGAACTTGTGCAACAAAAAAGTGTCCTATACAAATGAGCTCTAAGGGTCCCAGCCTGCTGAGAACAGGAGCCCCTGACCTTCAACCGCCTCCAGCTCTGGCCCACTTACACTCCAGTGCTTTTCGTTCGTAACAAACTATCCCTGTTTCTGCTTCTGCCCAAAAATATCTTTGTCCAACTCCTTGTTTTGGGACATAAGAACCTAGACATAAGTAGGTGTCCACAAGATTCCTCTGCTTGCTTAAACACAATTAAGCCACCAGCTCTGATGTAATAGGAAGCAATTCGGATTTCTCTGGTACAGGTGTCTCTGCATTTCATCCCAGACCAGCAGAGTCTTCTAGAATCAAACTAATTCAAGATCACCTTGCTGTCCATCCAAAGGCCACAAAGGCACTAAGTATGTTAGGAGGCCAATGTTTTCTGTATATGCAGTAGATTGCACATAGTCACAGGTAGGAAAATAGGTAGTCAGAAGTGTGGTACACTCCTTCCTCAGATTCATCAAGTAGATGAAGGAAACTCAAAAGGCAGCCATATGCCCAGAGCATAGTCACTTTGCCTCTTTTCTGAGAATGCCCCCAACCCACACATTCCTGGTATTGAAGAGTGGAATTGAGAGGCTGAGAGAGATCTAGACCAAAGGAAAGTTGGAGGTTTGTAGCATGAAAAGCCAGGAAACCAGGAAAGAGGGGGTTCTAGAAAAGAGAAGGGGCTAAAAGAACACAGAAACTAAGAGGGAGGAGAGAGGTAACCAGAGGATGTGTGGGTACAAGACCCAGTAAAGAGGCTGCTGTGGCCTCTCAGACTACCAGCCTGGCTGTCACAGGGATAGCCAGAGGGCCTCTTCTACAGTCCCTGTCCCCTGCACCATGCCACTTTGATTGTGGTTTGGATTTTTATCATCACACATATCAACAGGTAAGGGGCTGTCTGGCCATCTGGTGGGTTCAGCACCTTTGGAGGCATCTGCAGCCAACATGGTAACAAGACAACAGCTGGAGTTTCATTGACCGGAGCCAATGTTTTCCATGGAACAATGCATCTGATCCCCACAGAGATCCACCTGGAAATGACAGGGGATGGAGAGCAGTTCAGTGTTTATGGGTAGGGGTGTCTACATCTGGAGGAACCTCACTGGAGATAGCAAAAGAGAAAAGTGACCACCCCCTTCCCTTCCATGTCTCCCACACATATTTTTTTTTCACTAAATAGAAATAGCTTTCGAATGCGAACATGTCTCCCCGCTCCAGTTCTCCATCCTGCTATCCAGATCCTCCCTGAGTGGTACTAGTCACCTTGCAGATAATTCCAGAGCTCCATCTGCCCACTAAGAAGTCTCTTCCCCAGGCCTGAGACTCAGAGCCAACATGGGTACCGCCTAGTCAAAAAGGAGTACCGCTCATGTTCCTGACCATTGATCTGCCATCAATTTTTTCCAGGCCCGAGGCATGCGATTATCTGCAAAGCTGACTTACAAGATAAAATCCCCAGGCCTCTCCCCCTCTCCCTCCCCTTCCAACAAGCCGACATTGATTTTACACAGAATGTGCATGGCTTTGATGGTGTTATTGCAATCAACATGAAAAATACCACCACAGCCTTATCCGGATGTCTCTCCCTTGTTTTGCCTCACAGCACGGATGATTGTTTAAAGAGGCTTGACACTGTTGGAGTCTTTTGTTTTATGGATTTTGCAAAGCAGTGCTCTTTGTCTCCTGGGCTGGCAGAGGAGGAAGCTCCTTTTTCAAGGCAGTGGGCAGCGCTCTTAGAGAACAGGATCCAAGGTGTGGGCTGTTTGGAGTTCTTGAGTTCCCACATTTGAATCTGCTCTTTCTCAAGGAGAGGCTGTACCTAACTGGCCCCAGTTTTTTTCACTTCTTCCTTCTCTGGCATCTGAGCTCCCCTCATATCTTGTCCATGGGTTCTACTACCCCAATTCCATGCTGTTTCAAAGTAACTACCCTGTTCCCCTCAATTTTGCCTCCATACCTCTGTCATTGATAAATGATTAAGTGCTTGTCCCTAGCAAAAAAATCACAATGAAATATGACAAGCACACTACTCATGTGCTACCACTCCAAAGGTAAGAAGCAGAGGCTTAGATGCCCCATCTGCTCTTCCTCTATCTGTATGACAGTCCCTTGTGCCACCCAGTTTACCTACCTCCCCCATCAGAATGGGACACCATCCTGAATGTTCAACATGTTTGCTGTTAGTGCTGCCTTTGGATTATTTCGAAAAATGGGAGGGAGGAAGCGACCGAGCTGGGTCATTATGAGACCACATGTCTGAGCTCTATTGATAAATTCTCAAGGGCGTTGTTTTCAGGTGGGCACTGGCATTATCTGACATTTGGTAATTCAGATAAATTTTTGTTGGGGAAGCTGTCCTGTTCATTGTAGATTGTTTACCAACATCCAAGCATGCTTTCAGATATTGTCCACTCTCCCCTGGGGATCACAGTGATCCCTGTTGAGAGACACTCTCCAAAGCATTGTAAGGTTATAAAATGACCAATAATCCACAACACATCCACATGGGGACCAATCTCAGGGGCAAGCTCACTGTAGAGTTGTGAACATGGGCCGAGTTCCACCCATGTCACTCCCGTGCCCCCACCTCGTGATTTCAGCATGTGGGTAACTGTTTACTCTCCTGACAGTCACTGCGAAGCTGCACTTTCCTACTGCCCAGTCAGGCCTGAACTGCTTCTAAACTGGGGTTCCTGGACTGATCACTCCACGCTTAGGCCCAACTTGCAATTGTCACTTGCCTAGAGTACACTGTACATTTCCGGGTGGCTGTCTTGAAGAAAGATGTCTGAACGCAACATTGGGATGGACGGGTTTGTAGCATAGGTGTGCCACCAGACTGCATCGAGCAACTCTATGTCCTGACACAGAAATGTTTCTTGGTTGAACTTCCGCTCTATAGAGAACAGTTCTTATTCTGCAACCCTTTAATACAGTTCATCATGCTGTGGTGATCCCCAACCATAAAAGTATTTTGGTGTTGCTTCATAACTATAATTTTGTTACTGGCAGGAGTTGTAATGTAAATATCTATACACAGATGATCTTAGGTGACCCCTGTGAAAGGGTCGTTTGACCACCTCCCCCCCAAAAAAAGGTCTCAACCCACAGACTGAGAACCACTGTTCTGTTCTGTGGATAGCCAGAGTTTGATAGCTGTATCTCAGCACCTAGCAGAGGAAACAGTACTCAGGGATTTCAGGCTGCTCCCAAGATACTAAAGCAGGCTGAAGGGATTCTCCTCCAGCCTTCTACACACTGGCATTATGTATTATGGGTAGTGTGGTATTATGGGTTGAATTTCTTCCCCACCCAAAATAATGTTTTAAAATCAAACAGATATGTATACACATCAGATATATATGTATATGTATATATATATATATATATATATATATATATATGTGTGTGTGTGTGTGTGTGTGTGTGTACACACATCAACATGTATGTATTACATAAATATACATACATGTAAATATATAATATACAAACACACATACTTGTTATTATCATAGTTACGTTTTTTAAAGCCCAGTGAACTCTTTTATTCCTAACAGTTTAAAGAAATCTCCCATGTACAAGTAACTTCATGAACAAAAATACTTCAATGGCCTCCAGGAGGGCGGGAACTTGACCCATTCCTCCTCCACCTCACCTATAGTAACATAGCCCCAGGGTCCCCACAGAGAGAGCACCAGATTAGAGGCACTTCAGAAAGCCCTGTTTCAAGGGATCGGTAAGCGTCAGCAAGGGGAAGAATGAGGATTGGCTCTCCCTTCTCCACACAGCCTCCTCTCTGCACACTCTTAGCCTCAGGACTGGTAGCTTCTATCTCCTGCTGCTGCTGCTGCCATTTCCATCTCCATGGCCACTTAGGACCTTTCACAGCAGGCCAGCCCCAAGGCTTGGTTCTGGAACATTCTCCTCAGCCCCATACAACTGCTTCGTTAACATGGCACACAGCAGGGACAGAGGCAGGCTGAGAGGTGGCCACAAAGACTCTGCCTCCTGTGGCATTTCATCACAGGAGAGTTTTGGAGCAGGATAGCATAAAATCCCTCTGAATTTCAGAGGTTCCAGTATTAAAATCCTTTTAGGATTTTTTCAATTCAGAATTTAAAAAACAAAACAAAACAAAACAAAAACTCCAACCCATTCTTCCTCCCAAAATAGACCCATTTACACATTTAACTTTCCTTTAAAAAGAATGAAATGTCTACCTTAATGCACTATTTGTGTTGTTTATTTGACTAAAGGGGCAATTGTTTCTAAGCCACACAGTGGGACAATCTTTCTGAAATAAAGCGCAACATCTTCCAATGACTGCAAATAAACACAGAATCATTTATTCAAAGGGGATTGAGGAAGGAGGGGAGATACTACACCAAGGAGAGAAAACCTGAGATACACAAGAAAGCCAGCAGGACTTTCCTCCAATTTCCCTAACCACACCACAAGGCTGCCTGCTCATTATAATATAAATTAGAGGGTGGAGAACACATGTTCTCCTAAGCCCAGGAGGCGGTGGCTGTGAGGGAGGAGGCAGGGCAGAGACAGAGGAATGCAGACAGAGCCCAGGAGGCTGGGAAGGTTCCCCACAAGCTGGCCATCTGAGCAAACCTCACACCCAGCCAAGACCTGGGACCTTTGCAGAGGTTGAATAAAGGTTGAAGTGAGAGAGAGGTCCCCAAAGACAGTCTAAGGTAGAGCTTTCCTCAGGGTGGCCGAGCCTCACAGACAAGTTTTCCATGTGATTTTCATTCCATTTCCATCATCTGTTATAACGTAAAATTTCATCAACTGTAAATGTCAGTTCTTCCCTTTATTATTTGCTAATGTCATAAAAATCTGAATTGTTTGCTTTGTTAAAGGGCTTGCTGGGCATTGACTTTTCCTTATTTGTACTTTACTACCCCAAATGTGTGGGGTTTATTTATTTTTATTTTTTTTAAATAACATCCCTTTTGAAATGGGATTTAAATAACAGAGCAAGGTTTGCCATTATCATAAATGTGTAAAGTGCTTTGTGAGTAATAAAATGGATCATGGATTCAGGATAATTCAAACTGAAATGTTATGTTCAGTATCAAGATTAGATTACGTTAATGCAGTTCATTTTAAATGGTTTAAAGGCCATCAGATGCATGTGAAAGGAATCTGTATCATAACTTAGAATAAATAGACTGAGACATTTGTTTATAATGTCAGTGCTAAACAAATCTATTACTGCATTTCTGCATGTAGTGTTATGTTACCACTGCTATTAAACAAACAGAGCATGAAGATAAATTATAGCTTTAATTATAAACATTACCTTTGCGTATTTATTAATTTAAAATGGAACAATGTTCAATAACCTTAGGTTATTTATATCAGCTAACATTTTAATTAACTTTGTTGTATTTATGTGACTTGGTAATTGTTGCTACCAGGCACATGTAGCTCCTTGAATAACGGAGGCCATCGAACCTATCCCTGTGCACATTACCCATTAAAGGAGATGGTGGCTGTGTCACTCCTGACAGAGAGGGTCTGCAGGCTGCCTGAGTGAGGATCCCACCGTTCCCAGGTTACCTATCTCTTGGGGATCCTCCAATAGGGCATGCCCGAATTCCTGGACAGACTTCTTTTTAATTAAGAAATAGTGTCGATGGAAGCGGATGCAGAGATCCACAGCCAGGCCCCAGGTGGAGCTCCGGGAGTCCAATCGGCAAGAAAGAGGAGGGATTGTATGAGCGAGAGTTGTTGAGACCAAGAGTGGAAAAGCACAGGGACAAATAGCCAAACTAGTGAAAACACATGAACTATGAACCAACAGCTGAGGAGCCCACAACTGGATCAGGCCTTCTGGATAAGTGAGACAATTGATTACCTTGAACTGTTTGGGAGGCCCCCAGGCAGTGGGACCAGGTCCTGTCCTTAGTGCATGAGCTGGCTGTTTGGAGCCTGGGGCTTATGCAGGGACACTTTGCTCAGCCGGGGTAAAGGGAGTAGGGGACTAGACCTGCCTGGACTGAATCTACCAGGCTGAGCTGAATTCCCAGGGGAGTCCTTGCCCTGGAGGAGATGAGAATGGGGGGTGGGCTGGGGGTAGAGCAGGGGGGGGGCAGGAGGAGGGAGGACAGGGGAATCGTGGATGATATGTAACATTAAATTAAATTATAAAATAATAATAATAATAATAATAATAATAATAATAATAATAAAAGAAGTAGTGTCATTCAAAGTGTCAGAGCTAGAGACTCATGGTTGAGCACATAGACTCATGGCTGATCACGTGACCAGAGGCTATGGCCCTTTCTCAACAGTGGTCCCATTAAACGTGGACAGTTCATCACTTATGATGCTTCAACATGAGGGTTTCTGACTTCATGATCCCACAAGATGATACTCACATAAGGATAATGCTGTGTAGTTTTGAAACAGTGTCGACACTTGCTGATTGTGCCTGCTCTTGAGCTGATCTGATGCTCTGAGCATGCATGCTTTAAGGTGATAGGTTATGCATATTTAAATGGACTCAGAATTCCTCACTTATGGTAGCCCATTTATAGGAGGCCCATTATAAACTGAGAAGCACCTATGTGTACATCAGGGGCCTGAATCTCGGTTCTGAAACAGACAAGCAATGCCTACCACAATGCTGAACATTGTTTTTTATTCACCAGCTTAATATTTTTCCCTTAAGTCTCTGTTGCATGGGGTTGGTGGGAAATCCCTTCCATCTTTTCTGGAATTATGTAGCAATTTGGACTGACTCTGCCCACTATGTTGTCTACTCAAAAGCTTGTTGTTTCTCATTGGTTTCTTAAAACCTGGTATCTTCCAACTTCTACTCCATGAGAGAGGTCTGAGTAAGTTGTGCAATACCTATGAACTCCCTCCTTGCTACTTAGAGGCATGGTCACTGCCTTAGAGGCCTGGCTACCCTTTCAGGAGGCTAGCCCTAAGCAGTACTACAATTGATCTTCTTAGTATACTCACCAGCTGCCTCCCCACTCCCCACTCTCTACTCCCCATCCCCTTACCACCCCAGTACAAACCACAAGAATCTTGAGTTTCTTCCTCCTGCAGCCCCACAGCCTTTTTCTCCCTTTCCTAAACTACCTTTTCCTTTTATCGATTTTATGATAGACTGTTAGCCCATTTTACCCAAGTACTAAAATATTCAAAACACAATCATGTGTCCCCTGTCTTCATAATCTTCATATGCCATCTCAGACTTGAAGACATAACAGAAAAGTGTGACTTTGACAGGACAGAGTCTTGAAAACAGGGATCTTTCAAACTTGTGTCCCTCATATTCATGTGCCCATTGTGTCCTTTCATCTCCCAGAAGTTATGACTGTGTATAAAAGGCCCCTGGATAGAGATTACATTGAGAAGAGGGACCGTCTTTCTCAGGAGTCTGCTCACCTCTAGAGGCACATAGCCATGCCCAGTGAAAAGGCATAAACACACGTGCTGAAAACTCCAAGCAGATAAGAAGTAATAACCTTTAACAATAAATGAACCAATGCAGAAAATATGGGCAAAGGACTTGAACAGACATTTGTCCAAAAAAGATACACAAATGGCCAAAAGGTACATGAAAAGATGCATGACATCACTAACAACTAGATAAGCACCAGGTTGAATACAATGGGGTGTACAATTGGGCCATTAAGATGGCCACTCCGTCTAAAACACCCAGAGAATAACGTCCTGGTGCAATATGGAGAACCTGGCACCATGGCTACCATTGAGAAGCACTGTAAGGTGGTACCACCAGCCACCACTTCCTCAAAACAGTCTTACCTAAGATGGATAACATATCCCAGAGAATTGAAAGCAGAGTTTTGAGGAAATACTACACACCAAGGTTCATAGTAGCTTTATTCACAATAGCTAAAATAAGGGAGCAACCAAAACAGATAAATGGACAAGGAAAAGGCAGTCTACAATAACAGAATAGTCTACTTTTTAAAGAAAAGGAATTCAGAAACGTGACAAATGAAAGGCCATTATGTCGACTAAAGTAAGCCTGGTGCAAAGACAAATTCCATATGATTCCACTTACATGGAAAAATTAGAGTAGTCAAGTTTATGACACAGAAAGCAGAATGAGTTTACCAGGGACTGGAGGGATGGAAAAATGGGAAGGTATTTTCTAAAGAATATGGAGTTTTAGCTTTATACAATGCAAATAGCTCTGGAAACAAATGGTTTCACAATGTGGCCAATGTACTTAATAACACTGAACTATGTATTTTAGAATGGTTAGTATTATGTTTAGATGTATTTGATGTGAGTGCATGTGTGCGTGCATGCGTGCGTGCGTGCATGCGTGTGTGTGTGTGTGTGTGTGTGTGTGTGTGTGTGTGTAATGACATCTGTAGGAGATATCCATCAGCCTTGCTAGTGTAATATGCTTTGCAAAAGGTCATTATCTCCACGTTTAGCAAGTGAGTGGGTCAATCCTAAGGCTTGGGATGTTCTCCAGAGCTTTCCTAGTCCTCACAATAATCCTCAGGTTGCAATAAAACCAGAGAGACCCAAATGTCCAAATTTCTACTACAAAACTATGAAAGAAACAAGTAAGAATTCATTCACAAGAAACACAAAACAGTCCCCTAAATGAACATTTTTCTTTGCTTATTGCCATTTATCACCTTCTTACAAAGATTTTAGCCAAATTATAGATATATACCTATCCCATTTTCTACTTCTGATCCCTCTTCTACATCTGGCCCTCATGCTATCACCTCCATCCGAAAGATCTAGATTCCTCTCTTGCTCCCCTTTAGCCAGTTGGAAAACTGTTGAGCAAATTCTGATCTCTAACTTTCTACTTATCTAGAAAACAGGGTCACGATTTTGTCATCGAATGCAGTACTTGGAGTGACAACTGTCTCCCATAGGCTCCAGTATTGTAAAACTTGCTCTTCATCTGGTGGCACTGTTTAAGAAGGTTATGGAATGTTTAGGAGATCCAGTCTTGCTAGAGGAAGAACATTTCTGGGTGTAGGCTTTGAGGTTTCACAGCCTGGTACCCACTTCCTATATTATCTTGCTGTGCTTCCCATGTGTGATCTCTCAGCTTCCTGCTCCGACCGTCATGCCTTCCCTGATGTGGTAGACTTGATCCCTTTAGAACTCTAAGCCAAAACCAATCCTTTCTTCCTTGAGTTGTTTTTAATACAAGTGTTGTAACACATTTACCACCCTTACTGACCTCACCAGAATAATCAATAGCACAGTACATGGAGGGTCCTGGGGCAGAAATAATGTCTCACCTGAATGAAAGAAGCCATTTTACTCAAAAGAAAACTGTCACTTTCCTGTTTGCAAAAGAAGATGGGAGACAAGATGGACAGATGGGGTCTTTTATGTTCTACATTATTAAGATACATTTAGACTCCATATTTTAGAAAGAAATCTACACACACATGTTGCAAACATCTCAGCCCATACACACAGTTGACATTTTGATTTTTCTGAATTAACTTCCTAGACCAGACAGTAACCTGAAGCAAGATAGGAGTGATATTGGTAGACACTTAGAGGCAGACACTACCCAAGGCCAGTGTCACTGGGAGTGTCCAAACCTAGCTGTCTAGAGGAACAATAATAAGGAGGACATTGAAGAGATGATGGACAGACACTAGTGCCGTGAACCTCAGGGACAAAGGGGTCACCTGACAAGAGGACAGGGCTGAGATCTGGAATGACTGGTTGCCTTTGTTCCCCTGCTGCATAAGTAACCTATTGGCTAGGAACAAGGTGGCAAGCTGTTTTCTAAGTTGTGGGCTTACAGCCTTCTCAGATTGACAGGTCTCTCAATGAAGCACAACTTACAGGTTCACTTCCTGTCCTTGCTTACCAGTGTTTGTGGTGATAGCAAACATCATGAGCTCCATCGTTCCAGTTATGGTGACATCTCTAGCAGTGGTCACATCTGTCCCTGTGTAGCTTTGTGCCCCATGGACCACTCCAGCTCAGTCTTGGGCACTGCCACCTGCTCTCGCCTCCTCCTGCCCCAGCAATGCTGATATTTTCCTGTTGTTTCTACTTCCTAGGTTGCCTAAACATCCCTATTGACTTTGA
This sequence comes from Onychomys torridus, assembly GCF_903995425.1. Lineage (NCBI taxonomy): Eukaryota > Metazoa > Chordata > Mammalia > Rodentia > Cricetidae > Onychomys > Onychomys torridus. The sequence goes on from NC_050447.1 coordinate 17,591,120, forward strand.
GGCTCTCCCAGCTCCGTTATAACTCCTTGACTCTTTCATTTTGGCCAATTGGCAGTGTATGTACTTTCCAAGTAAAACTTTATGTCAATATCTCTCCCAAGCAAGAAGGAGGAGTTGAGAGTACAGTTTTGGGCATCTGAAGCCAAGGCTTAGAAGAAAGAGAATCTTTGAAGAAAATGAGAAAGGGGTCCTGGGAAGGCAGGAAAATTAAAAGAAAGCAAAACAAACAACAGCAAAAACAACTCTGTTCAGGGTGTCTGCGCTCCCTCTTCTTTTCCTCAGAACAGATTTATGTTCAAATCAGTTCATCCAAGAAAAACAGTGTTTGGGAGATGCGGTTAATCTTGATTGGCAACTTGACAGAATGCTAAATCACCTGTGGACATACCCCTGGGTACATCTGAGAGTGTTTCTAGGCAGGTAGAATTGAGTGGGAAGACCCACCATGAATGTAGGAGGCACATTCCACAGGAACCTGGACTCAATGAATATGATAAACAAGCAGATCCCCACTTTCTGAGTCCTTACCACATTCACAGGGTGCCTAGCTGCCCCACATTCTGCTTGTCTTGTATCTGGTTTTTCCTTTCCCTTTTTACTTTATTTTTTTAAGATTTGTTCTTGTTGTTGTTGTTGTTTTTCTTATGTGTCTATGTATCTGTGAGGGTATGTGCATGTGAGTGTAGGTGCCTTTAAAGGCCAGCAGAGGGCATAAGACACTGTTACAGACAGTGGTGAGCCACTCAACTTAGGTGATGGGAACCAAACTTGGGTCCTCTGTAAGAGCAGCAAGTGCTTTTAACTGCTGAGCCAACTCTCCAGCCCCTGGCCATCATATATTCCATGCCACGAAGGACCATGTCCCAAAAATGAGAGCTGAAACAGACCCTTCCTTCCTCAAGTTGCTCTCATTAGCTATTTTCTTACAGCAACAAGAAAAGTTACTGCTGTGGGTTCCAAAGAAGTGCACATTGGGTGGAACACAGGAATCTCAAGCTGTCCCTCAAAGACCTTTCCAGGAACATGGCTGTCTGCCAGCACCCAAGGCACTTCTTTCACTTGGGAATGGCGGGTTGAGGGACATCAGCCAGAGAGAACACTTCACACAGTGGCTGGAGAAGCTGTGTTTGTAATCTACATGGCACACAAGCCTAATCAAGCTAGTCCCACTATTTCGCTATCATTTAATTGCCTGTAGTTTATATCTTGCATATCCAGGGGTTATGTGATTGAAAATTTAATGATTGAAACACTTAAGTAAAGGAAAAAAAAGACAAATATTAATATGCATTGCATGAGAAATTCAGACTAAATGGTGTAATTTTGCATTTCATCAGATTTTCTTTTCCAAACTACCCGGGAAAGCTTGGGCATGCACAACAGGAAGAATTCTCACCCTCGGCACACAGTGCCTTTTTTTCTCCCATTGATAAATCCACATAGCTGTACTTAGAACATTCTCTAACTAAGTGTGCCTCATTAACCTATATTTGTCTGCGTTAAGCACCTAGTGATCACTGATATTTTGGAATTGATTCCCTCCAGGTGTGTCTCAGAGAGCCCTGAGCTGAGGAGATTTTAACGGATCCGTTGACATTTCCAACGGATTTTAAATTCCAATCTTTCTTTCCTGACCACAAGTTCCCATCCATTTTCTTTGCTCCTATGGGGATTTCAAAACACTTTGTCTTTGCCCCCAAGCAGAAGTTGTAACCTAACAGGGACCTTTGACCTCCCCAGAGCTTCTGCAGCCCTTCAAAGTGGTGGAGTGGTCTCAATGACTGATGAAGAAGTGAGGAAAAATTAGTTGTGATTTCAGGAACTGAGCGGTGTAGTCTCTGAAGGGTGAGGAGTGGACCACAGCAGTAGAGCCCACAGTATATACACCACCCCTGAGCCCTGGGACTCCCTGAGGTCAGGCGCCCCATGCTGCTCCTCCCGGTCCTCAAAAATCACTCACTGAACGAAGGCTAGCATCATTAACCTAACACACTGATCACTCCCAGGCAGGTCTGAGTCTCAGGCAACAATGTGAAAGCTTAGAGGAAGGACAGCGCCAGGAGCGGAAGGTCACATCGCAAGCTTTGGATCCAGGTGTCCACTTCTGTTGCATCTAGAATCACAGACCTGGAAAGGCCCTTGAGAGTGACACAGCTATGTTCTCTCCTTTATAATGTCCCTTGTTGGTAATGGACAAATCCACTTAAATTTCTGCATGACCGAGAAGTGTAATGATAGAGAATTCTGCTCCAAACCATTTTAGTATATTACACCAAACAACATCCTTGCCTACAAACTGATGACACCCATTTAGCAAAGAAAAACTGACTTAACGTTATAACTGGTCCTTTTCTGTTCTGTGTAGTTTTGAAAAATAAATCAAAATGAATCACACCTGAGTATGCATACACCCATAGATAGATAAGCCAAATATGATGAGCACATACAATGGAAATTATTCAGCCCTTAAAACCAAGGAAATTATGACATTTATTACATCTCAGATGAACCTTGAGGACATTTTTTTTCTAAGAAAATCAAGTCCCCATAGGGCATGCCACCTGGCTCCGCCTGTATGAAGGACCAAGATGCAGAAGTTAGAGTGGAAGTTGTCAGGAACCTGGTGAGGGAAGTCACTTCTTAGGGAGTGTGATAGTTCATTTTGAAAAGATGAAGAATAACTAAGTGCTATCCTTCTAACCACCAGCACTGTACGGTGTGTGGTGGGGGATGAGTGTCTGCCTACAAAGAGCTACATACACTTCTACCTCTGCTGTGCTAAGAGCCTGGATGAAATGCAAAAGGACACCAGACACCCCACAAATCCTGACCCCTGGGTCCATGAAGAAAGACAAGCAGGAGGGGCCCGCTCTGCTAATAATAAACCAGCAGGTACAGTGAGGCACAACCACAATCCTGCCAGTGCAAGCTGTACAGTGAATTTCTTCTCCTTGTGTGGGCTGGCTTTTATCATTACTGGTATGTAGTTATGCAGGGGCAATAACAGCATCAATGGGCCACCATTTTCCCATGTTTATTTTGATAGGTTGTTTCTCCAGACACAGCACAGGCAACCTCTGCTGAGAGCTTTTACAAGGACTCACTGACACCCTCTCTTCATCGTGAGTTTCAGTTATGATCTAGCAAGTCTAATATGAGGTCAGGAGTGTTAATCCCAGCACTAGAGGAAGGGGAGTGGCAATTCAAGGCTAGCCTGGGCTACCTCACAAGACTTTGCCAGTCATAAAGAAGAAAAAAAAGAGTGATATATGATACCCGTATTTTATTGAAATCTTTTTAAAACTAAAAAGATGCTATGGTAGAAAATGTTTTCTTTTAATAATTTTTAAAAACATGTTTATTTTAATTTGTATAAATGCTTTGCCTGCATATATGTATGTGTACCACATGTGTGCCTGATACCCACAGAGTTCAGAAGGGAATACTGGGTCTCTGGGACTGGAGTTACAAATGGCTGTGAACCTCATTGTGGGTGCTGAGAACCAAGCCCCAATCCTCTGCAAGAGCAACAAGTGCTCTTGACCACTGAGCCATCTCTCCAGCCACAAGAAGAAATGTATTTTCCTTTACACTCTGTATATGACTGTTAACCTGCATGTATATATGTGCACTGGGTGCATGTACTGCCCAGGGAGGCCAGAAGAGGGAGTCAGACAGCTGGATTTAAAGGTGGTTGTAACTGCTCCTTGTGAATGTGGGAAACTGTACTCTGGTCCTAGGTAAGAGCAGCATGTTTTAACTGCTGAACCATCTCTCCTGCTCCTTTATGGCTTTCTTACAAACATCTTACATATTTATTAATTTCTTGGTGCTTATTATTTTTCTAATGTTGGTTATTTGAATTACTATTGCCATTTGAAAACAAGACGATATTCACACTAAGCTGATATTTTTATTGCTCTGTAATTTAACACCTTTTCATTGCTTTATTTTTGGACTTTTAATGAAGGCAGTCATACATAAAGTGATGACCATAGTCTCCCCAATATTTATACTTCATGTTTTTCCTTGCCTCATTTGACCAGGAAGGCTCCCCAATACTGAATGTCAATGGTGATGGTCAACAGAAATTCTTCTTCTTCATGCTAATAGAGCTATCTAGTATCTTGCTGATGAAATTTGTTTACTATTTAAATTTATTGTTAAATTGGCAGTTAAAAACATGAAAACTGTAGCCAGGAGTGACACACAATGTGAGGTGATGTATGCGTATATTATATAAGTTTACATTGAGTTAAACATATCTGTCTTCTCATTTCGTTGTGGGGAAATTCCCTCAACTTGCTGCGATGTGCCGTATGTTATGTCACCTGTGAGGACACTGCTGTGCATAGCACTCTTCCCTCTCACCTAACATGCACAGAGCTGCTGGCCACTCTTCACCCCCCACCCTACCATCTGCAGCTTTTGCAAGCAGCTATTCTATTTTCCATTTCCGTGAAATGAAACTTTCACATTCTACATGTGAATGATATCGTATGGTACTGATCTTTCTTCCTCTGGGTTATTTCATTGAGCTCAATGACCTCTAATCAAAATTTCATTCTTTTTATGGTGGCACCATAGTATCACACCATATATATGCACCATTCTTTTCCTCCACTTCCTTCTCCTCTTCTTCCTTCCCTTCCTCTTCCTCTTTTTCCTTATTCCCATTCTCCTCTCTTTCTTCCTTATTCCTTCCTTCCTTCTTCTTCTTCTTCTTCTTCTTCTTCTTCTTCTTCTTCTTCTTCTCCTTCTCCTCCTTCTCCTCCTCCTCCTCCTCCTCCTCCTCCTCCTCCTTCTTCTCCTTCTTTTTGTTTTCTGAGAAAGGTTAGCACAAACCCCTGCCTCAATGTCCCAAGTACTAGGAGCACAAACATATGTTTCTATACCTGACCTTGTATCCATTTCCCCTATTCATTCATAAGGTGATAGAGACGGGTATTTCTGGCTCTTGGTTATTGGGAATGGAATGTGAAACAGAAGTGCTGGTATCTAGATCACTCTCTTTCTTTTGGCTTGTTTTGTTTATTATTTATTTATCTGTTTTCTTAGGGCTACTATCACTGTGAAGAGACACCATGACCATAGTAACTCTTATAAAAGAAAAGTTTTAATTGGGAGTGGCTTGCAGATCAGAGGTTTAGTCCATTATCATCATGGTTGAAAGCATGGTATTATGCTGGCAGACATGGTGCTGGAGAAGGAGGTGAGAGTTCTACATCTTGATCCACAGGAAGCAGAAGGAAACTGTGTACCACACTGGGCATCCCTTGACCATAATAGCACTGCAAAGTCCACCCACGCCCACAGTGGCACACTTCTTCTAACAAGGACATACCAGCTCCAACAAGGCCACATCTCCTAATAGTGCCACTCTCTATGAGCCAAGCATTCAAACACATGAGTCTATGGGGGTCATACCTAGACAAACCACCACATCTATTTATTACGATGCTGGGGATAAAACAAAGAGTCTTGTACCTACCGAATGAGCATTTTGCCCCTATGTGGCATCCCAAGTCCTATAGATAAAATTTACCCATGGGTAAATTTTTATCAGCTATTTATAGTCTCTCTCTTCCCACTCTCTTCTCTCCTTTTTTCTTTCCTTGCACCCATCCATTAGTTAAAATCAGAATCTCACAATGAAGCCCAGTTGGCCTTGAATGCATAATCCTCTTGCCTCAGCCTCTTAGGTGCTAAGATTATAGACATGTGCCACCATGCCTCACCTCATTTTTGTTTCTCATAAATATGCTTTACTGAGTGAAAATTGTGGATCTAAAGGCTTTCTAAAGATCTCACTATGGATTACCCAACTGTGTGAACAAAGAACAGCCCTGTGAGACTCATCTCTAAAGGGCACATGGATATGAGGGCTCCTACATTTGATAACGTGTAGAAGTAACTCATACTCCTTAGAAAACTTTTTCAAATATAAAAATTGAAAAGCAAAGAGATTTTTCAAATTGTCCTTATTTAAATCAGAAATTAAAAGTATGCAGAATTAGCCAGCTGCTGATGCTACCAATAAAGACAGAATTGTGTCCTTGAGCAAATTACCCAGATTCTCTGAATGGGAATATTTTCACAATTGACAATAAGGACTATTACCCACCTCCTATGATTGTTTCTAAGATTAAGTGAAATGTAAGACATCTGTTATAATTCCTAGTACAATGCAAAACACTCAATACATCTCCATTCTTTCTTTTCCTTTAGTCAAACTCCATGTACATAATAACCACTCTATGAATATGTATGGAGAGAAACAGGATTTACTATTCAATACATTTACCCTTAACTTCTATTCTTTAATAGAATCTAATTACTCACCATCCTTTCTTTTTCTACAAAAGATTTGGATAGAATACATACTTTTTGAGCAGCTGTTATATACTCCAACTGCACTGTACTAGTCAATTTCACATGTGTTCCCCAGGAACAGGAGATTTCAGACCATACCTTCAGAATTGTCTGCTTGCGTCCTTCAGTACTCTGCTCAGCACTGCCCCATCCACAGTTAAGCAATCAGTATCTTTTGAACTGACAGTGCCTAGGTAGGATGCTCAGAGAATCTAAGTTTACAAAGAGTAAAGCAAAACCTTGAGAGAATGAAGACTGTGAATGATCTACATTTTTGTTTACAGTGCACCTATTTTCTCATTCAAAAATATATTAAGCATGTGTTATTAAATACCTCTCAAAGGCACATATAGTGAAGCTTTGTTCCCACCTAATGGTACTATCCTGGAAGGTGGTATAAGCTATAGGGGGAGTAGGGTCCACTTGGGAGTAGGTCATGGAGGGCCTCTCTTTTGGAGTTATTTCCTCCCTACTCCTTTCCTTCCTGGCTACCATGAACTGAGCAACCCCCTTCAACCCTGATCCAATGCTTCTGCCACCTCATTGTGTCCCAAAGTAGGACAGAGCCAATCATGGACTGAGACCTTGAGCCAAGATAAATCCTCCTTCCTTTAAACTGTCACTGTTAGGTATTTGTCACAGTGGTGGAAAACAATATGGTATTTGTTATGTGCCTGGCAACGTCTAGACACTGGATGTGTAGCATTAATTAAGAATGACATGGTATCTGCTCTCACAGAGCTCGGTTCTTATACAAAAGATGTTAGAAGCTGCCTAAAGAATGAAACAAGAAAATGTAGACAGTAAAAATTGTTATGAAGGCCACAAACAGGGTTTGTGGTGAAAGGGACCTGAGCATGGGAAGAATGCTTTCTGTGGTCCATGGGTCTTCTTAAAGGTGAACCCAAAAGGAAATAATGTCTGAAGAGTTGGGAGAAAGTATGATTCAAGGGTGAAAAGTGGACCCTCATGGGGCCAGAGAGATCTCATCAGTTAATAGCATCAGAATTGAATTCCCAGCACTCCTGTCTGAAAGATCACAGCTTACTGAATTCCAGTTCCCAGGAACCTGACACCTGTCTGGCCCCAGAGAGTACCTAAACACACTAGCACATGTCTACATGCAGAAACACACACACATACTTTAAAATATAATATTTAAAAAGAAAAGAGAAAAATAAACCCTAAGCAAGCATCACAATATACACAGAGGGGCTAGAGAGGTGGCTCAGTTGTTAACACTGACTGCTCTTCCAGAGGACACAGATTTGATTCCCACACCCACATGGTGGCTCACAACCATCTGTAACTCTAGTTCCAGAATATGTAAACCTTTTTCTGGGCTCTGCAGGCACGATAAATTCATGTGGTACAGACATACATGCAGACAAAACACCCATAAATATGAAATTTCAAAGGGCTGGTGCAGCGCTGACAAACACCACAAGCTATGAGAAGTTCTGGACTAGACTCAGTCAGGCTTTGCTCATAACCTTGAAGAGCGTCTCCTTCCATTAGTATAAGGACCAAAGGTCCTCCAGGCTCTCCGCATGATTTGCTCCCTGCTATCATTGCTACCTCTCATTCTCCGGTTTTGCCCTTCTGTTCACAGCACTGGAACTACATCACTTCTTTTCTAGTCCTTTCATTGTCAGACAAGCATTCACCCAAAGGGGTTGGTACTTGCTGCTCTTGGCATCTAGAAATCCTCTAGATAGCAATGTGGTTCTCTCTTTGTCTCCTGTAGGTCTCTACCCAGAAATCACACCTCAGAAAGATCTTCCTAATTCAACTCTACATGCTGATGTCTGAACCCAATCTTAATCAACAGCCACGATTTCTGCAGCATGGCACATGTTCCTTTAAACCTATGGGCAACCTAAACTCTTTGTCTGAAGGACTTGCAGCTTCAGTCAATGCCACACTGAGATCTGGGGCCCTGAGCAAGCTTAATGATTCTCCCTTCCCCTTAGTTTCCACCAGCAGCTCGCATAAGAGGGTGCTCAGCACAATACTGTGCTGTCTGTCTTTCAAGTGGGATGCTGGCTCTCACAAATGAAAATGATGAAAGCATGTGTATTAGTTAGTATTCTGTTGCTATGATAAAATACCATGACTGAGGCAACTTATGGAAGAAAAATTTGACATATGATTCTAGAGGGACAAAATTCTGTCCTGTAAGGGAGGTATGGCAGCAGGCAGGCATAGCCGCCAGAGAAGGAAGCTGAGAGTCTGCATCATCCAGCTCAAGCAGGAAGCAGAGAGAGAGAGTAAACAGGAAGTGGTACAGATCTTTAAACTCTCAAAGCCTACCTCCAGTGACATACTTCCTCCAACAAAGCCACAACCCTTAAATCTCCCCAAACAGCACCAGCAACCAGGGCCAAGTGTTCAAATATCTCATATCTCAGTCTATGGAGGATATTTTCATTCAAACTACAACATCATGTTTTTTGTTTTTTTGTTTTTTGTTTGTTTGTTTGTTTGTTTGTTTGTTTTGTGTGTTTTGTTTCTGTTGGGTTATTAAGTGTTTAGGTCAGGCTACTCCTGTGGCAGAATCCTGGATGGCATCACAAATAGCTTCTTTTTAGAGAAAGTTTTTTTTTTTTTTTTTTTTTTTTTTTGGTTTTTCGAGACAGGGTTTCTCTGTGTAGCTTTGTGCCTTTCTTGGAACTCGCTTTGTAGACCAGGCTGGCCTCAAACTCACAGAGATCCCCCTGCCTCTGCCTCCCGAGTGCTGGGATTAAAGGCGTGCATCACCAACATCCGGCAAGAAAGATATTTTTAACAGACAATGTTCCCATCATCTGCACAGTACTCAAGTCCTAGGCATCTCTCAAATTTTGGAGACTCTACATTAGTTTATGAAGCTGCTTATTTAGTATTTCCACTTGAGGATTTTAAAAATATTTCCATTCCATCTTAACACACCCAGAAGTTTTCTCCTCGTTTCTTCTCCATGTCAATAAAAATTATTTCCACAATTTCCTTACCAAAAAAAAAAAAAAAAAAAAAAAAAAAAAAAAAAAAAAAAAGCTAGGCATTACTGTTGCGCTCTTTTTTGATAATCTAACTCAATCCATCCTAAGTCTGTCATGGCGAGTTACCCTTAAAGATGCCACAAATTTACACACTTCTTTCCTGGCCTTTGGTACCACTAGGGTCCAGGCTGACATCTTTCATAGAAAAAGAAGCCTTATTGATTGCCTATGTGTTGGCTGGGTGGGTCTCTACTCAACACAGCCTCCAATGGTGAAAAAGGAAACCAAAACAATGCCAGCTCCTGGGTGAAACCCTTCTATGGCTTCATATCTACAATGATATTAAAACCCACATCTTTACCTTACCCAGTCTAGACTCCTTCTGCCTTTGTCTCTTCCCATGCCCTGTACCCTCTAACCCTTTTAATTTCTACGGCATCGCTCAAACCCACCCAGCTTATTCCTTCTTTCTGGCTTTTCTGTCAGCCAGGCCCTCAATATCCATTCCTATTCTGTATCTGCCTGGCTTGCCTTAGCGTTCAGGTCTCAGCTTTAATGATCTTTCCTTTAGAAGTTTTCTCAGACTATCCAGTAGCCAACTCATATGTATCAAGCCCCTCCTTCACTTGAATTTTCTTCCATTGGAGGGAATGAAACAATTATATATAATTGTTGATTGAGCATGGAGTCCACTTCTTTACCCTCTGAACAGCTCTTTGGGGACCAAAAACTTGCCTGTCTTGTTTAGTTCATGTTCATCTTGGAGAATGTCAGGCATATGGAAAACTCTCAACAAATGTCAATGATGAAAAGCACTTATCAGGCTACAGGTTCCCAACTGGTCCAGAAGAGTGCCAGTTGAACCAGGCCAAAGCATGTTAAGACAGACCAGTCTGTTTTATTCCCATCCTAACTATAGCTTGTTAGCTCCTGGATCACAGCATTCTTTACTTAATGCTAGCAAGCTCTTTAGCAATCTGTTTTCCTTTTGTTAATTTTTTTAAATTATTCAAGCAATGCATGCTCACTGAAAGAAGGTCTATGGGCTAGAGATGGCTCAGAGGTTTAGAGTACTCAGTGCTTATGCAAGAGCACCGGGGTTCAGTTCCCAGCACCCATGCAGCTGCTTACATTGGGCACCATCCTCTGACTTCCACAAGTTCCTGCACATAATGTAGTAATACTCATGCACTAGGGCATACACATGCATGCATACCCATAAAAGAAATTAATACATATTTTAAAATATTTTGATTTTTTAAAAAAGATATGAAAATCTAAACTCTCAAAAATTAAAAGAAAAAAACCATAAGAACACAAGAACATTTTTTAACAAAGAAATCTAACGTTCCTTTCCTTTCCCACTCCCCAAATGTCACCCCTGAAAGAAGCTTAATGGGTATCCTTCCCTTGTTTTTGCTATGACTGTATGTAGAAATATATTCCAATACATACATAGTTTTAAGACAAAAATACAAAATGTGTGTGTTCAATTTCCATATGACACCCGGATTCCCATTTTAATACAAGTTGGTATGCTTCATATAAAAAAGCCACACAGAATTCCATGGAATTCCTTAATTTATTAATTCAAAGTATACTTACTTATCTCACATAGATGGAAAGTATGAGGCTACAGATTAGCGAGAACAGCAGGATCCTGACTGTTGTATAGCCTAGTAGTAAGTACATGGGGCTTAAGGTAGTATTCTTTTGACTTTAAAGCATCTCAGAAACTTTCTGTAAAAGTCAAATTTGTCTTTTTTTGTGGGAATGAGAACATGCCGCCATGAATGTGTGGAGGTCAGAGGACACCTTCTCATGTCACTCCTTCTCTCCCATCATGTTTGAGACAGTGCTTCTTGATGATCTCTCTGGCCTACTCCAGGCTAGATGGCCATCAAGCTTCAGAAGGACTTTCCCACCTCTGGCCGTGTGGTCCCACATTCAGCTTTCCATGGGTTACAGCACCCAACCACCTCAGACTCTCCTACTAGTTCAACCAGTGATTTACCTATTGGTCCTTCTCCTCAGCCCCAAAAGTTAAATTTCAAGAGATCCCCTCAGCAGACTTCATACTTAGTGGGAGTTACTTATCCCCCTTTCTGAGTTCATAAGTAACATGGAGGTTCCTTATGTTATTACTTGTATGTGACATTGTAATGAAGGTCCAAGAGAAGATAATAAGAGGTACAAGGATGAAAGGAAATCATAAAAGATGTTATTCATACATGTCATGATTTTATATAAGAAAGATTCAAAGGTATCTGCAAAATGTTACAGTTAGATAGTGAATTGAGATAGATGTGGTAGTGCACATTTTTAACCCCAGCACTCAGGAAGCAGAGGTAGCCTTACCTTTGTGAGTTAAGACCAGCTTGATCCACAGAGTGAGTTCCAGACCAGCCAGGGCTACATAATCTTTCTCAAAGATTGTTAAAATTTTTAATTTAGCAAAAATTGCTAGGATACATAAAGTACACAACTCAGTTGTATTAACATCTGTCAGCCATAAAGACACAAAATTAATTTAAACATTATTGGAGATATCAAACACTTAGGGAAAAATGGAATGAAAGGCAAAACTTTCATAATGCAAACAGTGTAATGTTGAAAGAAATAAAAATAATCTAAAGCCAACTTCTTTTTTTCTAAATTTTTCTTTTAAGGTGTATAGACACTTGCCTGAATGTATATCTGTGTACCACCAAGTGTCTGGTGCCCACAGAAGCCAGAAGGCTTCAGATAAATAAAAACAGCTTGCAGTGAGTGGGTGACTGCTATTCCTCAGATCACCCTATAACTGGAGTTACAGATGGTTGGGTGCCACCAAGTGGGTCCTGAGAATCAAACTTTGGTCCCCTGGAGAGCAGCCAGTGTTTGTAACTGCTGAGCCATCTCTCTAGCCCTGAAAGCAATTTCTCAATAAGTACTGTTCTGTCATAGACCATTCCACTACTAAGGCTAAGACAAGGATAAATGAAAACAGAGCTTGCAGTGAGTGAGTAACTGCTATTCCTCAGATAACCATGCAAATGGATGCAATATTATTGCAAATATAGAAAGGATTACAGGTAAGAGTCACAAGGCCACAGATTTGAAAATCAAATTTGGCCCAGTCAAAGATCAAGGGAAGACTTCTTGAGCTGGAAAAATAAAAACATTAAAACAGATGAGAAAGTGGCATTTTAACAAGGAGTTTATATAAACAGAAAGCATGAGCTCTAATTGAACCCACTACTCTTGGTATTGATGGTTTCTTAGGTTATGTGGTAAATTGTCTACCAAAGAGGCTGTAAAAATTCTTGCCTCTTAGAGAGTCTGTGGGATTTTCATATGCTGTATCCTGGTTAGCATCTCTGTGGCTGTGGAAAAACAATGGTCCAAAGCAACTCGGAAATCATGGGGGCAGGGGTGATGTTACATCATCAAGGGCAGCCATGGGAGGAACTCAGGGCAGGAGCTTAAAGCAGAAACCAAAGGAATGTGGGCTACTGGCTTACTCCCAGGCTCATAGTCAGCTATTTTTCTTACCACCCGTGGCCTCCTGCCTAGAGATGGCACCATTCACTATGAGTTGGGTCTGTCTACAACCAATCAGAAAAAAAAAAAAATTGCCCAACAGCCATCTGATGGAGGCAATTCTTAAACTGAGGTCCCCTATTCCTGAGTATGCCTAGTTTGTATGAAGTTTACCTGTACTACATGAAGCCTACATAGATGTCAGGGGCTCTGCATGGTCTCCATGCATCTGACATGGATGCTCCAGGATTCTGGACTAAGTCAAGAAACTTGACTTGGCCCATTGTATGATAGTGGTTGTTGGTACAGTGGAGACCGTTGCTGTCCAATGGAGTTATCTCCATCTTGCTGCAGCTGGAATTTGGGAACCACCTTTTAAGCAGTCTCAGGTTAGACCACTAGCACATGAGAGACTGTGGTGCAAAGAGGAACAAGCCCAGCTGGAGTTCCTCTGCGTCATTCAGCTGTTCAATCACTAGATACACAAAGAAGGCTCTCCTGAATCATGAAGCTAGAAGCCCAAACACCACTGACTTCAGATGTGAGAGAGCCAGACAGATCAGCCAAACTCTCTCAGAGGGAAAGAACACCCGACCAACTCAGGGAGGCTGGGCTAACTGAAATGGTTATGGTTTAAGCCACTACATTTGAAGTCATTCTTAAGCAGGACAAACTAAAGCAGGCAGCCATGTGGATGACAAGATTCTGGTCTCTCCACAGGGCTTTAGAAAATGACTTTGTGCACCTGCCTGGCAGCAAGCCTCTTATGATTGGACCAATTATCATTAAGGTAAACTAGGAAGTTGTACGGGGAAACCGAGAGCCAGTTAAATTAAACTGAAATATTAAACTTTGAGATGGGAAAGGAGCTCTTCAAAATTAGTAACCAGACCTTCACATTGTGATTTAAGTCATTAAAGCCATTATCTTTTTTATCTTAATAATGGAGAAAAGGAAGCACTTTTTTTTCCAAAGAAAAAATCAAAGAAATTCAAATTCGGGTTTGGGGATTACATCTAGCCTATATATACTTTTCTTCCTCCATGCTCCTTAATGCCAACGACAAACTTGAGCTTGTCTGGATTTCTTTTTAAGTTCTAGCAAGAGTGACCACTAAGAAGGAGGGGTTTCCATGCAGAGACATTACTGTCCCTAGGAGAAAGCACTTTCAGTGACCTCACTGGCCCACAGATCACAAAGGGTTAAGCAAAGACTGCGTACTCACTTCAGCCGGGCATGGAAAAGTTTATTTATTTACCTAGTTTGGTGAATTACAAAACTATCATTTTCCCAGAACTTGGAAAAAGGGTTGGGCAGACAATGTGAATTTCAGGAAAATATTTTTGTGATTAATTATGTCATAAGCAAAAGAGTAAAATAAACTGTTTATTATCACATATAAAATGCTTTTGATCAGTCAACTGAAAAACTAATTTCATTTTCTCATTACACTGCCTCAGGCATCCTTTAACGTCAATTTTTATTATAGCAAAAGCAAAGAAATTAAAATGATCAGTTACAGGGCAGAGAGAAACATTCGCTACAGAATTTTTAAAAGTAAGCACAATAAAGCACCGAACCTCTTTATCATTCATAATAATCACAACTAATCTGCTGAGGGAGGGACTCTACTTCACGAGCCCAGGGTGCCATGCCAAGCATAGGGTCTCCTTGAGCCCACTGAATTCTCAGGGCTGGTCAGTACTGTAAAACATGCCAGGAGTTCTGTTCTTGTGCTTGGAGGAAAATATGTTCAATTTGATCTCAATGGGGTCAAAGTTTCAGAGCTAGGTCAGCAACAGAGCTCTTTATATCCCAAGAGAAACCACAGAATAAAACTATACAATGGGAAGAAGGGAAGTTGGACTTGTTCTCAATCTTCTGATACAGTTGTTTATATTATAGAAAGAAAATTAATTTCAAAATAAAAAATCTGGTAACACTTCTGCCAAGGATGGCCCTAGCCCTAACAAATTCTGATCATAGTTCCCCGGGATGGTTAATCTTCCCTATTAACTGGACTGGATGTAGAAGAGCTGTAGATGCACACCACTGGGTGTGTTCATAAGGCTGTTTTGCTAAAGAGAACTCAAGGTAAGAAGTTCACCCTGAATGTGAGCAGTACCATCCCACAAACTGGAGGCTTAGCCTAAATCTTAAGGAAAAGAAGAATTGGGCACAGTCATTCTTCTCTCTTTCTCTTTCTCTCTCTCTCTGATTCTGGACTCAGGATGCAATGCAATAATGCCTAATACTCTTGCCTTCTCAGCACCATGCTGGACCGCACCCACAAACTTTGAGCTAAAATAAAATCTTTCTATCTTAAGTTGCTTCTTCCCAAATATTTTGTCATGGCAGTGAGGCAGTGATTCTGTTCTCCACATGGTCAGGTATGAAAGTTTCAAAGAAGAAATCTTTTTAAAAGAGAAATCAATTCTGGTGACAGAGCCTATGGGAAGAGCAGAAAAGGCTTTGACAACGGAATGATGACAGGTCTCTGGTCCCTTGGCTTCCTGAACGATGTAAGCATCCCATGGAAACAAGGATATGTAGAAACTAAAACAGCTACAGCTTAGAGTGATCCAGGGTCTGGACAGAAATATTACTGAGGGTCCCTTAGCCTCTCTGAACAATTCTGTATACATAGTGCAGCATTGGCAACCTGATGTGGTCACATTTCATGAAACACAGGGGTGATGGAGGACTTATTCAGACAACAAAGTTAGAGGAATAAAGAAGACTTGAGTACAAATAACTCCAGGCCAATCTGAGAATGCCCTGGAAGGCTCACAGTCTCTTTACTGTGACTGCTGAGACTTCTAAGGGAGACAACCCTCACAGCCCATTCACTTTGGCCACAGGCAGAAACACTATCTTGTATGATGAAAGTGGATCAGACATTCTCATTTCCCAGCATTCCAAGCATAAGATATTGTGAGAATCTGTGCTCTAGACAGCTTTGTTTGAAGCCATGCAAGAACAAACCAGGTCTTAATAGAAGCTGCCCCCAAGGATAAGTCAGTGTACTCAAGAGTTAAAACTTAGCAAACAATAAGCACCAAGTAGCTCCTTAGTGCAGGATGGGTTGTAGGAAAGGAGGATCTTGCTGGAAAAACCTTTGGCTTTTAAAATGGCAAAGCACAGACTGACATGAATGTGCCAGTTTTTCATAACAATGCCCTCTATTTTATTTTGTTCAAAGTGCCTCTGTGGAATCCATGTTTCTTCCACACCCATCATGCTCTTCAAAGAAGGACTTCTTGATGAGTCATTAGATCTGGATGTTGACAAGATACAGCCAGGGGGTTTTCGTTTTCCTCTCTGTTTTTCTCAGCATGGTCAGTATTCTTACTTTCCTTCTCCCATGAGTAAGTAGGATAGATAAGAAGAACTCCACTCTAGTGTCCATCTATGATCCAAAGAAAGACTCTTCTCACAATTTACATACAAGTCCTGGAACTGATTCCCTTGATCTTTGTGGTGATTTAAATGAGAATGGCCCCAATAAGCTCATATATTTGAATGCTTGGTCCCCAGCTGGTGGAACTGTTTAGGAAGGATTGAAAGGTATTGCTTTGTTGGAGGAGGTATGTAACTTTTGAGATTTCAAAAGCCCACACCATTTCCAGTTAGTTCTCTCTCTCTCTCTCTCTCTCTCTCTCTCTCTCTCTCTCTCTCTCTCTCTCTCTGCTTCTTATTTGTAGATCAGATGTAAGAGCTCAGCTACTGCTCTAGTGCCATGCTGCCTGCCTGCCTGCCTGCTGCCATGCTTCCAGACATGACAGTCATAAACTCACACTCTGAAACAGACAATTGTTTCTTCTATAAGTTGCCTGGGTCCAGGTGTCTCTTCACAGCAATAAAAAAAAAATAACTAAGACAGGCCCAGGTGATTTGACTTGGGTCATGTGTTCACCAGAGCCACTTGCTTACTCGGGACAATAATATGCAATTGGCCCTTTCTGTCTATGGGTTCTGCCTCTGTGAACTCAACCAACAATAAGGAGAAAGATTTGTTGTTGTTTTTCTTGTCACTGTTACTTAAATAATGAAGCATTTGCAGTATATTAGGTATTCTAAGAAACTTAGAGATCATTTAAAGTATATGAGAGAATTAGCATAGGTCTTATGCAAATACTATGCCCATGTGACATAAGACAGTTGAGCATCTGTGGATGTCAGGGTATCTATTGGGAGTTCAGAAACCAGTGTCCCACAAGTATAAAGGGATCTCTGCTCTCTGTTTGGCCAGATTTGGGTCATATGACTTTTTGTGGAGCTTGAATAGGGTCAGTACCTCCAGATTCACATGGACTAAAATGGCAAGTAAGAAGGTGAGGAAAATAAAGTATCCTTACTAGAAAGGGATGGTACAAAGGTCAAACTAAACAGATGGGTCTGTAAGCAGCAGCAGCTAGGTCTACTGTTTTCCAAGTTCTCATCAGGGATGGGTTGGAATCAGGGAAGAGATCTGAGATCAGGTCCCAGACCTTGCATACTGGTGGGGTTAGGCAGGCACACACATGTACTGGGTGAGCACAGGACAGCCTTGCTTTCTTGTAATCAAGATAGCAAAGCTGATGAAAAGGTTGATTAATCTGCCTGCCTCTCAGTAATCCCCCAGCCCATTTGGTAGCCATCTGTATCTCTCATTCTACAAGGCAGCCCAAATTAAAGAGGTCTGTATTTGTTTTGTTTTGTTTTTAGAACATATTATGATGTTTCAAGTAAACAGTAGAAACTTCATAAAGCCACAAGATTTATTGAAACTGCCAAACTGTCTGGACTTGATCAAACTGGTTTATGTTGGTCCCAATGTATGCTCTCTTCTCTCAGTTTCATTACTATAAACAACTAGTTCTATTTATTTACACAGGACTAGAAGAACTTCACTTTCTATTGATCACATAGTACTCATGCTGTGAGTGCTCCCAGTTTGCTGGTGGGGTCACTGTAACCTAAGTGCCTCAGAGTCCCCAGCTATTGTCGCACGCATGTGGGGTTGTGATCCTGGCCATTCTAGTTGAAGAATGTGTTTATCATGGTAGTTTTGTTTGAGCCTGACTCAACTTACACTTAAAACACTATGGATCACATGCCCTCTCACCTAATCTTTTACCACTCTATTATTCAAAAATGAAATAAATAAAAGAATTATTTAACTCATTTCCCTGCCTGTGATTTGTACTATTTATGACTGACTAAATCAGAGTCAATTCTATTCAACTTACACACTTCCTGGATCTGTTGGAAAAGAAAACAAATTAAAAACCCACAAACTGCCTTAGAAACTCCAGGAATACACATACATGAATAAGGAATGTTCCTTTATCCTAAAAATCTAGATGTCTAGTTATGAACACAAAGAAAATGTCAGAAAGGGTGTTTATTAAAATTTAGAAAGATGAATGGATAGACAGACACACATACACATGCACACACAGACACATACATACATATATACATACATAGAAGATAGAGGGAGACAGACAGACAGACAGACAGATAGATAGATAGATAGATAGATAGATAGATAGACAGATGTAAGAGCTTGCTTAAGCTAAAATAAAGGAAAAAGTTTCCCTATACTGCTTGTTCTAGAATTCTACATAATTTGTGCAGTTATGGAAATCAGTGGGAAAATGGCATCTAAGAGAACATTCCTTAGCAGCCTTCCTTGCCAGTATCTTCCAATTCAGGGTTTTCTCTAAGAAGGGTTAAGACAGGCATCTTCCTGGGCCTTTGCAAAGCCCTTTAAGCCACTTGTAGACAGTTAGATGTAATTTTTAAGCAGTTAATTCAGGATGTTATGAAACCTTCTCAAATTCATAACTGCACAGGTTTCCTCTCCCATAATTTGCTCACCAGGGCAGAGACTTTGTTCTCCACCTTTTTGTCCCCACCCATTTCTTGCCCATCAAAGTTTGTATCCTCAGCACAATCTGAATACAAGACTGGTATTGAAACCAATCTGTTAGCTAATGAACCCTACATACACAGATGCTTTAAACCACACACTGTTTGGGGGAAATGTTCCCTTCCCTAAGATCATAGCATAGCGTGGAACTGGACAGAGGACTCGACAGTGTGGGAACCAGGACCCCATCAGCTCAGCCTCCCGTCAGGAGCAGATTTTCATTCACTCTTCCTTTCGCCTTTCTGCCCAGCACACCACCGGCCAATTTAGTAGCAAAGGACCAAAGAGCAGCCTAGCTGAACAGAAACCACCCTCAGTCCTCAGGGTTCAGGTTCTTTTTAACAGCACTCAGTGACTTCTCCATCCTAGTGGTCTGAGCCTTGTACATTTGAAACTCAAAAAGGGCCCATTACCTGTGGACAGAAATTTAAAACTAATATTAAGCACTTGGGGGGTGGGGCAGGGACCTAGCACGCAGAATAACTAATCAGGGCCTTTCTTTTTTAATTCCATGCTTCTAAAGCTTTAGATCCCCTTCTTCTCCCCTGTCAGATGTCTCTGCTTGCACTTGTAAGACCCTTGCTAAACCAGTTACTAAATTATTTCTCTCTGAGCAGCCAGCAACTTCTTGAGGAAGCCTTGTTTGGTTCATCTGTTGTAACACATCACAGCCTTCCATGATTACCCTTTTATTTAATTCTACACATTCTGATTAGCTGTATCTGTTCCAGGAAAGCACCAGGAATGCAGTAAGTGCACTTCATTCAGAAAGAGTTCTTCAGCACAGTACGGAGTGAAATTAAAGTAATTATTAAGTCATAGAGATTAAATGCAATTCCACGATAGGCCGAAGCGCTGGCACACAGCTAGCACGCCATAGACGCAGAATACTCAATGCTGCTTTCTGAATAATTCCTGGTGTCTGTCTTGATAATGACACACACCAAGTGAAGAGGCAGGAAACCCACTCTGGGTGCAGAAGGAAGCCTTTCCCAAACACATCATTTTGACATGGAGGTGAAAGGATGCATGGGATAACATGTCTGGCTGAGCCTGCCTTCCTTAGCGGTTCTCTTTAGCTCTCATGAATATTCTATATGCTGAGAAGCTTTTAGTATAGAAGAGACAATTAAATTCAAGCTTTTCACCATTGTATCTCTTGCCGCAGAGTGAGCAGTAGGACACAGGGCAATAGACTGAAATTAGATTGTAGCAGAACATGTGTACTGACCTTTCCCAGAGAGCATCTATTTACTTTCTAATGTAGTTCAATTCGTAGGAGCTGATGTACTCAGAGCAGGAGTAAAGGTTAAGAAGCATGTGCATCTTAATTTATCTGGACTGCAGCTCAGCTCTGATCTTCTGTTCACAGTATGTAAACTACAACATTTATTGTCAGCAACAAAACAAGAAGGCAGCATCTTTTGGAAGGAAGTTATCCACAGGCTTCTGGACTGTTTAGTAGGCTTGATCTTAAAGTGTGGGTTTGAGCAGCAGTCAGTGTGGAATCTTGTTAGAAATGCAAATTTGAAGTGCTTTGCCAAACTAGTCAGGAAATATGCTTCAAGAAGCTTTTTTGGCACATGATCCCATTTGAGGGGTGTGTGTGTGTGTGTGTGTGTGTGTGTGTGTGTGTGTGTGTATACATGCACACACAGACCCTCAGATACAGATGCTTGCACTGTTGAGACAGAGTTGACAGCTACTGATGCAGTTGGCTAGTTCTTTATTTTCTAAGATGTGACTGCAGTAGGTACTCCAAGTGACGCATGTATGTTAAATGGTAGTTGGGTCACTTTGCATGGTCTTCAAAATGAGTTTAAATGGCCCTAAAATGTCACGTTAAATAATATTGACTCTATTAGCAAGAAAAGGGCTCCTTTCTCTCCTCGCTGTTCAAGTAGTCTGAGTTCAGTGCTAACAGTTTCTCTAACATCTTTCCAGCATTCATTAATCTCCCTCTTCAAAAGACACAGCAAGCAGTCCCATGCTCACACTCTGTAGCACTCAACAATATCAAGACAGAATATGATTCATATAATTAAACTTGTATTTGGGTTATGCTTATAGGGTGCTTTTATTTATGTCAAGTGGCACCAGTTTTCATTACATGATGGTGATATAAATTTTTCTTTTAATTATTTTTTTTCTCAGAGAAGAGTAAGCCAATTTAAAAAGAAATATTTAATAAATCACTCAAATAACAGATTACAGACGGCTCTCGGGAACTCAGTCAAGGCCAGGACTCAGTCACTGTGCATCAAGCCTGATTTCCAGCCCTGGCTCAGCCTTCTTCTCCATGCCTTGACCTTCAGAAAGATGACCTACAGCCTGAGACATTTGCCATCAGTAAAGAAAAATTCCATTATGGTTTCTACACAATTTACTAACATAGACGAGTGAGTCATGCATTTTGGAACAATTTCTCATCACAACATTTGAAATGAGAAAGGGTTCTGAATTACCCAGATAATTAAAATGTCAAAAATAGCCCATTCTTCAAAATTCAGGGTAATTGAATTTGGGTTGGTTTTTGAAAAGAGAACTTAGGTTTTCTAACTTTTAGAAAAGCAATCAGATTTTCCAATAAAACCTTTGAAAGGAAAAAAAAAAGGAGAAAGAAGAAAAATATCACATCATCCATAGTTCTGTCCTTTAAAAGAACTGTTTAGACTGTCAGTCACAATTCAGTCTATAGCTTTCCAGTTTTTTTTCATGTAATTATCACACACACATATATATACATGCATACACACATACAACATATACACACATGTACATGTACACACAGGCATACAAACACACACATACACACACATGTACACATACACACATGCACATGTGCACACACAGGCATTTGCACATGCACATACATCTATATACATTCACATACACGTACACACACACAAGTGCACACATATGCAAGCACAAACATAACACACACACACACACACACACACACATATGCATGTGCATTTAGTTGCTTCTGTTCCTTACTTTTTAGAATGAGAGTATTTTTCTTTCAGTTTATATTTCAGTTAAGATTTTTAGTCAGGCAGTGGTGACATACACCTTTAATTCCAGCACTTAAAAGGCAGAGGCAGGTGGATCTCTGAGTTCGAGGCCAGCTTGGTCTACAGAGCAAGTTCCAGGACAGCCAGGACTACACAGAGAAACTGTCTCAAAAACAAACAAACAAACAAATAAACAACAAACCCAAATCCCCACCTTCCAAAAAAGATTCTTAGTGTGCAGATAACAGAAAACAAAATGAATCACTTAATAAGAAGTTTCTATGTCTATGCTATCAGTATAGAAGTATATCTCTCAAGTTAGTTTTGGCTGCAAATAACCAAATAACAGAAAATTCAAATCTAATGGAGATATTTGTAATTTTACATAATAGAACACTGTCCAAAGCAGAGTGGACCTCAGGATCCACCAGGGTACATCAGTTTCTTACCTCTTCCTGGCATGAGCTACCCCCCTCAGATTGCCAAGTTAAAAACCCAACAGCTCTAGGTATCAAGGCCAGCTTTCCATAGAACAGGCCCCTCATCTAAACTCTTGGAAAAGAGAAATTCTCCCACAGATTTCGTCATGCCTTTCATGAGCTGGATTAAGTGATGTATTCTCTTACTCATCACAGGTCAGGAAGACAGGGCTGACCCTGACATGCTTTCCTCAGAGGAAAGTGTACTGGCCACTCAAATGACTTTTCCTTTAGAAACTGAAACTATAACGGAGGTCATATTAGTATATTGGTAAGGCAGCTAGTCTCTCTCTCTGTGGCTAATGGCTTTTGCATAATCTATTGTTGTTGGTTGTTTTTGCTCGTTTGGGGGCCCACTACCCAGCTCCAAAATAAATCATACACACAGGCTTATTTTTAATTATAAATGCCCGGCCTTAGCTTGACTTGTTTCTTGCCAGCTTTTCTTTACTTAAAATTATCCTGTCTACTTTTTGCCTCTGAGCTTTTCATTTTCTATTCCTATATACCTTTCTTTGTTTCTTATTCCATGACTTGCAGTGTAGCTGAGTGACTGGCCCCTGGAATCCTCCTTCTCCTTCTCTTATTCCTTCTTCTTCTTTCCTCCCAGATTTCTCCTACTATATATTCTCTGTGCCTGCCAGCCTCACCTATCCTTTCTCCTGCCTTGCTATTGTCTATTCAGTTCTTTATTAGACCATCAGGTGGTTTAGATAGGCAAAGGAACACAGTTTCACAGAATTAAACAAATACAACATAAATAAAAGTAACACCGCTTATTTAACATTCCCCAATAATCTATCTAGCATCAGCTTAACTCCTAGCTCCTTGGTGTTTTGATCTACTTTACTCTTCTAGTTCTTAATTATTGACCATTTTCAAGATAATTTTGTATCCTAACTGTTCTGTGTTCCCCTGTCTCATGAACACAGCATTTTCTCCCCTGGGAAACCTTTACTCCAATTTGTCCCCATATCCAACCCCTAGATTCCTTATATTTAAGTGCTCTGTACACAGCATTCCCCTCTATACTTGCATGTTAAACTTGTACATGCTTTACATATACCTATCCAACATTTATTTCCCATGGATCTTGCTGCTGAAACCCAAATTTCCATAGATAAACATGGATGCAGTCGTTCCATGCATCTGTAAGGTCAACAGAGCATTAGGACCAAACAGCAATGGTGGCTGCTTCTGAGATGGACAAATCACAGTCCATGATGCTGAATTCTAGGGCTTTCAGAACTATCAGGGAAGAAGAATTCCAATTCTGTACATGTTGGTTGAGAGATTTAAATCTGAAAATCCCAGCAGCCATTTGACCACCAAAGAGATAGCCAGCCTGGGAAGAAAGCATTGGCAATCAAATATGAACTGTGATGGGGAGAAAGTGAGGCATAGCTCTGAGGAAAACCTCCATATCCCAGATCCCATTATGCACAAACTCAGTGCTACTTCTGGACATTTTAGCTGTGAGCCCAGGTGATTCCTTTCTCACTTAAGCCAGTTTGAAGTACATTCTATCACTTACAACTAAGACAACCATGACGGGACTGGCTCCTTCATGATTCTAAATGTATGCATACTCAATGGTCCAGTTCAGGTCATGTGTTCTTCAAGACGTTTTTTGCACCACCTTCAGTCCCTGCTCCTTCTCCCCCTTTCTCTGTTCTTCCCTCCTCACCATAACCCATCTCTTGTGTACAATTTCATCAGTTTGTGAACTATTTAACTGTTTTCAACCATAAGAACAGTTTTTCTGTTAGAGGTTATGTCTCATGGGTGTCTTATATTCATTTCAAAGCCAAGAACTTCTTGATTTGTTGTATATAATTCCTTAGGAAATGAACTAGAATTGCTTATTATGCATAAGGTCCAAGGGATGGGGCTAATGCTTTTGCTTATCAAACATAAAGTGAGTTTTTCTCACCTCTCTTCTATGATCTACCTGTTTGGGTCTCTGAAGTAGACTCCCAAAATTAGATACCCTAAATCTCAGCAAATCTCTACACATACATATTCAAAAAACAAGATGAAGGTCAAAATATTACCCATTGAATTAATAAAAGTCACCGTGGAACATCCATTGGAATTATACTCATGTGAACCAATAAACACAACCCCAGACATGGAAGACTTAATTGTCTAGTCTTGGCTATGCTGGACTAAAGAAGCTTCCCTTGTAGAGTAAAAGGCAACAGGCACAGCAATTATGCTTCTTATGAATACATCATTCTCCAGAGTAATGTAAATAGAACTACACTGAGTAAGTTCCCTTCATATTTAGTCAAATGTTCTTCTACTCCCCCAATCAACAGACAGAAAGGGGGAGATTTTAAGCAGCACACCTGAGGTGTTTCCTCCTCTGCCTCAAAAGAAACACCAAGACCTTTAGAAGAAGCCTCAACACACATTCTCAGCCACACAATTGAGTTTTGTCTTGGTTACTTCTTAGAATCCTACAACAGAAAAGATTCCAAGAAATCGCATAGAGTTGGTCTAAGAGGCCGGGTGGTATTAAAGAGAAACGAACATGCTGCTGTTTCATAGGACACATTTCTGCCATTATTTCAGTCTTAGCCTTTTCTCCTCCAAAGCTTTCTTTCCAAATCTTTCATTTTTTATATTTTGGGGACTATGCTGAAGTGGAATTTTACGCTTCAAGAAGAGAGTTGATGAGTCATGGAAAGCATAATTGACAGAGAATCGGCATGTTTTTCACTTTCCTTTTTTCTACATCAACTGAATAAGATTAGTGTCTTACATGGATTCTGTTTTCAATAAAAGGGAAGGCTGTGTTGGCAACAAAAATTGCAAAACAGCAACATCATAAGCTTACCTAACCATCCAGTGGAAGAGAATTTTCAACTTGAAAAACATTCTTGGTTCAGCAAACCAAGGACCCAAGTAACAATTGCAACTGAAATCATTAAACACCCACATTTTCTCCTATGGAGAAATTGGATCCTCTAGGGTTCTTAGAGGGAAAAGCAGAAGAATTAGGGGAGACCTTACATAATAACCTTTCTGTAAAGCTTGGATGGCACAAATGATTTTTTAAGACATTCAAGTCACATGTCATTAATCAGAAATGACAGTCTTTATTCACATATATTTGACTGAGCTGCATAATTTTAGACTCCAATAGGTCTAGATAAATGACCCTAAGTATTGTACTTTTTCAAATTGACAGTGATTGATGATAGAGTAAAAAATAAGAATGCTGAAAAGGGAGCCTGAGGTAAACACTGGAAATCAGTTGCACAGTTTCAGAAAGATAGAGAACTTTCTTCTTTGATGCATTTTTTACTTCATATCTCTGACTCCTGGATTCTCTGTTTTATCTATTAGTCCTATCCAAACTCTGCATATTATAACTTATATTTTAGTGAAAAACTGAGATATCTTTAGTCATGTTGTTCAAAACAACAGGAAGAAGAGCTGTCTGCCAACCTGGATGACCTTAGTTCAAGCCCTGGGACTCACATAATGGAAGGAGAGAACCAGTTTCTGCAAGTTGTCTTCTGACCTCCACATGTACATTGTGACTGATGTGCCCATTCCTCTAGACAGATAGATAGATAGATAGATAGATAGATGAGTTCTTTTCGAGACAGGAAGAAATGAGATATAAATGTCTAATTTATGGTAAACACTGCAGAGATTTCATCTCTACACTTTAACCAGTTGCAAGTCTCTATAACAACTGCTATCTACTGTAAAAAGGAGGTTCTCTGGTGAGGACTGAGAACTGCACTAATTTATAGGTATAGAGCTACATACTTAGAAGGCAATTTGATACTATGTTCATTTAGCAAAATAGTAATAGCAAGTTCTCTCCTAGAGACTATGAGCTCTCCAGCCATTGGGTCTTGGCCAGATTTATAGTACTAGGCATGAGCTTCTTCAGGGAAGCAGGCCTTAAATTCAATTTTAGAAAGAGATTGGTTACATTCTTAACTTCCATGCCATTATTGCACCCATAGGCATATCTTGCCAGGCTGGTCATAATTGTAGCTCACACAGTTCATAGCTGGGTAAGACTACTGATGACTTTTCTTCCCTTGTAGCATCCTTAGCACTTTCTAGCATTATAAAAGCTAGTAAGTAGATGGGAATTTTTCAAAAAAAGTATCAGCTTGATTTATTGATGTTCTCTGACCAGAGTATATGGTGTCTTCATAGACAGGGTCTTAACAAAAAAAATTTGTGGGCAACCAAAAGCAATGACAATACCCTGATTTGTTTTTGGGTACTTTGAGACTCCTCTGACAAACAATCCAAAGGGAGATATCTCATACCTGGCACTGTTTTATGGTTTTTGTCATTGTTGTTTGACAAACTATGGCTTTGGGGATGATCATTATCCCCTAGTTAGAGTAACTCTATTTAATTTCCCTATATGTATACATATTTTTAGAAAGCTCCTAAAATAGTAGGTTTCCATATAAATTTTTAAAATATAGAGTTTATCACCACTCTGTGGGAGGTCAGCTCCCACCTTTTAAAAGTGTTACTATGAGGAGGAGAGAGGCATAAGAAACTTTCAGATAGAAAGATAGTGAAGAGGAGAAAGACAGAATAGCTTTGGGTGGACCTGGAACAAAACTCAAGGGCCCCATCTGCCTCTTCAAAATGTTGTTTTATAACAATGCCAAGGAGTGAGGCAAAAGACATCCCCCTTGCTAGATCAAAGCATACTACACAACCAAGTGTAGACCCTTCCAAACATCTTGTAACCACGCCCGTAGTCCAATCATCCCCTTCTGCAGCTCTGCTGGGTGAAAAAAAAAAAGCTCAGATTCTCAGACCCTGAGTAAGTTCTCACTAGGAAACCTCTGTAGGTCTCAACACTGCTCCTCTGCCCTACCATCACATCCCTACTATTTAAAAACTTCTTCCATCATTCTTTTCTCTTTTTTTTTTTTATATCAACCTGTGTTCTACCACCTCATTCTCATAATCTCTCCCTCAACCAATGCCCCCTTTTAGTTTTCTGGCTTCTACTAGTATTTCAAGTTAAACACAAATGTAAAGACTTTTGTCATAATGACTTTTAAATTTCTGTGAAGATTCCATGACCAAGGCAATTTATAAAAGGAAGATTTTATTGGGACTTACAGTTTCAGAGAATGAGTCCATGACCATCATGTTGGGGAGCATGGTGACAGGCAGATAGGCATGATACTGGAGCAGTAGCTGAGAGCGTACATCCTCATCCACAAGTAATAGGCAGAGGGAGCTATCTGGGAAAATGGCATGGCATTTGAAGCCTCACTTCCAGTGACACACCTCCTCCAACAGGGTCATACTTCCTAATCCTTCCCAAACAGTTCTACCACTGGGGATCAAGAATTCAAATACAAGAGCCCATGGGGAGCATTTTATACTTTATGTGGTGATTTGAAAGAAAATGCCCCCAAAGGTAGTGGCACTATTAGGAGATATGGCTTTATTGGAGTAGGTATGGTCTTGTTGGAGGAAGTGTGTCACTATGGAGGTGGGCTTTAAGTTCTCATATATGTCCAAAACAATCTCAGTGTCTCAGACTATTTCATGATGCCTATGAGTCAAGATGTAATAACTCTCAGCTCTTTCTCTAGCACCATGTCTGCCTGCATGCTGCCTTGCTTCCCACTGTGGTGATAACAGATTAAATTTCTGAACTGTAAAGTGAGCCACCCCAATTAAATATTTTCTTTTATAAGAGTTGCTACTGTCATGGTGTCTCCTCACAACAATAGAAACCCTAACCAAGATACTTTATATCATACTTTCTCTCCCCAAAGCTTAGGGAACAACATGGAAATAGTATCTGAATTATGGTAAGAGCCAGAGAGGTTGGGCAGACTGATTCAAAATAGTGTCTTCTAGACATGATAGGGTCTCATACTCAGGAACTCACAGGAGTTGGGTTTGGCTACAGATGACCTACAGAAGATCAGTTCAGTCAAAATTCCAGCATAGATGCAGGGAGGAGCTTCTGAGGTGCCAACTTTAGCTGAGGAACTATTGGAAATTGATGTCTGCTAGGGGAAGATTGGCATCTCCAAAGTAAGCAAATCAATAATTGAAAGCATTCTAAGGTACATGTAGTCTTTTTGGTTATATGTTTGTTTTTGAGACAAGGTCTCCTGTAATCCTGTTTGGCCATTAAAACTTACTATGTAGCCAAGGATGACCTTGAACTCCTGGTCCTCCTGCCTCAGCTTCCCAAGTGCTGAGATTACAGATATTTGCTGCCATGCCCAGCTTGATATGACTGGTACTCATATCATTTTACATTCCCATGCCCCTGTTCTGTCTGGAGCATCATGCAGTTTCTTCTGAAGCAAGGCTCTAAGAATCAGAAATTCAATTTTAATTAAGAGCTCACAAAGGTTTCTTAGACCACAAGCCATTTTTCATAGTTGAATGTCCATTACAAAAGTACAACAATATCCTACTGCCCCACTTAGGAAATGCTGCTTTGGAGACACATGGATAACTTCACTATTTCCTAAGAAGCTGAAGTGCTCATTATCTCCAAAATCATCCATTTTGATTTAGGAAATTTTAAAAATGTGCATAGTTCCCAAGTCACAGATCCACCAGAAAGCTTACAAATGGAGCTATGAGTGTGAAAAACCACAATAGAGACTTTTAGAAAGAATGATGTTCCATGTTACTAGAGGCACATGGGCAGATACTTCTGGGAACAGAGGCACATGTGTTCAATCTTAGATGATGAGGACACTTAATAGAAGTGAACAAAATGGAATGGGACAGAAAGGAAGTCAGACTGAAGAAGGAAGAGAGGAAGGGAAGAAGCGAGGGAGGGAGGGAGGGAGGGAGAGTGGATGGGTGCCAGTCACAGCTGCTGTCTACAAGTAGCAAAAATCCAACCAAATGGCATACTTGAAGCAGGATTTGTTGACTTGAATAATTGAGAAATATAATTTATTCTTCAAGGACCTACATCTATTACCACACTCAGGCTCCTTCTCCACCTCTTGACAAAAGTTTCCTCAACTGGATGTTATTCCAACTTCCAAGTTGTAAAGAAAATAAAATGAGAGGAAGGGGTAAATTTTCTTTTTTCAAAGAGAGGAGCTGAACCTTAAGAATTCAGTCCCCTAGACTGACTGAGTCATGTGTCCTTTTTCTGAGTCTTTTCCTGTGTTCTGTAAGATATACTGATGTTCTTGCTTATCTGTCTATTCGTGGGCCAAAAGTAGAGTCAGCAATATCCCTTACCACCAAGGTAAGGAAACACCAGGATGCAGCTTTGAAAAGAATGGCTACTAGATAAGGGCTATAGATGGCTGAGTGTTCCCCTAAGCCTACATATTAAAGGCTTGGTGCCTCTAGCAGGAAGTGGCAAAACCTCTGAGAGTGGGACATAGAGGAAGGTCCTTAGGTCTTTGGGAACAAGACTCTAGTCTCTCACTCTGCTTCCTGGCTCATTATGTAAGTGGTCTCTACAGTGCCACTGTTATCTGGTACTCTTATCAGAAGCCCCAAGCAATGTGGTCTTGACAGGTTGGACTGGACCTTCCAGAACCATAAGTCAAGATAAGCTTTTACTCTCTAGACATTAATTTCCAGATGTATTTTCTTATTGTGAGAAAAAGCTGATAAAAGCAAAAAGCAAAACAAAACAAACAAACAAACAAAACAAAAAACAAAACTAAAGAGTCTACTTCACTGTGAATATCAAATTTGAAGGTTTAATTTTTACAAAACTAAGACTGAGGCTGAGGCTGATGACCTCAACATTCCAGTTAGCTTAGTTCAAAGGTGAAGCCATTACATAGCACACAAAACATAGAAATGCCTTGCTTTGTTAGCTCTAAGGTGTACATCAACCATCTCTGATTGGAAGCAGATTTAGGAACATCAGGAAGGTTTGACGTTTTCACAAGTCTCAGGGGTAGATGGACTTAGCAGCATGGTCTTGTGATTTCTGCCACTCAGAGGCTGAATCAGGAGGATCACAAGCTCAAGGGCAGCTAAAGAAACTTGGTGAAACCCTATTTCAGGTTAAAGGAGGGCTGAGGATATAGCTCAGGGATAAATAAACTTGCCTGGCATGCAGAGGCTCAGGAGTTAATCCTCAGTGTTCAAAACCAATTTGCTGGGCGATTGTGATGCACACCTTTAATCCCAGCACTCGGGAGGCAGAGGCAGGTGGATCTCTGTGACTTTGAGGGCAGCCTGGTCTCCAAAGCAAGTTCCAGGAAAAGCACAAAGCTACACAGAGAAACCCTGTCTTGAAAAAAAAAAAATCCATAGGCTGAAATCCTCACTGGTGTTTTGTGGGCTGTTGCTTGATCCTAATGGCTTCCCCAGGGGAGGGGGTAAAAAGGCACAGGGTCAATGACACAAACACTGGGAGCCAGTTGAAGATAAACAACAGACTCACTTATTCAATAATGGGGAAGGCCTTATATATTCTCCTCCCATCACCCAGGCTGTGTCCCAATCTGGTGGCATTACATGGTCATCCCTCATTGGCTGGGCACCATCCCTCATTGGCTGCAGATCAGGAACTCTGACAGCAGTCTGTAGTCTGAAGGTTTCCTCTGGTCCTGCCCAGCCCCACAGTACCACAGCCACATATAAAATGATCATTCAGAGGTTTATATTAATTATAACTGCTCAGTCATTAGCTCAAGCTCATTACTGACTAGCTCTTACACTTAAATTAACCCATAATTCTTATCTATGTTTAGCCACATGGCTTAGTACCTTTTCTCAGTTCTGCCTTGTCATCTTGCTTCCTCTGTGTCTAGCTGGTGACTCCTGACTCTGCCCTTCCTCTTCCCAGCATTATTCTAGTCTGCTGGACTCACTTATACTTCCTGACTGGCTACTGGCCAATCAGTATTGTATTAAACTAGTATAAGTAGATTCAATAATCTATCCTCTAATCCTATCATGTCTATACTACCCCCTTTTCTTTTTTAGAAAGAGACTGTATTTAAAAATCAACCCCCTTTATATAAAAATAAACATTTCACCCAACTACAGCACCTGTTGCTGGGCCCTCAGGCAGACTCCAGGTTGGTTCATAAAGAAGTACATTATGTGCATGCCTTGGCAACTTGTATATGTCAATATAAGATGGGACAAAAGGCAGTTTCTGGATGAAGGATTACAAAGGTCTGATACCTTCCAGTGGACACTGGTACTCTGAGTCAGATTATCTTGGGCTGCCTGGAGTCACTGTCAGCCAAGTCCAAATGGCTGTTTTTAAGGAAATCCGGAGTGACTCAGAATGCCATTACATCTCAAATGTTGGGAACTTGGGAAAGAGCAAAGAGAAGACATATCAGAGCTGCAAAAAAACAAGAATGAGACAATCGTTTGCCCATAGCCTCTACTCTGGGGCTCTAAAAGCTGCATGAGCATAAAATGTCCATTTGGAATCCTCTGCTTGCCACATTTCTCATCAATTTGGAGACCAGTGAATTGCAAAGCTTCCAATGCTAGACACTGAGGTGACAAAGGACTATCCAAGAGACATGACTGCTAGAGCTTTACTCTTCACTAGAGCATCTGTGCATGTTCAGGAAACTTGCCTCACTGCAGGAGGCCGAAGCTACCAGCTAGGGACTAGGCATGAAGAGACTGTGAATAAAAACAGGCCAAGCTTGTTGTTCAAGGAAAAAATAGTGTGATGTGACCTGCTAGATTTTCTTGACCCAGTTGTCAAACAGGGAACCATGGTGCTTTTCCGGTTTATACACATGTTGCCCTTACAAACCAGCCTTACATCCCAAGGTTGACATTTATGCACACAGGGAGTATTAAGCAAAACAGCCTACGGCATCAGCTAATCCCAGAAAATAGATTGATAGAAAACAAGGGACACCAGACATATAACAGGCCACAGAAGTCTGCAAAAGTAATGGCTCCCATTGGTTAACTTTTGTGAAGGGTCAGGGCCCCACACAGATGCCAGGCTTCTCCTCCCCCATGCAAATGAATATAAGATTCAAGATAGCTGGCTTTGTCCCAGCCAGCCAGTGGCTCCATTCAGTTACCTCATCTGTGCTTTGCCGTGTTTCTACATAGGTTCTTCTAGTCTCTGATTTCAATATGTAATACGTTGGCTAGAGACTCAACAATGTTTTTAAAGTTAGTCTTTTATTGTAAGTGACATAAACTGACTTAAGTAAGTTTATGAATGCTTTTGTTTTTCAGTTCTGGGAACTGAACTCAGGGCCTCGAAGATGCTAGGTAAATAAATGTTCTACCACTTCCCTGCCAAACTCCAGGAAAGTTTAAGGGAGTTCAGTAGGACTATATGGAAGGAAGAATTGTCTACAAAAATGGACTTGAGAAGGGAGAACTAAGCCTTTACAAAGATGCCCAGGCCATCTCTAATGAGTGTTTTCAGAATCAATCAACATGGTGGCAGAAGTCTTCTAGGGATGCTTGTTAAAACATTGATTCCTGGGTCCAACCCATACCCACTGAATCTGAGTCTTTGGAGGAGAAACCTGGAATTTGTATACTTAATTGGAAAAATCAGAACCACTAAAGGCAGTAATGGCATTAATTTTATTCTGCTGGCTGTTAGTCTCTTTCTCAACTGGCCAACCCCAGGGTGGGCTAAACTGATTGGCTCACTCGGGGACAGGTGTCTGTTCTGAGACCTTCAGTTTTAGTTGGGAGAGTTACAGTTTTGAAGAATACTGTCCATACATCAGGACCAGTACCAGGGAGAGAAAAAGCGCCCAGAGCTGAAGTCCACTGCTGTGTACTGCTGTCTATTAGTAATAAAACAAGCCAAAATGATAGAGATTTCATTGTCCAGTCCTTAAAACTCATTTGAATTTCAGAAGTACTGCATC
The DNA here is from genome assembly GCF_903995425.1 of Onychomys torridus. NCBI lineage: Eukaryota > Metazoa > Chordata > Mammalia > Rodentia > Cricetidae > Onychomys > Onychomys torridus. The sequence goes on from NC_050447.1 coordinate 17,624,249, forward strand.
AATCATTTTTTAAAAATTAGGAAACATGGCTTTTCTGCAAAACTGGAGGAAGTTCTCCAGCAACAGATCCAACCTGGATCTGGAGTTTGCATGGAACAAGTGTAAAGCAGCCAATTGCCTCCTAGAGACAAATGCCGCATGTACTCCTCAGCTGCCAAGGGTTACTCTTTCTCCCAACCATGGATTGTACCCTGAAATGTCCCAAACTTTCAGTTTCCCCCTCCCGACTCCCTGTGCTCTTTGAAAAGCATCAAGCCACAAGCCTGGGGAATCCCTAGCATCCACCCACTCCAGGCTGACCTTTGGGGGTTACCTTCTATGTGCTCTGCTATCCCCCCAGGAGGCCCCAGGAGGATTGATTTTTGCCAAATGATGGCAGCTTAACAGATAGTCTTCTTTGTCCACAAGGTCTTAGTCACAGTAAAAATTCAATAGATGGTTTTGCTGCAGGCATATTTTCAAATGCCAGGAAAGCATCTGACAGTGTTGGATGTTTGGAGCGCTATTGTTAGGAAGATTAAACACTGTCCCATGTTCAATCATTTATTCAACAGCCACACAGGGAAGCTAACGAGAGGAGGCAAGTGCAGCAGCAGTGTTTGGTGCATTTTGTAGAGAAGAATTTGCCTTCTTATTTTATGCAGAAAACCAAAGACAGGAATCTGAACCACAGGCTGGTCATACAGCCTCGCTTTGCACACCAGAGATGGGAGATGCCTGCAGGCGCCATGAAAGGCACGCTGAGAGCAGAGGGGAATGCGTTGCCAAAGACATAAAACGAATTATTTTGGCACACACCTGAAACAAATTTCCCCTATCCCAGGTTACTACTAGTTGCTTTATATCAGTCATCAACCTGTAAAGGATTTCTACAGAAAATGGGTCACGTGTATGGTTCCCACCACTGGCATCTACTACTTCTTCTGGCAATGATGTTTTGCTTTTCCACAGAGAACAAGCTCTACTCAAACTCAGTCCATGCACCTGTGGTGGCCTTGAGTAAATCATAAATTCTAGGGATGAACAGGTGACTTGAGTCTACACAATCACATCAGTACATTACAGAAAGACCTCATCAGAATCAATGTAAAGTGGTGGGGTTATCACTAAGATGGTGAAATAAAAGACCGTTCTCTTTTATTCTCTTTTAGGCTGGGAATGCTAGCAATAAGGGTATTGTGGGAGGCATTGAATGGGATCCAAGGATGAAAATAACACTGGAGAAGTCAGAGCAAAGACAGGGACAGAAAATGAGTCCTGATCACTTGTTTGGGATGTTGGCACAGCTGTGCCTGAAGCTAGTCTTGTCCCTGGACTCTTCAGTTATACAAGCAAATAAATTCCCTTATTTTCCCTAAGCCAATTTGATGGGAGTTTTTTATCTCTGGCAATTGAGAGTCCTAATTAAAACAGGAATGGACAGAATAATGTGTTTTGTTAATTTTGTTTTCTTTAAAAACCATCTACTGAGCACCTGCTGTGGGCTTCTAAAGAATTAGAAAGCATTGTCCTTCCAAATCACTGAAGACTTGTGAGCAACAAGGTTCAGAACCACTTCAACTTAGAGCAAAAAGAGACATTTGATTCTCATTTGATATTCCAAAGAGGCTGAAATGATGTACAGAGAAAGATAATTGTGGGGGTTGGGGCTGGGTTTTCTTGAGGGGAGGGGAGGCTGTGTTGGGGCTAATAAGTTTGGCATTTCTTTTCCCTGAGTGAGATGGATCTGAGCCTAAATGCTTAAGTGTGAGAGTTTGACTTAAACTTGAAAGTCTTGGCCAATATTGTGACCATTTCAGGGGGCCATTGGGAAATGGGAAATATAAACAGCTCCTTTTTCCCATTTTCTTTGCATCTGGTTGGGTTTGGTGGACTAACCGGCTACTTCTGAGGCTAGGTCAGACCAGCTGCAGTCACTGTTCTTAGCCTCTACAGAAGCTGGTAAGAAATGCCTGACTCTGTAGCTACATGTTGTATTACTGATGTCACATAAAAAAGAACCCATAAATCATAAAAGCATCTGTTGAGTACCCACCTTGTGCATTAAAGGGACACAAATATGGGAACTAGACATTGTATTCCATGGATTTGAAATTGGCATCGACTAGCATAACAAATTAGACAGCCATCAAGTGCTTATTTGTGAATTCATTGACATACAAAGGGCTGGCTCAGGAGATCAGAGGGTATGAACCCTAAAAGTGTTTGCATCTGGAACAACCTGTTCCTCATTAGGCCAGCATGAGGCCAGATGGAATGTCCACCTGATATAGAGTTACAGTAAAGAAAGCACCTAGGGATTATATTGGGAGATACAGTCCAGGGGTATGGGGAAGGCTCCATTTCTTACACTTGGAAGATTTGGTCATCTGAGGGAACTGCTAGGTCTACCTTTGGAAGCTGTGAGGTGATTGGGTGGGCTAGATTTCCATAGCCTCCCAGATGTTCGCAAGGCATTGAAAGATGAGATGCTAAGGTTCTGTATATTGAACTAAAAGCAATTTTTGCTTACATTCTTAGGCTTCTCTGTTCAGAAGTTGGGACAGCAAGATGAATCAGCAGGTAAAAGCATTTGCCACACATCTTCATGATTTTTCTATTGCTGTGATAAAACACCATGACCAAGGCAACTTTTAGAAGTATTTGATTGGCCTTACAGTTTCAGAGGGGTAGAGTCCGTGATGGCAGAGCAAAGGAACAGCTCACATCTTGATCTACTAGCACGAAGCAGAGATAAAGTGAGTACAGGGAATTGTGTGAGCCTTTTGAAACCTCAAAGCCTGCCTCCAATGATAAGCCTCTTTCAATAAGACCACATCTCCTAATTCTTCCCAAAATAATTTGTCCACCAACTGAGGACAAAGTATTCAAGTATATGAGCCTAGAGAGGCCATTCTCCTTCCAGCCACCACACCAAGCAAACCTAATGATATGAGTTTGATTTCCAGAATACACACTAGAGAAAACCCACTCCAAAAGTTGTCCCCGACTGCCACTTGTTCATATGTACATATGCACACCCATCAATACCCATCACACACTAAAAACAAAAAAACAGATTGGTCATCTGAAAAATCGGAAATTAAAGCAAAGACTGAGTAACTAGCTGCACTATTCATTGTGTTAGGTGATGGAAATAAAAGATTTCCATGTGATTTTCTCAGACTGAAGTTTTCTTGAGCATGTCATGCTGTCACTATATTCTCTCAAAGACCTGACCTTTACACACTGCATCATCAGAGCATATTTTAGAATGTCCTTCTTTACCCAGTCAGTGGTCCAGTGCATATTCAGCTGCCCTTTCTAGGTGTTCAGCCCATTTTCTAATCTTCATCAGGCTGATTGTTAATTACTTTTACCTGTAATTTGCTGAATCACCTGCTTTGGTTTTTGCTGCATATAGTCTGCTACACATCCAGCATTCAGAATGATCTATTTTAAGCACAGATCAGACCCTGGCATTTACCATTTTCCAGTGTTACCATTTCTCTCTCTGAGTAAATCCTATATCCTAATAGTGGACTAGCAGAGTCTATACCAAAGGTTCCCACACAAGCAGGACGTGAACAGAATGTATAGAGGCTTAAAACATACCAAGTCTAAGCAGCACTAAAAACCAATGGCATCTGTGCTTGGAGCTTTCTTTTTTCTTTTTTTTTTTAAGATTTCCAAATGATTACTTTGTATAGCATTATCCTGGAGAAATTTGAAGATACAAAAAAAAAAAAAAAAAAAAACCAACAACCCAGAAAAAAATGGTGTGTTGAGCTCTGTGGACACACAGACCCACATCTCTCAGCCATAGCCCATCTTCTTCTCCTCAAGTCCACCCACATGTGCTGTGTGTGTCAATAGGGATCAAGTTCCAGATCTCACATCCATAACGGTTTAGGATAGAAAATGTAAACATAAATTTAAAATAATAAAATGAACCTGAACCTGAGAGAACTACACAACACACAGGAGTGCACACACACACACACACACACACACACACACACACACACACATGGGGGTGGGGATAAACAAACAAAAAATTGATGACTCCCTTTTTAGCCACATTATAATGAGAGTGCCCCTGAAGAAAAGAGTGAGCAGCTGCTGCAAGCCACCACTCAGCTCCACCCTCCACAATATTCCTTTCAGCCTCCCACTTGGACCTGGTCTACTTTTGTTCCCACCTTTTTTCTCCAGCCAGCCAGGCTGCCTTGCAGGGTCTGGAATTGGACACCAGGAAGCCCTTGAGTCAGTTCTTGTTGCCTAGGGTGTTCTACTCCCAGCAGCCGAGGGACTTGCTTCTTCTTCCTTGCCACTGTTTCGGGGAGCCCTTCTGACGACCCTAGCACACTTGCTCACCATTCTGCCTGCACTCCTGTACCCTCCCTATATCCCTGCTTATTTCTATTTATAACATTTCACTGAGTCCTCAAATACAGAATTAATGAAACTGTATGCCCTATCAGAATATAACACTGTAAAAAAGGCAGCCATGTAAATATTTGCTGAGTGGATGTAGGAGTGAATGACTCAATTGGGTAATATTATGCCTGTATATGAGCCAATGAAATGATGGGGATAAAGGGGAAGAAGTCAGATAAATAATCTATTTCATAGAGCCTACACAGAAGCCACAATATTAAGAAGCATGAAAAGATGAGAATATTAATAGGTAAAGCATTCACAGTGAATTCATAGTGGAAGCTGTAGTGCTTGAAAGAAATCCCTAAATGCTGCGGTTACATAGAGAGGACAACTGTTTCCTTTTATTAGCAGTCCCTTGGGCTGCTTGTACCATGGAGGGAAGTCAGGTTGGTAGGACTGCACCATTGTAATCAAACCGTTACAATGCATAGGCCAAACACAGCAGTTCCTAAATACATATGCATATGTTTGTGTGTGCTAGCAAGGAAAAGAAATGTCAGAGCATCAGAGTGAAGCCTAAATGAGCAAAACCCTAAGCATCCTTGCTCACTAAGCCATCCCATTCTCCTCCTCAGGGGGAGCTGATTCTGGAGTTCATTGTATGCGTTGCTATTCTCGTCAAATCAGAAGCATTGTTGGCCGTTTTCCAAGCCCAGGAAACAGTGAGACAGCTGAGAATCTCTGAAAGGCCTTATCTACAGTCAGGCATAAAGATACTAAAGCCACACTTCACTACTTTCCTCCTCCAGAGCCAGAAGGCCACATGGAAGCATTCCCTTCAGGAAGGCCTACCTAAAACAGGTTATTTCCATCAGGGCTTGCAACACTAAATACCAGTCTCTAACATAATGAAGGAGCTTATTGTCACTCTCTCACATCTAAGGCACAAGATGTCCTGCCTGTTGTGGCCTGGCCAAGGGCATTGTCACTAGGATACTGAGAGATGGACTCGGACTAGTAATGTTCCCCAGGTGGTCATGCATTCCTCTGCATCAGAAATCATAGGAACATGAGCGATGTTCCGACAGTAAATAGACTTTGTACCTCACAGTCCTGATAGTGAAAATCAGAATGGAAGCCATGACTGGATAAAGCCTCTAGTTGTCAAAGCCTACCAATTGTCCTATGTCTCAAGTAGAGTTCAGCTCAGGAAGAGGGACCAAATGGAAGCAAGGATTCCTGTGCCTCTCCACGTGATTTTAGAGAAAAAGATCAGGCACTGGAGAGATGGCTGAGTCTGGATGCCCAGCACCCATCCAGAAGACCAAGCACAGTGACTATGCCTGTAGAATCCTGCTGGGGTCTAGAGGTAGCAGGAGCATTGTGGCCTTCTGGACAACTAGTCCTGCCCAGTTTCTAAGTTCCAGGATCAGAGTTCTTGTCTCAAAAAGAAAAAGAAATAATTGAAGAAGTGATTGAAGAAGACATGACTTGGACCTCTGACCTAAATGCGCGCGCGCGCGCGCGCGCGCACACACACACACACACACACACACACACACACACGCACACACACGCGCACACACACACGCACACACACACGCACACGCATGCACCGAATACAAATTAAAAAGGCCACCACTGAAGCCATTTGTTCCAATGCTCTACTGTCTCCTGCTGTGTTCAAGAACAAAGAGCTGTTTTGTGAATACAATTAAAAGAAACTTTTCAAAACTTAAAAGGTGAGTTTTCTTGGGGGCAGTTTTGTAGCTTGGTGGCCCGTGAGGGATATACACTCACCCTTTTTTTCCCACTAGGAAGAATAGTATCTAATGATCATATCTTCTAAATTCATCAGTTCTACCCAGAAAGATGACAGTGAACATGTGCTGATGTGACATCTGTCAAAATTTGGGCTAGTATAAGTGTCCTTTCCTGGTTTGGAGAAACTTATCACTACCCAGAGTGTCCTGTGCTTTCCATCTTTTGTAAATGATAAATATTGCTATCCACATCTCCCTGTTCATGTGGGTGGTCTAATGAGGTTGGCTTCTGAGGACTCACGGGTGACTACAGAGCTTGCTACCAAACCTAAGGGGAACTGATTTCACCAGGAATGCAAGAAATAGAACCCAGACAAGGTTTGTAATTCTGCCAAACCTTGAATGAGTTTGTAAACATCATCATAAAATATGTTACCATGTTTACATCACATCGCTTTTTATTAAGGACTACTGTGGAAGTATGAGCAGAGCCTACTTCTTAAAATATTTTTATATAATAACTATGGCATTCAATTATACAATAGTAATTGTGCCTAACTGTACCAAACCCCAGTCTGTTTTACAACTGCTCCTCACACTGAGCTCACAAACTCTACATAAACACCATCTGTATGAAACATAAAATCCTTTGCTGTTCTAAGAACACAGGCATATCAAATGTAGCTTATTAATTCCGTGGCCATTTTCAGGGCTGATGTTTGAGTCTCTACCAACCACCTCACCCAGATGATCTCCCATGCTGTGTGCATTCTCCCTTTGGCTTATGCTTGGAGTAGCAAGACTCATTGCAGGGACCGTGACCCAGGTGTGCAGAATCTTGGCCCACATTTTCAGTTTTTGTTTTGCATTGAATGAATTTTGTTCTGCAGAGTTTGCTAATTCCTTGTGTTTGGGGAGTGAGGGAGGAGCAGGGAAGATAAGGACTTAAAGCTCCCCAACAGTGGTGCATCCTCAACATCCCTTTTCAGAGTGCTGGCAAGGCTGTACTTCTAGAAGTCCTCAGATGCAGTAATTTTACATAATTTTATTTTTTTAAAAAGAGGGTAACATCTAAAACAAAATTCTGAAAAGTTCTTGTCCAAGACAACTAGGAACTTCATTCAAGAGGCTGATCTAGAGAAGAACTGAGCATCGTTTGCCAGCAGCGTACAGAATATAGATGTAGGCACAAACTACAAATAAACAGAAACATCTTAGCAGGAAGCAAGTCAGCTGAATCCACCAAAGATCATTTGTGCCCATTCTTAAAAGGCATTGTGTTTGAATTGGCTGCTTGTGTCTCCCAGCTTGTGGAACCCAGGCTATTATTTCTGGGCTTTTTTAATGATCTAGAAGCAAATAGGGATCATCAAGATTTAGCATATTTAAATTTTGTAACGTTTTGTTGACAGAAGTCCTGCTCTCCCTGCCAATCAAGATTCTTAGGAGTTAAGCTAAGTAGCTCTTTTGATTCTTTTGCAAGGGGAGGGGGCAGGGTAGAGAGATGATAGAGCTAAGGCAAAGCTGGTTTTATTTGCTGTGTGAGGATACTGTACCTAAGCATGGAATTAGGTTCTGCTTTGGAAAGAGCTGTGGTTGGACTCATGTTTATTGGCTAGAACATTCGGAACATCATTAAGAAGTTGCCAGGTAGGTATGCCAGCGCTTGGGCATGGTTTATGAAAATGTTATTATGGACAAAATGGTGCCATTTCTTCCAGGTAACTGTCCCAACATTCAAAGATGGATGTCTTAATTTGGCATCCAAAAGCACACAAGAGGTCAGACTGTAGGTAGGTAATTTCCTCAGATGCTGTTATTTGTCCCCGGGGGCTCCACGTGCTCAATACCAATTACAGAGGAGAGGATTAAGAACAGGGGAGAGAGGGTGACGCGGAGCACAGCAGGCCTGAGTAATTTGGACTAAGATCTTGTGTCAAATTTGCAAATTACCAATTAAGGCAGGTTTAGGACATGGCATCATTTTCGCTCATTGTGACAAACTGCAAATGAAGGTTCTCTCTACATGTCAGAGGGAAGACAGAAGTGACATGTAACAAGGAAGGCTATCAAAAAGCATCTTTCTTGGGAACAATATATCCTTGGATGCAAGGCAAACTGACTGGAAAGAAAATGTAGGGCAGAAATCTGAAAATAAACCCAAGACCCAGATCTCAAAATAACCATTACAGTGTTGAGTCTAGAAAGTCACTCAAAGACTGTGTAAGTGAATGCCCCGAATATTTGCTCACAGAATGTTCAGGACTGGCATTGCATGGAGGTATGTTTAAAATTCAAGTCTACTCAATCTTGGCAAGTAACCAGTTGCAAGGTAGTTTCAGTGCTTTATTTAAAATCAAGATAATAATAAAATGTGTTGACAAGAGACATATTGCTTTTGACAAGTAAGTAGCTGGGTCAAATACACCATACCCAGCAAGATCATGGGTTTCTCAGAGATGGAGGGTGGTGCAGGGCCGATGTTCACCATTCCCAGGGACACCTATTCCCCCTACTCTCCCACATTAAGCAGATCAGTTCCCTGGGCTCCTTAAATCACGCATAACAATGCATACCCACTTGACTCTCACCATCTTCCTCAACACTTACTCTTATACCTGGGAAGCAATATATACTCTGCCTTGGCATTGGCACAGCACCTAGTGTCCCAATACTTGAATACAAGGCAAAGCCATTTGCCAGAATACAAGCTAATGATAGAAAGACCCTGTGGTAGTGAAAACAATCCGACTGGAATGTATTCACACCAAAATGAAGTGCCATGTGGCACAGTGCCCCACTGAGAACATGGGTTAGGTGGCGCTTGCCCTGGCTTGCTGCTTGCCTAGCCATGGGGAAAACATGGATTAATTACTCTGTTTAGTGTTATGATGGATTTCTGTCACCCATCTACACCCACAAGCACACGTTACACATCCTACACCCTAATACATAACACACATACAGATGCCATGGACAGTCAAGCATTTGACAGCAAATGAAAGGAACAGGACACTAGAGTGAATTTCCATTCTAGTTCTATGACTTTTGTCAACAGATATGGGAACAAGCCACCAGCTCTTCTCTGTGCCTTGGTTTCCTAATGTGTTATGTGTTCACTCCCACTTCACCTGGCTGAGAGATGGAAGGAGTCATTCATGGTAAATTGCTTTGGAAAGCACAACCTGTTATACAAGTGCTAGGGATAACGAGGCACTTTACAAAAGAGCATTATCGTTTGCATCCACACTCCATTCTCTATCTGCGAAGGTTCTTTTTGAGATTAAATTGAGACCATAACCAGCACCCCACAAACCCTAGTGCTGCCTGAGGTTTGAAGTAGCAACAAAGCCAGGTTTTCTTCCCATCCTTCCTTGTGCTGGAGTTCAAGCGACAGGGACTTTTACCAGCAGTGGAGATAGCTTTCTTTTCACAGCACACTCGAAAAATGATCTCTCTTGATGCTAACATAAGGATAAGGCCTATTCTACTGTGGCCACCAAAAAAAAATATGCCTTGATTTGACTTTCGTGGTGGTGGTGGTTGTGCACCTCAAAGAAGAGGGTGGGAGGGAACATGGAGCCATGTGAAGAACCAAATATTGAGGAACATTTTCAAATGGGGAGCCTGGTCAATTTTTCTTTCAGATTTTAATGCCAACTGAATCACACCCTTTTAGTATTCAATCCCGCCTTTCTCACTTGAACACCTTCAGAGCCCAAGTTCAACACAATTCCTCAGCAGATGGTCAACAAATGTCACCCCAAACTCCCTTTCCAGTGGTTTCTCCTAGCTCACCTTCCCAAGAACAATGCATGTTCACATCCCCTGCTTTGCAGTGCCTGGACTTCCAGCCTGAGTCGTCCCCCGCCACCCCCTGCTGCCAGACTGGAGATGTCTCCTCTTCTAGGTCAAGACCTCCATCTTGGCTTCTGACAGCCTCCACAAGCCCCAAAGGCATCTCCTAAACATCACAAATTACATGCAGCTTTCTCCGGTACCCTAGCCAATCACAATGTCTCCCTTTCCTAATGAGAATTTTCATTTTCTCAGATTAAAGAGAAAACCACACACATTTGTTTGATGTCTCTTGTTGGCACATCTAATCATTCTGTGTGGTGGTACCTTCTTTGCCCCAAGGGGGGAAATTGAAAACTCCACTGAAGGATAGCCTGTTATGATTTTTTTAAATCTTTATTAGGGAAAATTTCAAACATATACTGAGTAAACAGAAGGTGCTATTTATCTCTGCCTTTCCTTTGGGACCCATCACAGGGTTCTGCATGCTGTAGAAGTAAATTTAAGTAATTAGGGCCCAAGGCAAATGGAGCTGTCTGCCTGCATATCTGATTCCACATCTCCCAGGTGACTTAGTGTTTCCTCAGTAACACACACCACCACCACACACCTGTAGGCTTGCAGTCTCCACAGATGAAACCCATCCACCTGCTTCAGGATACAGGGAACACGTGCATCTTTGAGGTTAGTTTGAAGGATATAGAGCAAAACTCACATGGTTAAGAATATTTTTTAAGAAAATCCAAGTCTGGCTGAGTAACACCCATGCCACCTTTGAGGACCAACCTACACTTCTGAGAACTTCTGCTGTATCAAAAGTGTAGGTTTTTTTTCACTATATGTTTAGTGCTGACAAAAATCACTTTTCAACTGTCTTCCAGTATCTGCCCACCCCCAGCCTCAGATTCTTAAGTCTGTTATTTTAGAATATTCTTTTAAAGTTGTGCATACCTACCCATTAGTTTTAATACTTTCTCTTCCCACTCGTGTGTGTGTGTGTGTGTGTGTGTGTGTGTGTGTGTGTGTGTGTGTGTGTACATACTACATACTTGTTTGTGTGCTAAGGAGCAATATAATCCTTAAAGTGAACCAGACTTCTAGAGTGATGGATTACATCTCCATGCCGTGTCATATGCAATTAACTCAAATGGACTGTACAGTACATTATTCTGCTAGTGCACAGAAGATCAATAAGTATGAGGGAACTCCACCCCAGCCCTCCACTTTCCCATCCGATTCTAGTAAGTCTGAGACGGATCATGCTACTGTGGTGTGTACACCGCAGCTAAGGCAGGCAGGTGGTGCATAGACACCATTCAAAGTTGGCCTATTCAGTCTCGACTCCTCTAAGGCTCCATTCATGCATAGCAAAACACCATCTGGTCCTATTTTGCCTCCAGCAATCACAGCTGACCAAAAACGATAATAACAGCTGTTGCAAAACAAAAGCCAAACAAAGGGGGTGGGTGAGGGGGAGGAAAGGTTAGATTGAAGTCCAGTGCTGAAAATGCTCTGTGAAGTGAGAGCGGAGAAGAGACCGTTCAGATGTCTGGAGCCTGCTGAGTGGACAGGACAGCAGAGGACTCCTACTTCAACTTGAGATATTAATCCATCTGTCTCGAAAGCCTTCAGACTGCTGTCAGGTGGTAATATTTGCAGAAATTATGCTGCATGGAGGCATTTAAGTTTCTATTCTTTGAGTCAGGAACTAACGACCCCATGTCAGCTAAAAATGAAAAGTCCTTATGCTCTTTCATCAAACGGCCATACAGGTGAACACAGAAAGGAAACACAGTTAGCCACAGTAATAAAATAATATCCCCACAACAGGGGAGAGATGAGGTATGTGTGATGGAGATACGGTTTGGGGAGGGGAGACTCTTGACATCCCTAGAACACTTAAGGAGTCTACCCAATAGGGTACCATGCTTCTCATACTGGTTTTCATCCCCTGGATTTATTTCTGACCTGCTAAAGAAAGAGTACCAAACCTTATTTAGAGGCAGAGACAGAAACCAGTCACTCAGTCAAATGAAGAGTAAGAGCAGTGAATCCTGATTAAAACAAGTTGGTAGCAAGAGTGGGGAACTTGTTACATGATTCCGGTCTTTTGATGTTTTAAATACATACTTTTGCCTGGTGATTAATTTTTTTTTAATTGTAATTCAATCATCTTTTTCTTCCCCTGGAACTGACCATCAGTAGCTTTATATAATTTGATGAATGTGATAAAACTCTAAGATTTACATATTTAAAAAAAAAAGTCATGTAATAACTGCAACAACACCTGCCCCTAACGGCAAACAGTTGCAAACAGACTTCACTTGCAATTAAGCCTCATCACTAGTGACATTTTTTTCCCCGGCAATACTTCATGGGTTTTCAAAATGACAATTATAGAACTAAGACACAATTACTGTCACATGGAGTTTAGCAATTAATTTTGAAGACATTTGTCTAAAGGTCCCACCACAGACTAGCAAATGGTTCTTACTGCCATGTAATGTTGGTTTCCCTTCAGAGGCCCTGTGAGCGAGCCCTGGCTTGCTCCTGATGGGTCTGCTGCAGGCAGCGCACTGCTTTGCAGAGCACAGTTGGCCCCTTGTAGACGTGGTTAGGCACCTTTCTAAGACTGTTTGAACACTGATACCTGTCAACTAATACATCTTATGAAAAGCTCCAATTTAGACATAAATTTTTCTACAGCAAGAAGCCTATAAATTTATAATCAGAATCTCTCGCTGTTCAATATTTGTACATAATACAGAGTATGAGAGGATTATGAAATATTGAAAGCAAAATTCATTATTCATAACCCACAACATACAGTAAATATTCTTTGAAGTACAACAACTTTAAGGAATCCATATTCTATTATTTTTTAGTGTCTTGCATGCAGTGGTAAGGGATGCTGCCATGCACACACTCATTCCTTTCAGATTAGGATTCTAGTCAGGGTTGACACTTGCTGTTTTTAATTTTCATTTTATCATAAGCAGTTTAAGACTGTTGCCAGTGGTAATTTGCAATTTTTATCAAGACCTCTTCATTACAGCTCCTGACAGGACAGATGCTGTAATTAATCATGCAAGACAACCGGGGATCATGGTCACACAGCTCTCAAAGGGAAGCCACCACAGAGCAGAGAAAATGGGGGGGTATGGGCACTGAAATTCTTATTTTGGCCTCAAAATTAGGACCCACCATTTATTTTAATAGAAATAATAACCCAATGGCAGCCAGTTCTAGCCCCGAGCAGAAGATAACTGCTTTCTGCCTTAGATAAATATATTTGTATCTTACCTGTATTTTATTTGTAAATAACTTGTGTCACATTTGTATCTTAACAAATAGGTAATTATAAACAAACAAACAAAAACCCAAACATTCCCCATCTCTTTTCAGGGCCCTGGTATCTGGCTGTAAAATCCAAATTCTTAGTCATGAATATTGTGTTCCCGGTTGAAAAGGGAGGATGATGCTCAGCTCAAGCAGGCCTGGCCGGGGCCATGTTCCCCATCTTAAGGTAGTCAAGGGACCAAAGGTAAAATTTGACATTCCATTTTATTTGAAAAGTGAACAGTGTCCTTGCCCTTGCATCAAAATACAGTCCACAGATTTTACTGAAATGTGTTTATTCTATAGCAAGATAAAAGCATTTTGTTTTAGTTAAGCAAAATACAAACAACTTAATTGCTGCTATCATAACTCATAAAAAAGTATAAAACAGCATAAAAACACAATAAGCAATGTAGCAATGAATGGTTTATGTCCCCAGTGTTTAGGTTAAAGCCTGGTTTAGGAAAACTTTACAACACAGGAGATGAAACTTACAACTTGGAAAGAAAATATTTACATCGATTATTTCAGATGTAGTGTGCCTTTGAAATATTCAAGATTCTACCGGTATTACATCATAATAAAAATTCTTGCTTTTTCTTTTTAAATCTTAACTTCTGTAATAACTGTTTCATTTAAGTGCATTTCCCTTTTAAAAATACAGTGTTTTTATTTTTCGAAACTTGTCACTCAAAACACGTAATATAGTATTCACAACTCTTCTAATTGGAATGAACATAATGGGCTAACAGTGGCCACAGATTATTGTCACAACATATACTGTGGTTTGATTCAGAGAAGTCATGGATACAAAGTAGAAGTAAGTAAATAAGTCAATAATTGAATCTAATCACTTGCTTTTTTTTTTCTTTTTTTCTGGAGAGATTTAGAAAAAAAAAATAAGAGCTTTGGCAAAAGTCTGTGATTTACATTAATTTTTTTCATGACAAAAAATGCCATCAACTATTCACATCATACAAATGTTTGTATGAAACTGGATCTTCATATTTCAGGTAGTTACAAGTGTGCTTTGTACTTAGTATTTATTTTAGGGCTTCAGAAGTTCAAACAGCCTGGGAGTATGGTTCACTCACTTCTGGAGAAATAAGGCCAATTTTTTTCTATGACTCAGAAAGGCCAGTTTACAGTCATCCGTATGTCCCAGGATTCATTAAATGGTTTGATTCACATATTGTAGGTATAGCCTGAATAAATAAAAAAAAGGCAGCACATGACAGAGCGCAGCTTCCTTGTTTAAAAACAAAGTGATGTATAGTCAGCTAAAAGATGCTTCTCAGCTACACTGCAGTTCTTATTGCCTATCTAATAGACACTTGAGAGGACCGTTTTGATCTGTTACACACTGCTGCATAACGAGAGTCAACTCACAAGTTCCAGTCTGCACACCTTCCCTCCTATGCCTCTCTCCTCGGTGCACTCCAATCTGAGTGCCTCATGCACCTTAGAAAATACTGACCTGCGGTAATACTTGAGTCTGTGTCTGGGACTGGATTTGAGGCTGGTGCTGCTGAGAGGCTGGCTGAGGGCTGCCGATGGCAGGGATGGGGGATGTGATCTGGGAGGTGACTGGGGAGTGCTGCCGGGGAGAAGGCTGAGACTGGTGCTGCATGTGCTGCAGTTGCTGCAGCTGAAGATGCTGCTGCAGCTGCTGCTGCAGCTGCTGTTGGTTGATCTGCTGCTGGAGATGCTGCTGTTGCTGCTGCTGCAGGTGCTGCTGCATGTGGTGCTGGAAATGCTGCTGTTGCATCTGCTGCTGAATTTGCTGATGCATTTGGTGCTGCTGCAACTGCTGCTGCTGCATTTGCTGCATCTGCTGCTGTTGCTGCTGCTGCTGCTGTTGCTGTTGCTGCAGCTGCAGCTGATGCTGCTGGGTTTGCACCGAAGAGCTCACCTGGGTGGAGGCTGCTGAGCCAACCATGGCCGTCCCCATGGAGCTTATCAGTGGAGCCCCAATGTTCGAGGGCATATTGGCTGCGATGGTGACCGATGTGACGATCTGGCTCATGGGTAGTCTCATGGTTAAGGGTTTGGGAGCGATGGACCTAGGGAGCGACTGTGGGAGAGTCTGAGGTGAGGCGGGGACTGTCCCATGTTGAGACAGTGGTGTGTTCAGAAGGAGGGACGATGTCAGATTGGTTGATGCCAGAGTCTGCTGGACAGAACGGATGGTCTGGGCTTCTGCTGATTCAGCAGCAGCCTGCACAGAGAGAAATAAAGTTCTAGAATGTTATAATCTACAAATATATACTATATACACTGACTCAGAAAACAGCCACCGCCATTCATGGGGCCCTGTCTCCGCGGCCTTGGTCATGCGACTGTTAAAGCACTTCTTGAAGGCAGAGTCAAATCCGCTCAGCTCCACAGTGAGTCTGGGCTGGTGTGGTGCCTTAAGGGATGGCGCACCCTCCCACTCACTCTCCACACCTAGAGCCATCCCAGAAAGACAGATCTGTGGCCCTGCCTCAGTCAGGAGCCAGCTCACTGTCAGCGTCGACCTGCAGGCATGCCACTCCTTCAATCAAACAGAAGAGTGGGTGGGACTCCATTGGAAGGACCAGTCAGCTACCCGGATTCTCTGATAAAGCTTATCTTTGTATGTCCCCGGGGCTTGTGATTAGTTGTTACACAACATTAACCAGGGTAAAAGACAACTGACACGTATTTTAAAAGCAACAGTACTTCATCATTGTAAACATGCTAGCCTCCCTTCTGAAGCAACACTGTGGAGAGACAGTGGATTACAGCTCTACCAATGCACATCTCCGGACCTCTGAGCATGTGCAGTCACTCACGTAGTTCTCAGTTCTCCTTCTACAACCTGGCACCATGTGCCACTGAACTTGATATGAGACGCTCTGATCTGAGAATTAATTCATGCACTATGCATTCAGAACTGTATTGAGTAACAGCAAATACCACCAGACACCAAGTTGCTAGAAAAATGTCAAAACCCCAATTGCATAACTTTATCACAGTGGCCCCTCAAACATAAGAAAAGCATAACTACATTCTTCAAAGACAGCCAGTGGAAGCCACTCATGACCTTAGAAGTGTTTTGGGTTTAACAACTATTTTCAAAGACCTGCAGAATTCACCGATGAAGCCATATGTGAAGAAAGAACATTAAAACTTCATATAATACAATAACCCATTAAACAATGTTGGTAGAGCAATTCCATTTTGTGACCAAAACACACAACTCTGCAAAAATTTCTTTTACACATGGAAAAGCAGTTGAAATGTTTAACCTTAAAGACAGTTTCACCCTTCATTTTTCATAAAATCAGTATTTTTCTGCTTTGTTTGCTTGACTGGTTTTGGTGGTGCTAGTGGAACCGAGGGCCTCCTACATACTAGGCAAGTACACCACCACTGAGCTATCTCTACATGCTTTGGGGATTGGTTCTTTGAGGTGGGGGGTAGTAGAGGCCACTACAGTGCAATCAAGTATCACGAGACATCTTTAATGATTTTAAATATTTACTTCTGCATTTTTGCGACTCAGATTTATAAACTTCTGCTACTGGAAGGAACCTGAAAAAGGCTCCTATAGAGCCACCCAGTGCATCTGATGGCTCTGGTTCAACACACGATTGTGAAGCAACACGCTTCCATGGGCAGTGTTCTCTTGTATAAAAACCCAATTTAACTGTCACTGCAAGGTCCCAGTTTAGAGGCTTGGGGGAAACAATGCTATGGACTTGCAAAAGTATCTTCATACCTCCAAATGCTCATGAACCAGATTCTCTTAATTACTCTAACAGGATTTGGTTTATATCCATCCTCACCGTGAAGGCAAGTCTGGGAGTCTTCAATTGATCATCTTCTTAACTTTCAGAACCCTAAACAGATCCAGTTCTACAGAAGCGTGGTACAGCAGCCACCCTGTACCACTGGATGCTGCCTCCCTGGAGGTCACTGTGTCACTAACTACTTCACTCTTCGGGTCCAGGTTGAAGTTCTTTCTTCTAAACTCATACCTCAATTATTACTTTAGTTCTTTTCCAACTACCTAAATATAAATCATAGGACCCTGTGCATATCATTTACCAAATTTAAGTCAGTAAACAGTGTTGTAAACGGACCCTTTTGAAATTCTGTCTTTTGGGCGAAGAGTCATTAAAGTACATTTGGAAATAGTTGGGAATCCTGACTCTAGTCCCAATAGTGTAAGTTACCCTTCTAGGTCGGCCACAGACTGCAGGTTCCTACTTGTGTTTCTATGTCCCTTTCAGATAGTGGTTCTCGGTTTACATTCACACATGGTCACTTGCTCACTCTCCAGGGTCACCTATCCTTGCCTCTGGGTACCCCAAAGGCAGACTGGTCCACTTGAGCAGGACACACTGCTGCTCTCCCCAATGCTCCCACCTAGTCATCAACTACACCTCTATATGGTTGTGTACACAATGCCCACAGCCCCCAGAACCTACTTTCCATCCACGGCACATCTGAGTTCAGACTCAGTGTATCTGCCAGTGTGCATCTTCCGGAATCTCAGAAAATGTGTTCTGCTCTTGCTCTGATAAATGTTTTCTCTCTAATGAAGTGGGCAGTGTCCCGAGAGCTGTCAACAAAGGCAGGAGGCCCTCTGTTGATCGGATTCAGAAGAGCCGCCAGTGGTGGATTGTCATACAAAGAAGAAACAACTCAGATGAAAAAGAGAAGAAAGGGACGAAGCCCTTTCAACGTGGCTTTGAGGCCTTATGGACTCGAGATAACAATACTGATGAAATGGAATTGGCTTCTCAGAAGAGAGGAGTCTGCTGCAAAAACCTACTAGTCCGAATTATTCGCCCCAGAGCCCATCTAAATTCTAGAAAGGCAAAACTGGTAAAGTAATATAGGAGCTTAGCTCTGGTGTGACTCAGATATAGAGTGCTTGCTTGGTGGGTGTGAGCTCTGGGTTCAGTCACGAGGATGGCCACAGAGATGGACAGATAGAGCACATATTCCTTTTGGATCAAGGGGATAATGACCTAGACAGGAGCTGCTCTGGAATATTAATGCCTTGTAAAATACATCACTGTATATTCTATGTATAATGCATGTACTTTGCGTCTTAGTATTTGGAACAGGATTTTATTTTAAATAATCATGAGACTTATTTATTTATATGATGTGAAACAAGTGGTCAAAAATGCACCAATGCTGATTACGATAATGTAACCACCAGAGAACTTACGGTATGTTCAGAAATGCCTGACAAGCACACCTCTAGCTTCACACCGAGGACATTAACCCACCAGATCTGATTCCTGACATGCGCAAAGAACAAGGGGCTATTTAAAATAGATCTATATGGCTACAAACGCAAATAGAAAGAACAGCAAATCCATTAGCAGTAATTCAGTCTCAGCAGCTTACAGAAGCCCCTACTGTCCACACTATCAGGTGAGTAGTGAGTGTCTAACGGAGCACTCTTAGGGAGCCACACAGAAGTTCCCAGCGCCCGAGGATGGCTCCCACACTGCAGCAGGCTTACCTTAGAAACGAGGCTGGCCCGGTAGGCAGCCAGGGCCTTCAAGTATTCTTTCTTGGCAGCTTCTGTTTTCCTTTTATATACCTATTAAAATAAGATCACAATTAGCACCACCCTGAGGCTATAAATTCTTTGCTATAAAACTGCTGCACAAATTAGGTCACATAAACAGAACTCACCTAAAAACCTGGTCTCCTTGGCTTTGGTTTTTTAAATGTTTCACACACACACACACACACACACACACACACACACACACACACACACACACGTTGAAATAAAAAGCCCTGCCACCTACACCAATGCCCAAGTTTGATGTTTACAGTTGGAGGGGAGAATGATCTCAGGTTACCACTGAAGGCCTCATACTAGACCATGAACAAGCACCAAGGACCAGCTTTCTGCAAATGGCTTAAATTCTAGCAAGGACTAGGTTTCTCCATCAGTGTCAATGTCCCCTCACACGCTCCCCCCCCCCGCCCCCCGCCTTAAACTTCACCAAATCAGAGCTTTAATGACAAACTACAGGGGCTGATGAGATGGCTCAGCAGGTAAAGGTGTCTGCTGCTAAGCCTGACAGAGCCCAAGTAGAAGGAGAGAACTGACTTCCTGAAAGCTGAAAGCTGGCCTCTGACCTCCACACATGCTGTGGCCCCTGGTACAAAACACATTCACACACACAATTAAACAAAAGAGAAAAGATGGAGCCATCCCAATCCTAGGCTTCTTTTGGAGAAAAAAGGAGAAGTGGAAGTCATAAATAATAAGAGATGGGAGACTGGCATACAGACAGACGTAAGAGAGGAACCTACATACTGGTGCGTTGCACAAGATTTGGGCTGCATTTTTCTTAAATGATCTGATGGCTGGCTGTTAGAACAAAGTAAGAAACTTTCCAGAATATGTTAAGTTTGGGGTACAGTTTCCTAGTTCCGTAGAATTGCATTTTGAGAATAGAAATTGGTGTGCTGTGTATGGTAATACACTCACGGCAAGCCAACAGGCACATTCAAGAGTTGCACCATCCCAGGGAACAAGGTACCAGAATGAGTTCATGATGCGCACCCCTCCACTCCTCCCTTCTGAAGCAATCATTCTGTTTTAGCACTGATAGAGTCTATTCTTCCACAGATATATAAAACTATTAAAGGTAATTGGAGTTTTATGCAAGCAGGGGAGGACCAACTCCAAAGGAGCCTGTTCTTCCCTTCATTTGTGCTGAGGAGTTGAAGAGAGGAGCAGGCCCCCGAGGAAGTATCTCCCACCAGCATGGCTAATCTCTGAATACCTCTCACACTACCTAGTTTTAAAATGAACTTGGAATAAAATTTCAAATGCCCAGTGACAATAATGAGACATGCAGAGGCAGCTTCAAAGTTTGGAAACACACCAGGATAGCACAAGGATTCAGAAAGATGATCAATGGAAAAGCACCCAGGATGGAGCTAATCCCTTTATAGGGCCCTTTCTGAACAAAGGGGAAAATTCCACATTATTTAAAATGAAAAGATTATCATCAAAAGTTTATGCTTGCAGGCTACTGCCCACATTTCTTCCAAATCTCCTGTGAACCAATTTTGAACATGTAGCCATAAGTTGACTAGAAATCAATATGAGTTGTTCGGGTTTTTTTACGTATGTTTTAATTCCATAGCTTAGATGAATGGGCTTTCTTAAGAAGCAAACATATTAGATGTAAGATTATTCTGGTAGCTTTTTGAATATTTGTCCATGATAGATGCTTGTCTTACCTGCTTTTGCTCCTCTCCAAGGCTGTCCCACATAGATGCTACAATTTTGGAGACCTCTCCAAAGGTTGCATTGGGGTTTTGACCTTTAATTGCAGCCTGTGTGTCTCTGAAAAACAGGGCATATGCTGACACTGGCTTCTGAGGCTCATTGGGATCTTTCTTTTTCTTTTTCTTTGGAGTCTTGGGCTTCTTGCCAGAATCTGGGGCCGTTCTTTTCTCTCCAATGGCCTGCAAAGCAGGAAGAAAATACACCGCCTAGAATGAACTTGCAGAGAATGCAGCAAGGCTTCCTCCAAGCCACAGTCACTCTTTGAAGGTTTTGTTAAGGATCATCAACAGATGAATCACCACCAAAAGCGGGGGAGGGGCAAACTTGCTTAGAGTTAACTGGACAGCAGAGATTAGCATTTAGAACACTGATTAATGAGACCCGGAAGTAGCTTTGGTATATTCGCAACATATGCTTTCCATGGCAATTATGAGTAATGAAAGCCAGAACACTGTACCACGCTACGCTATCTATATACAATGCTACAGACGCACACATGAGCCCAATAGTTCAGAGGCAGAGGGTTTACAAGGAAAACCTAATAACATTTTGGATGTAGATCATATTCTGATATTTTAAACAAGGTCCCCTGCCGCAGTTACATACCATCTGTATGAGTGGTCAGAATTGATTTTCTGTATGGCTGATTTTTTTTTACAAGAAGGTTGCTGTGCTAATGAGCCTCTGGAAGTGCAAATAGAAATTAGCTGTAATCACTACACTTGCACAAGAAAGGAAAGGTCACCTTTATTTCCTAAAATAATAACTTTCTAAAGGATAAGATACCGAGAAATATAAAAATGTCAAAACCACTTTAACTGGAGACAGAAAAGAAATAAATACCCATCGTAACATTAACAGCCTGTAAAAGAACACCAGCTGATACTTAAAATCACCAAGACTAAGGGGAAAGCTACAAGAAAGCTATTCATTACACAGGATAAGTAACTCTGAATGGAACAGCTCTCAACAGAGACATGGTCACAGTGTAGACTCCAAGTCAGAACCCTACATATGATCTGGGTAGACATCCAAATTAACACACAGCCACACTTCCTATTCATTTTGTCCTATCACTTGATGTTTATTTACTATTGTTTATTTTTATTTTTATGTGTATGGGTGTTTTGTAGGCATGTATGCTTATACACCACATGCACACACTGCACATGGAAGCCAGAAGAGGGCACCAGATCCCTTGAACTTGAGTTACAGAAGGTTGTGAGTAGTCATGTGAGTGCTGAGAACTGAACCTGGGTCCTCCGCAAGAGCAGCAATTGCTCTTGACCACCAAGCCTTCTCTGCTGGCCCTATCTCCTGCTTTTTATTGACCACATTATCATCACAGGGATACATCATAGAAGGAAGGTAAATTACTTACCAACCTCAGCTTTCTCTGGCCTAGAATACAGTACAAGCACACTGAATATATTTGTCGGTGGTTATTTTCATCAAGAATCCTCAAGTGTTTGGCAAAATCTGTTTAAAAGCCAGACTCAGGCCCAATGAACAATAATTGACCCAAGTTACTAACAAATTAGATTTTAATGATCTTGAATCTTAATTCAAATATTACTGGAGTTTTATAACTTTCTAAGTGGAGGTCATTTGGAATTTACTCCAATTACTAAAAATTCTTAGGGAGGAACATAATAGCAGTAACTTTTCTTGAGAACACTGAATATTTGAACCTTTGGGAACTACTGGCTGCCTTCCAGATTGTACTGTTTTTAAGTGACAGCCACATCTATAAAGCATACAAATTGGACTCACTTCCTTTCCTACTAAAAGGTCAGTCTTCATAACTTCCACAGTTAATTTGATAATTCTGCAGATGCCACAGTCTTTTTTTCTAAGTTTTCAGAGTAAGCAAGACTTGTTTAATTCTACCCAATGATCTAAGGCTTGATGGGGAACCAGACACCTTCCAGTTAGACATTTTATGGAAGCCAGGTTTTCTCTCAATGCAACAAAGATAAAACAATACAGCTTCAAATGGAGTCTAAGTCTAGCAGTGCTAGTGTTAACAGTATGCTTATTTCCCATGCAGTTCTTCTTCAGTAAGGAGAAGTGGATCATGTCCTCTGTAAAGTCATATTCAAAAGTCGGCACGTTCTGAGGTCACTCTTGGCAAAGTACAATTTGTCCTAACCACCCTTACTTTTTAAGACTAAACTAGAAACGAAGAATTCCACAGTTTAAACAACAGATCAGGATAAAGGCTCTTAAAAAACAAAAAACAACAACAAAAAAAAAACCATGAACACTTTTAGTAGCTGACTTCAAAAGGTTGAGAATGCTAGAAAAATATCTTTGACAAAAAGTTATATAATGATCACTTAATCCTCATTTCTCAGATAAATGTGACAAACTGGATTCTTGGCCTTCACATAAACCTAGACCCTCACTTAAAGTGGAGTAAGGCAGGGAGGGGTCTTATGGACAATTTCTGTTTGACACAGGACCTGAGTGTAGTCAAGTGAAGGGAAGGATTCCAGCCAGATCTGAAAAGTCAGAGCTGGCTAAGCAGCCACAGCCTAGGCCTCTCTTCCTTCACCACAGGCAAGTCTCCATGAAAAAGGCTATCACTAACTCTGCATTGGTCAGCTCTGTG
This sequence comes from Onychomys torridus, assembly GCF_903995425.1. Lineage (NCBI taxonomy): Eukaryota > Metazoa > Chordata > Mammalia > Rodentia > Cricetidae > Onychomys > Onychomys torridus. The sequence continues at coordinate 17,647,431 of NC_050447.1, forward strand.
CCCAGCTGGGTGCTGACCAGACACCGTACAACCAAACACTCCACTTTAAATTCCTTTGCCTTCTGCAACATCATTCTAGCCTCTCTCTTTTCCTCATCTCTCCGTCTCTTCTTCCCTTTGCCAGCTAAGATAATGATGTCCAGAGTTCTGGCTGTGACTTACTCCTTACATTGTCTTACACATGGTCTCAGACTCCAAAGTTCCAGCTCCAAAGGGCTTGAGGTCCAGTCTCAAAAGCCAGCACCCCAAACTCCCCCCACTGCAGGCCCAACCCATCCATGCTGGCTCTCAGGCCAAAATACACTTTATCCTTTCCACTGTACCATCATATTCGTGATACAGCCTCTTCAGCACCCCTCATTGACCTGGTATTCCATGCCCTTCTTTCCTCTGATGAAAATAAACAAGCCATCATGGCAGGCTCTTCTAATCCATCTCCTTCTCTCTTGACCCTCCCTGTGTACTGTTTTCTACAGACGGCCAAAGTGTTTCTTCTAAAACATCAATCGGATTATGCCATCCCTGCACACAAATGATCAGTCCTCAATTACCAATGGAAGACCACACCACACACTGAATCCATTTCTTCTATTTCTGTCCTCCCCTGTATCAAACTTCATGGCACACATAAATGGAGACACACTTCCCACTGCTCCTCATTCTTCCCTGAACTAGGTAACGCTGGCCCCTCTCTTCTGCCTCACAAACTTTTATGCATCCTCTCAGACCTAATTCAAATACAACTTTCTCAATAAAGTCTTCCTTAATTCACCCTCCCAAGCAGAAGGGATTGTAATCTCTGCATACTGGTGGCATCAGTTAGGTCACTGATCATACCTGGAACTAGTCTTAACATTGGTACCCCCACCCCAGCTTCTTAGAAGCCTTTGCCCCACTAAACCTAAGAAAACTGACAAGCACAGAACAGGTCCAGAACACACCATTAGTAAAAGCATAATGGGTAATCTCACATAACATGTACCATCACAGTGCTCATTTTCATTAAAGTTACCCATTTGGGCATTCAGAAAAGTCACATCTGCAATCTATGTGTATTTGGAAGTGCATTCTCCAGGACAAAAGCAAAGGCATAGAATGATGCAAACCCACCAAGTGTCCATCACTGAGAAATAGCACTTCTGAAATGCGGCCAGCCAACAAAGGGATGAAACTTGCTCATATCAGCAACAGAACCCAAGCTTTCGAATTTCTGAAGAATCTAGAATATTCAGAAACCTAGGATAGACCCTTCCATTTGCAGACCAGGACAGTTAAGCCTCACAAGACTTAAGGGATTTGCCTAACGTCTTACAGCTCTTGGAGAACTGATCTCCCAACTTTCGCTTCAGCACCCTTTCACCAAAAATTGTGTGTGAAGAAAAAAAAATTAAACCACCATCAATTGGAAGATTTCTCCAAATCCATGAAGAAAAAGGAGGTGATATCATCAATGTGATCTATAACATGAGCAGGTGCTGGTCCAGCTCTCTGCTAGGCTCCATACTAGGCCAACTCTAACTTACCCTGTTTGCTTCATCAGCATCCTCTTCATTGATGGAGCTGGAAGGGGAGGGAGTGGCTGATTTGCTTGCTGGAGGTGAAGGAGATGTGTGGGGTACACTGGCCCCTCCCAAATTCAAGCCCAACTGTGCACTGAGCTGAGACTGGTTGATGGTGGTCAGCTGGGCAGGAGGCATGATCCCAGAGCGAGCAGCATCGGTCATATGGACAATTGACCTCATGATCAAGGAGGGATCCTGGCGGTACTGTGACACTTGTGTGTGGCTCTGATCCTACAAAGATAAGAGTGGAGGGGAAAGAAGTTGAGTTTTCCCAAATAGCAATGAACTTGCAAGGTTAGTGACTCTGTAGGTAGGTCAGAGCCTTTGCAACTTTGACAAGATATTCAGATGCACACCACAAAGATGAAAGGCCAGAAAAACAAAATGCAAAGATGCAACCCAGCTGTCTTGCTGTTGTATGGTCCTTGGATCACTTTTCTTAAAACATGATTTTCCAAAGGAGACCAAACCTTTAAGGGGTTCACCAATGAGTCTGTGTTCTTCTCATACTCAGCATAATTCCATGACCCTCTAGCCCACTGCGTGCGAGGAGGACCCATCCTCTGGTTTACCCTTATGGAAATGTAAATTCCCAGAGGAGAATTGCCAGGGAGACATGGAACTATGGCTTCACAGAGCAGAATCTGTTGGTGGTAAAGAATTCTTTCCATGCAGCCGTGTGCTTACCAGGGTCATCGTGATTCTGAAGGATCAAGGGCATCTGGAAGTCGGTCAGTGTCTTGGCTTCCACACCAGTGCTTTCATTTAAACCCACTTTGTTTCTGTTTTCTTTTGTTGAACCCACCATGATTTAATGTCATAATACTTCTAAAAATATTCAATAATAGCAGGTGGGGATTGCCCCATCAGCATTAGTTTACTGTGAAAATGATTTCCCTGACTTCAGAAGTAGCCTGCCTTGTTTGGGGAGTTATATAAAGCCATTAAGGCTATTACTGCCTCCTTCTCTTTCCTTCCTTTTTAATACCAAAGAAGGCAAAATAAAGACATGCGTTCCCAGCCACTTCTTTCAGACCTAATTCTCTTGACGCCAGGTGACCTGGAATCTTATTTTATAGACCAGGTTAAGGATTCCTCACTGTCCCTCTTTGGAGTCTTTCTGATAAGGCCTTTTTTTTTTCTTTTAAAATAAGCAGAACTGTCAATAGCTACATTGAGCTTTCTCAATTACATAGTCTTCCTGCCACTAACCAAGCAGCCATGGCAAAGAAAACTGGCTGTATAAACGATGACCTCATCATGCTACAAAGTGTTAGGAAGCTTTTTAAAGCAGCGAGTTAGATTGGTGTGTGCTGACCTAAGGCTGGGTTTCTCAATATTGGCTCTACTGACACATTGGACCATATAACTGGAGGTGTAGACTGTGTCCTCTGGGTTCTGTGGTACCTCTGCAGCATCCTCAGCCTCCACACACTAGAACTAAGCAGCCTCCCTCCCCTTTGGAAATGCTTTTGGAGGACAACATCACTTCTGTGTGGTGACTAGTGAGCTAAAGTGACATCCAGGATAGGAAAAGATAAACTTGGGGATAACTGTAGGAAAAAAAAGTCCCTCTTTATTTCTTAAAAAGTGACCTTACCTGTTAATAATGGTGACAATACAGGCGATAGGATTAGAGCAACAAGAAGGGGTCTTAACTTCTTCATATAAATGTAAAATGAATATATAAATATAAGACACAACAAACAGACAGGCAAAACAAGTGAAAACTGGAACACAACTCAGGCAAAACTGAACAGAACACAAGACGGTTCAGTCACAGTAATGCTCAAGTTTAATAGTTTTTGTTCTGTTTTGTTTGAAACAGGGTCTCATGCAGTTCAGGCTGACCTCAAAAATCACTATGTAGCCAAGGCTAGCCCTCAATGTCGAATCCTTGACTCAGTCTTCAAAGTGTTGAGATTGCAGGACTTTTCCCCCTCAGAAACCCTTTCCTTCATGTTCTTTTGAGGCACCACCGTCCCTTGTTCCCTTACTTCTAGTCTCAGAAATAGGTAATTGATTCATGCCATTTTAATTGCCTCGCCCACATATCTTCTGGGATGTTTTCTTATTCTTTTCTGCCTGGAAGTTTTAAAGTTGTTTTCAAGCAACTTCTGGAGTATACTTAAATACATTTAATTTTGACTGAGTAATAATACCTCAGTTGCTGGGCGGTGGTGGTGCACACCTTTAATCCCAGCACTCAGGGGGCTGGGGCAGGTGGATCTCTGTGAGTTCGAGGCCAGCCTGGGCTACAGAGTGAGTTCCAGGAAAGGCACAAAACTACACTAAGAAACCCTGTCTCGAAAAACTTAAATAAATAAATAAATAAAACCTCAGTTAACAGGCATGGCCATGTTAACTAAGTCTGATTATGAAGCTTCATCCTCCAAAGGAGTCACCTGCCTCTCACTGTTGCAATGCCTGTGAAAATCAGCCCAGACAGATGCCTACTGACTGGCCACCAAAACCAGCATTTGATGGATTCTCATCAGCAAAATGGCAGCCAAGAACCAAGCGCTCCTGACAAAAGCTCCCTGTCACTCATACCTTTACTATGGAGCTGGCTGATGGGGCTCTCCTGCTGGGGGACTGGCAAGAAACCCTCCATGAGTGTTTCCTGGGTGCTAGCATCTGGGCTATACTCAGCATGTGTTGTTTCCTAATTTAACCCTGAGACTGGGTGTTATTACTGTACCAATCCTTAGACAGACATGGGTGAGTCCTGGGCCAATAGTCACCGGCTAGCAACTCTTGTTCAATAGAAAAATGGTGCTCTAATGAGCTATGCTGCCCTAAGGTTGGATGGCGCCAGCAAAAAGTAAAGAGAATGGGCCCTGGGATCTCCACCACCACCATCCATTTGTTTTCTAAACTGAGTTCTCTAATTATATTTCATTTAAAAAGACAGTGTTCTTCTGCAGTTGGGGAATTATTGTGAGGAATATTGGTGGCAAGGCCAAGGCTTTGCCAAAGCATAAGTCTTCGAACCCAAGAAGCTGTTGACCCATTTTTCATTATCTCCCACAGGACAAGATACCAAGAACCCTCTGGAATGTATTCAAGGACTCTCCAATTCACAGAATCTACTCATCAGAATGTGCCAATATTCCTCTGGCTCACAACCACCCTATCACAGCTTCCTATGTTGGAGGATTCTCATATAAGATTAGCAGTCCTGGTGCCTATAGACTACCCAACTGACTCACAGTGTAAAGGGTCAAGCTTCTGTAGGGCCACCAATAAGTAACAACTGCTCAGAAGACATTGAGCCTCATCAACCCCCATCATTTTCTATTAAAAAACTAATCTTTTAAAGATATCTAGGCTGAGGATGTAGCTTAGTACTAGAGTGCTTATCTACCACAAAAAAAAGAAAAAAAGAAAGAAAGGAAGGAAGGAAGGAAGAAAGAAAGAAAGGAAGGAAGGAAGGAAGGAAGGAAGGAAGGAAGAAAGAAAGAAAGAAAGAAAGAAAGAAAGAAAGAAAGAAAGAAAGAAAGAAAGAAGAGTTCTTAGGACTCCAGATTTAAAAAAAAAAACCAGTCACTTCCTTTTAAAAGTTCATATTGATCATTTAATGGGCACCCATTCTGGTGCCCGTTAAAACTAAAAACTAGGGGGTTGGAGATTTAGCTCCATGGTAGAGTGCTTACCTAGTAAGCGCAAGGCCCTGAGTTCAATCCTCAGCTTTAAAAAAAAAAAAAAAGAAAGAAAGAAAGAAAGAAAGAAAGAAAGAAAGAAAGAAAGAAAAAGAAAGAAAGAAAGAAACCTAAAAACTAAAAAATCAAATGTGATTCTCTTACACGTTCAACAGAAAAGAGGATGGTGCATCCTATTTACTGTCACTAAGCCCAGGACAGAAGAATTGGTATGTACTTCTCCAAAAGAGTTCGTAGCTTTTCCCAGTAGGAATAACATAACAAGGAAATGCATAACCAAAAACAAAGCCCAATGAAACATAACATGTTTTTATAAATCATTTCCTCCCTATAAAATTAGGCCTTGAAAGTCTTATCAGTGATCAACTTATATGAGCAAAATAAGCACTGGACTGTAAGAGATCTCTGTTAGTAACACGATTTGAATGCCAACAGCCTTCACAACATCTATCTATCTGTCTGTCTGTTTATTTATGTTGTGGTTCTGGGTTCAAACCTAGGATCTCACTCAGTTTAGGCAAGGGCCCTAGCACGAGGCCATATGTTCACACAGCTCTTGAGAAAAAATCATGTTCCAGGTCACACTGAGGGTGACAGCACAGAGCATGCTCACGGATGCTGGGGGTAGAATTAGCCAGGAGAGGAGACACAGGCCAGGAGCGGACAGAAAACAACGGGCCAGGGGAGATGAGGCAGGAGGATGGCAGGATTCCTCCTTGACGAACAGCCCCAAGAGCTAAGGTACAAAAAGAGACAGAAATCAACAGCTAGGGAGAGGAGCAGAGCAGAGTGATGTGTGGAGATGCAGGGCTCAGAGCAGGATGCAGCCCTGCACAGCTGAGCAGAGGCTGCCAACACATGGCCAGAAACAGCGGAACCCTTAGGCTGCGGGGTGGATATTGGCTAGAAAATGACAGATCTGACAGACTGGTTCAGGACATCTGGATGGCAGTGTACAAGGATGGCACTAGACATTCAATAGTGTCTCCTACCTCGTACAATTATTCATTCCAATAAATATGAACTGACCACTCCTCGTGGGCAGTCCAACTCCATTAACTTGAGGTGTTCAGTATAAATATTCAGGTAACCATCTCAATCTATGTTCTTAAAAGAACTCAAGGATTAATATCCAACTGTAGGTCACTGGGGATACTCGGGGGTCCTCATAATCTCTTATAGGAAAGCATTGCTGGCCATCTACGGGCCTGAAGTACCATACATCTATATGGCTCCCAACAAAAGGGTCGCTGCTCTGAGGGGTGCTCCTGCCTGTACCTGGTCAAAGGGTCTCTTCATTTTGTAACCAAGAGGCTAACCAATGGCCATTTTCTCAGCAGTCTCATGTTTTCTCAGTTTGCCAAAAAAACTGCCTATTATTAAATGTTAAACATTTAAGTTAATTGTTTTTTAAGATTTTATTTTTATTATTTAAACTATGCATGCGTTCGTGTGTGTGTGTGTGTGTGTGTGTGTGTGTGTGTGTGTGTGTGTATGTGTGTGTGTGTTTAGGAATGCACACGTGAGTGCAGATACCTGGGCAGACCAGAAGAGGGCATTGGATCCCCTAGAGCCAGAGTTACAGGCTTTTGTGAGCCACCGACTATGGGAGCTGAGATTCAAATTCCAGTCCTTTGCAAGAGCAGTAGACAATCTTAACCACTGAGCTATCTCACCTGACATCCAACCAAACTGCTCAAATGTGGATAATTTGTATTAGTAAAGAGATGTCTCATCACTAAAATAATAAAACACTCAGCCCACAGGTGCTGAGCCAAACACCAGATAACTACCAAGAAGAAGAAGTCATAATGTAGGGTCCGTAAAACCTAGGACCTGCCTAAGTTTATGGCCCAAGGTCTGTTTTCCCTTACGTACAGACAAAAGAAAGGTGTGAAAGAAGCATTATCTCCCAAAAAGATTTTCGCCTTGACTAACCAACGCCAAAAGACAACCGAGAGAACCTTCCTGACTATGTAAGTCCTCACTACACAACCATGATTGCAAATCACACACAGGACTATGGTGGTCCAAGGGGAGGGGCCAGGTGGATACAGTGTGCTCTCACTTCCTGAGTCCAGAAAACTCAAATCCCATTCATATCTCAATCTTGTTCACTCTTCAGTATTGAGCAGCAATTTATCTTGGAAGAAAAAGAAATAATTCCCTTAGTATTTATTTTTCCCAAATGCAACCTATAGACTTTTACATTTATTTTTTCCTTTAAATATTACATATTATTTTTCTATCTTACCTACTTATACTCAAGAAATAGTACTCCTCCCATCTCATCATAGAAGACATTTTAAATTTCATATGCAAATGTATTTGTGTCTTCTATCTGTAGTGTCGAGTAAATATTCTCTATAACAACTCAACATCAGGTTTTCACACTGGAGGACAGCATCCAATTAAGAAGCAAATAACCCAAATATGAGGGAGTGTGACTAAATAGATTTCCACTGAGCCAGTTTTTAATCAATATTTCCTGAGAACTGGAATAATTAAACAATTATCTGTAATAAATATGACATTGTATTAAAAATACCAGAGTAACTACAAATATGAAATATAGGCCAGCAATTTTATGCTCAATTATTTAGTCATGTCCTATACCAATGTTAAAATTTTATTTATAAATTAACAACAATCAAGCAAACAATTATGCTCAGCCAGTAATATTTCTAACCCCATGGACCATGAAGCAAATGCCACTAAGCAAGCCAATGAGAATCACAGAGTCCTATTTGACTAACTTTATTTTTAAGATTTATTTTTCTATGTTCAGTTATGTGGGGGTTGGGGAGTATAGGCACATGAGGGCAAGTGCCTTTGAGGTCAGAGGCAGCCAATTCCCTGGAATTGGAATTAGAGGTGGTTGTGAGCCATCCAATGTGGACGCAGGGATAGCAGGGGCAAACTGGGATCTTCTGTAAGAGCAGTATGAGCCCTTAAGGGCTGAGTCATCTTTCTAGCCCCCATCCCACCAACTTTCCACATCTACACTGTTCAATTTTACTTAATCACCACTCTTAGGTTTATGATCTCATACATGATCTCAGGTTTACAATTTACCAACAATAAGTTCTATGCAAAACAGTCTCAAGTCTCATTTTAATTAACGGTTACTTTGCAAAATAAAAAATTTTAATTTTTTATCAAGCACTGGATGGCATGTCACTCTGGTCGCCATGATGCTTCTTTGTGTTAGCTGAGTCAGTGCCAGGCTTATTTCCTTTCATCCTGTATTACATTTTTAAGGAGGAATCCCAACTGTTTACACTCTAAGTTTCCTTCCCTTCAATTTAGTGCAGCAACCAATAATATAATGAATATTATAAGTCAAGTCTTATAATGAATAAATACGCTTTCACTGTCCCTTCATTCCTTCAGATACCGACGAGATAGAAGAGCTCCAGACCCAAGGCCAGGCCACAGATGCCAACAAGTAGCAGCAGGTTCCAGCCTGCCTGGAGGGGTGGGTTAATGGAAATCTGGCAAAGGCCACCTACCATAAGATGGCAAGTGCTGTGACAGTGAGGATCTGAGATAAGCACAGAGTGATTTTTCCTCTAACACATACTGCACCATCATTCAGGCTGATCCCGGAATCTGAACTTTATAAAATGATGCCTCTGCAGTCCCCCCAGCACTGATAAAGTCTGGCAACACTTAATGGTAGATGATACAAGCTACAAAGAAGAGACATGGAAAAAAGTTGACCATATCACTGTCGAAGAACAGCTCCCTCTAAAACTTACCAATCAAGTCAGCTGCCATGCCCGACATTGTACAACAGCCAACTGCAATGATTAGTTCTGAGCACATGCCTACTTTTACAGATAACCTTAAGGCTGACCTTAAAGGCAGCATTAGCACCCATACGATGAGGGTCAGTGGTATTTACAGGCCAAACAGAAAGGATGTTTTAAGCACTGGATGGTTCCAGGCTGTCTGCTTCACTGGGAAGGGCAATAGTAATGCATGTGTATCTGCTATATTTGGCAGCTGGTCCAACATGGAGTAACAGCTACATGCTAAAAGGTGTCTTTCGTGATAGCCATCTTTAAGCATTCAGACTGTGAGTTTTGATATTACAGGGAGGAGGCACTGATTCTTTTTAAAAAATAATGTTATAAGCAGTATAATCCATTTCTGGTTATTAATAATCAATAGAGCTTAGTAGGTGCTCCATAAGTTTTTGCTAGTGATTAATGTACTTTGATTTCATAATTCAGACTTTTGACAGCTGAGGCCTTGTCCACTAAAGGTGAGGGATCTGCTACTTTTTCATTGTTAACTAACAAGGAAAATGGCCTTTGACAGCAGTTCCGCTTAAAATACACAGGCTCAGCGATCATTCAATCTGTATGAGAACTCGGCAGTCCCCAATGGCTGAGTGGTAACCATCCTCTGGAATTCAGTAGCTCAGCCTCTGTTGACAATGGCAATGAACATGTTCATAATAATAAAAAGGGCTTGTTTTAATAGAACGTTCCACACATTAAACACATTAATGACCCATGAAATAACTGTTTTATCTGTAGCACATTAAGCGACATTACTAAAAACAATGTATTAATTGGTAGTGCGCTATTTCTTTGAATGTAAGTTTTTTCTCCTTTGAAAGTATAAGATAGCAGGGAAATCATTTCACAGACAAAAATAACTTAATCAAAATTAGAACCATGCTAACTGTGTGAAGAAAGAAAAACTCGTAAAATAAGCTCGGTAATTTTAGACATGTCATTGCAATACACCCCCACTTTTCCGATTATACATGCTATCTACCTGGGTTTCGAGTTAAGCATGTTATTATTAGCATGTGAAGTGCTCAGACTCCTTAGCCTGAGTCTTTCCACGGCTTTTTTTTTCTCTCACCTGAACAGATCTAGACACTTCATACTCAAATGTGTTTCTGTCACCCCCCCCCTTTTCAATTTTCGACCACTACCTTTGATGCCTTACAGCACCAACACAGCATTTTACACACACACACACACACACACACACACACACACACACACACACACACTCACGCTAACTATCACAAATAAACCCAAAGCAACATCAAACACAACACGTAGGCCCTCTACACAGGAACTATAATGCAGGCAGAAAATGTGTGTGAATTATCAGTGTGTTTTATAAATTCTCTTTGGGGGGGCATACAAAATATCAAACTAGAGACAATTACTTCACTGTCTGTTTCTCAGATATCAAAGGGAATTTGGAATTCATCAAAGCTAACCTTCTGTTATGTACAACAGGCTGAGCTGAAAGGAATGTTAACAAGTTCAATTTTCATTCAATCAGCAGTACTGCTCTCCGAAATGTTTCATTGCAGGAAAGAAATAAAAATAATCTATATGGTAATTATGAGAATGAATCCCCCAGTAACTTTCAGCTACATGAAAGGTCAGTTCTATTCAAGATATTTTATCAGCCCCCTGCACATACTCCTGTCCTGTCATTTTAAATCTGAACAGCATTTTATTTTCCCATTTACAGCTACCTGCAGAATTAAGTACTTAAGCCAAATAAGAAAAAAAATAGAAAAAAAAAAAAGAAAAAGAAATGTTGAATGCTGGCAAAGGCTATAATAGCATAGAGATAAATCGTTCATCTGCTCTCTCTCTCAAGCCTCTGGGGCTGCAGATTTTTCTTCTCCTGGTGCACTGTGGGTATTCAAAACTTGTTCAACATGATTTCATTTCATTTCAGGCACTGCCTGAGAAAACTAAATTACAGAATCAATCATACAGAAGGTCAGATTGAGACTTCATTACAAGTATTGCATGCTTGCATGAATATCTTTCATTTATGACTGACCCAATATGTCACAATAGCTGTCTAGTAAAAATAATCCACTTTCTGAAATTGATGTACTACTGATGTCGGTGCTACTCAGCAGGCTGGGCAGATTATGGAGAGGTGTTAAAAAAAAAAAAAAAAAAAAAAAAAAACCCAACCTTTCGAGCTTCATTGTCGGTTTTCAGAATTGCAATCTTTTTTAGATTAAAATAACTTCCAGATGATCAGCTAAACTGACAATAATGCTTAAAGGTAACAAATTTTTAAGTAAAATCTACTGTTGCTTCCGACCTGCCCAACCACATCCTATTTTAAAACCTCTGTGTCCACCACAAGCAAATCAAGGTTGTTCTTTGAAGCTCCAAATGCCCTGGACATTCGATTTTTCAGGAGTTCTCTTTTGATTACCAGAGGGATATTTGCATATTCTGAAATGTGCATGCTAATCGTCAGACTCTTGACTTTCCTCCTTTTCGAGTCTGCTTTCTGTTTTTAAATATAATGGCATAAATTTAAGGACGATAAACATGTTGTGCTTGTTGCCAGCAATAATGCAGCTAATCAGCACTGTGACAAACTGGCAGTCTTTCTACAGCAAAGCCGACGGAGCTCTGAGGAAAAGCTGGTCCGATATGACATAAACAAACTGGCTTTTCTTCTTATATGATAGGCTTAATTCACCACAGCAATCCTTCACAGACAGCCATATTCATTTGGATAATAAAGCTTGTTACACAAGGTATGAAATATCCCACGTGCACTTGGATGCTGAATGTATGATGTATACAGTGTTATTTATTATTTCTGTATTGACCTTCCTACAGAAAATCTCAGAGGAGGCTTCTATGATGTAGCCAGGAACTCAGTGCCCAGAGGGAGATAGAGAGGAACCTTGGCATAACCTATTTTTAACCATGCCTCTGGCGATTCTGAATTCAAGTTTACAGGTGAACATGTCAGGAGTCCACAGAACAAAGCCAACGACACATTGTATTCATCATAAATCTGTCCTGGTACATTTTATTTTTTCCAACATTTGTGATTTAAAATCCCATGACATTTTTCAAGGTGAAATTCTAGTAGAATTTCCAACAAGATTAGTTTGCTTCAAGCCAAAATAAATAGCATTCAGGTTGAGCGGAACTTCAAACCAGTAACCATAGCCGTGATGAGGTCCATGTAAACACAAGAGCCTGCACTTAAAGTACTTATACTTAAAAAAAAAGAATCGATGGAATAATTGAACTGCTTTAGTGATTAGCCATACATTACAAAGAAAAGCATTAAAAATTGAGTCCTCGATTCCAATGCCAGCCCGGGAAAGCATTGTCTTTAAGTGTATGTGAATATCATAATTATTTTATGATTCCATCTTTAGTTCTTTCCAATATAGTAAATTCAATTGACCATGAAATGAAATTTCATAGTCAAAATGCCTCCTTTACACTTTTTTATAGCAGCAATAACAGTTTTATAGCTTTGAGGCAAGGTAATTCATCAGATGTTTAATTTAAAGGCAGATTCTTATATTACTAATAAATATTTACCAATTTAATAAAGTACACATTTTAGCATATATTATATGGGCTTTTAAGTATTTCTGCAACTTGAATGAGCCTGGCTGAGCATCTATAAATATGGCCAGCCATAGTAAACTCCCTCAGTGACTAAACACCCTTTTTATCTTTATTATTTTTCAAGTACATTACAAGCTAGACTGTAGAGGAAGATAGAATCCTCCATTCCAGTGTCAAAGGAACAAAAACGTAACAAAGTCCACAGGAAACAATTATTTGTGATTTCAGGGAACATTAATGAATACTTAATGACTATTTCCTGCCTGCTCAGTGAATTCTTCTCTGACCAAAAAAAAAAAAAAAAAGTAAAAATGAAAACCTTCGTGTTCAGCTCAAACACAAAGATCACAGGCAAAGAAAATTATGTTGCTGAAATCCTATTTGGGAAAGTAATCTCACATTTCAGAAAGCACATTGAATCTTTGCACTGTTAATCCACTACATATTTTGCAATCATATGCTGTTATCTGGGGAATTAAAAATGAAACCGATAAACATCACTGGCATGGTCTTAATGCACAGAGAAATATGTAAACAAGCAATAGGATTTGTTTTTGTTATACCAACACATCTGTCTCATTTTATCAGGGTTTGGGGGAAAAAGAGCCCTATAAACTGTTAATCTTGTTTTAAGACAACTGGTTAGTACCTTACCTCCACAGACACAAATGCATTATTATATACTGTGCTGAAATAAAAAGACACAATCCCAGCAGAAGAGTTTAAAATACTTGAGCAGATTTACTCCGGCGATTGCTGACTATAATTGCGCACTAAGAAAAATAGAAATAAAATTATCCTGTTAGTAATCTTTGCTCTCTAGAGTGCCTTATTGGATGTTTGTGACAATAAATAACACAATTAGGTGTATTTCACACAGTAACTCAGGCTGTTACAAGTAGATTTTCCCCTTTCCTCTGTATCAGTTTGATATTTGATTCAACAGAACAAACCATGTACCATACACATTATGCTCTAATTAAACAAGTTAAAAAAAAACCTGGGCACCTAAGATGGGCTTCCATATTTAAAGGCTTGCCTGAGTAAACTCCCACTTCAAGCACACCTCTACATTGAAACAAAGGCAAGGGAAGACCAGCCACCTCTAAAGCAGTGAGCAGTCTCCCTAAAGTTCTAAAGAGAAGACTCTTGTGGGCCATGAGTCTGGCAGTCAATCACCCAATACCAGATAGCGATCTAGTATTACCTATGTTTAAAGGGCAATCAGAGTATATGAGTGTCCATCAGCAGACAGGCATATCTGTGAAATAGCCCTTCAGCTCCATACCATGTGAGGACAAATGACCAAGAGTAGTCATAGGTAACGTAACGACTGGGTTGCTTACCATATGCAGCCCATTGCTATGAAGTACGCCATCTTGCTCCACCAGGTTTCTTGAGATTGTAATGGAAGGAAGATCCAGGCTTTGAGGGGGAAACTGGGGTGTGAACTCATTTCCCTGGGAAGGCAATGGATCGCTGAGAGCCTGAAAGGGTAGCAGTACATCGGGCATGCCCAGGGTGGGGTCCGATTCTGGAGGAGGCGTGATTGGTGGAATTTCAAACTCTTCATCCCCAAGGCTTGGTGTGTGGAATGTCTGCTAAAAGGAAACAAAATGCAGACACCCTCACATTCAGTTCCTGTATTTTATCCCTCCTTAGAGGGAAAAAGAGAGACTTCCCATGAAAACATTGCATATCTAGGCCAAATATTTATTTCTCAGATGAAAACATTTTAAACACAGATTTCCATATATAAAGTTTTGCTGATCATTCTGATTAAAGATTTAAGTCTCATTATCATATGGTTTTAATGGAGTATCAGTATTAACAGTTTTTTAATGCGTACTTAATTAGCAACATCTGTCTTTGTTGTTAGTTGGAGCATCAGCGACATTAGATTTGGCTATATAACAAATTGCCACTTTATTGATATGTTAGTGAAACAGCTCAAATCGCTTACACGATCCACATGCTTCATAAAACGCTGACGATTTTGTGGCATGCACACATACACAACATTAACCCAGGAGTGAACATTACACGTGTTTACTTTCTGCCACAACCTATAAAACAAATAATACTAAATTTGTGGTTTGGTTTTTAAATTTCTCTTTATTGGCATATTCCCAAGTGTGCTAAATGCTTGTATGAAGATTGTTACTATGTCATGCAACATTTTCTGTAAGGACTATTGTGGCTCATATTAAAAGATGCTGGTGCTTTTATTGAGACTATAAGGAAAATTGTTTTCTTCTACATGAACATTTCCATATGCATTTATCAGAACCCTGTCTACCAGGCTTCAACTTCTAAAGACTACCTAGAGAGCGCAAAGCCATACTGATGTAGCTGCATTAAGCATATGACATGGGTGCTGTCTGTTCACTTAGCCAAGGTTATATCTTAGGACCTATGTAAATCTTAGTGCGTTGATTTTCATGAATGATGCTAATGTCCTTACAGGCTGTGTTTTAAAGTGAGGTCTTGGGTCGCCTTGCATTCGAACTACAGTAACCATCTTTCCTGTACCACAATGGGTCATGTGGGAGAGAAGCGAACCAATATCCAGGACTATTATTGTTGTTATTATATATATATATATATATACACACATACATTTTGGTGAGGCAGAGGGTTTGGGGGCCACTCAGATACCTTTTTTTATTCCTAGCTAAGAGGGCCACAGATGTAGTTCATTTATTATTAATAGTATTTGAAAGACTGAACTGGCATGGGGTAATTGGAGTCTGCTATTATTGATAAAAAGACCTAATTAAGAGCTGAAAAATCACCATTCTTCAAACGCTTAATGACGATGCTATATAACTACCTGAAAGGAAAGAGAAACAAACTCAATGTAGGGGTAGGGTTCAAAGAAAAGCATTTTTTGCACACAGAACCTGACAAGCATTATTTGCAACTCATCAGAAGGAAAGAGCTAATGAACTGAGGGAATTGATAGCATGGCAAGTGGCCACCTTGAGGACGTGGTTGACTCAATAATGTAAAAACACCACAAACTCGTAGAGCATTTGAGAGCCAGAATGAAGCAGTTGATATTCTGACATGGGCATTCTTGCAATGATACCCCACCCCCATGTCAGCTTCTTACTGTGGTACCCTGAGTTCTTAGCAACAAAGGGATGAATTGGCCACAAACGCGGTTGGCTAATGAACGTAACCCTATGGCTGCATTCGCTGTTATTTTGGCACTAATGTGGTCTAGTAACAGATGCAACTGTAATTTGTGACTCATTTGCTACCCCATTACTGCTTAATGAAATCTAACATATCACATTAACAATACGGATAAACACTCATTCTTGATATGTGGCATTTGGCTGTTTTCATTACCACTGTAATTAACACTTGAAATATTATTTCAATAAATATTTAAAGTACTTTAAAAATGGTCAGAGTAATCATGGCACAGAGAGAAAACATGAAGCTAATGTGTGAATTTCACACTTACAGCACCTTGGTCCCCATAGTGTTATTTGCAGGACATTGTCCATGTGAAGAAAACTGGTTTCAGGCACGATAGGCTTTACAGCACGCCAACCTAAAGTCTTCCAGAATTAGTTTGCACTCATTAAAATGTTAAAAAAAAAATACAGATAAATTTACTTTTAATGCAGTGATTGGGAAATTAGATGAGGGCTATAATGTGGCACATTAGCGTTCACTCCGCTTTAGTTTTTGATCATGGAAAGATGCAGTGAAACCATTACATAAGACCTTAAACTCCAGTATACAGCATATCTCAGGCCAGGCAGTTAAAATTAAAGAGCTTTTCAATTTTTTTTTATTTTTGTTAAGGAATATATAGACATGTTATATATAATGTGTCCTCGTGCAAAATTTTTTAAAGACACATTAATTTTAAGTTAGAAGCTATATATGTCTACACTGACCTAATAAAACAATGCAGTGAAATATTAGTGCAATATGTAACCAAGGAGATGCTAAAATCTTAACTACCTTTAAAGAGAGGTAAAATATTACATATGAAGTCTTCCACAGAGAAAAGAGAGATAAGACATCAAATTTAATATTAAGTACTGCAAATCTCAAACATTGTTTTCTGAAAGAATACAAGTCACCACAAATCCCATCAACAATGAAGGACATGGACTTTTGACCAAATTAATCATTTAGCGTTTATGTGATCAATTTTTACAGATATTGACTTTCCAGTGTTTACCTTGAACACGTTAAAGTAGTATGTGCATGGTTAAATACCATCTGTACTGAAATGTTCAAAACATTTGTTCCTTTTGATAAGAATGCAAATCTGGAGAACTGTTGTATCAACATATAACAGCCGACGTCTGACACGGTGAATTATCACAGCTGGAATTAAATTGTTTCTGAACAGCTGCTGGCAGCACAGCTTTCATCAATGTTTGATTCAAATGTAGGGGAAAAAAAATCCCACAGAATGAAACATCATGTTGTCCTTACAGATGGGGTTTGTGTTCATTATCCCAAACAGCACAGCAGCCAGTGCCAAGCAAACACTATTCCTGTCTCTAAGCTGTCTTCTGGTTGGAAACATGATGGTCACCGGAAAATGATTAATCTACAAAGACCCTCACTTCTCGAGTCTCCACTTACACTAATAATTTTTAGACATTAATTTCTTTCGTATCACTTGCTCCCCTTTATCAGGATCATTTGCAAAGCCATTATTATTTTCGGTCCTCTGGGGTCAAGCTAGTTCACACTCCTATATTTGAATGTATTTGGAAAAAGACTTTTTATTGCCTGAGCCACAGAGGAACTGTTCCATTTGGATCCATTTCATACTTCTGTTTGTTCTTGTTTGAAATGTTAAATCTCATACAATCTACCCTTTCAGGAAAAGGTTTTCTTTTTCTTTTCTTTTTTTTTTTTTTAAATCAAGTATCTTGAGGTGTTTTGTTTGTTTGTTTGTTTGTTTGTTTTTGTTTGTTTGTTTGTAAAGCATGCCAATGAGGCCAGACAAAGGTGGAAGCCTAGTAAAAATAGCAAGAAGATAATGTTATCCCATGTACAACCACAAACTAGCACAAAACAGGAGTTAATATGGCGCTGCATGGAGAGCCCATCACCCAGAATTCCAGCTACACCCAGCGACAATCACATATTGGACCACATCTATTCATTGACTCAGACACTCAATAATTTCTCATTGAACATCCACTATTGTGGTCACTATGCTAGGAGGTGGGGTTCGAAATACTCATTGTACATCACTCTAGAAACCATAACCCTGTCTGCCATACTTTCCTGAGCCATGGCAATCAAGGAAGTTACCCTTAGAAGGCTATGAAGCAAAATACTTTCTATTCGAGTTTCCAAACTAACTAGTTATCTGCTTAGACATTCAGGTGTGTGTGTGTGTGTGTGTGTGTGTGTGTGTGTGTGTGTGTGTGTTTGTGTGTGTGTATGCACATGCTTTCTATTACACATTTATTACTGTTTGTGCATGTCTTTTTTCCATCAAGAGACTCACTTAAGTTCCAAATGTTAACAACAGTCTGTGGACAGTGATAAAGCCTTGTGGAGTTATTTTCTTTTCCAATAGGCTTTTCTCATTTTCCTCTAGAGTTGTTACCTTGCGCCACAGGAGAGAAAGAGAAATTCCATGCCTTGCTTTTCCCTTCAAGCCTATTAAATTATCTCTACAACACATAAAACATGAACAACACCCACCTCACTGGCAGCGAAGAAGGCGTTGTTTGCCTCAGCCATGTTCATGTAGTTAGTATTTCCAAACTAAAAACAAACAAACAAACAAACAAAAACAAAAAAACATTAGTTTATGTTAATGGAAGCAAAGTAAAACCTGTGGTTGTTTATTTAATACTAAGAAGTGATTTGGAAAGAAGGTCAGTGTAATGGGGTTCATGGGCCAAACTAGAAATAGGAAACTGTACCTTCTGTCAGTCAGTTCCTACTGCCGCTGGAGTGCGGAGCTATGCTGTCGATAATTCTAGAAAACAGTTGCATTTCTCCCCAAGACTGTTAGTGAAAGGAGACCATTACAACCGTTTGGCTGTCTGGTCACTAGTGTGCTGTTTATTAAGCTGGCATTTGTCAGAGATGGGAAGCCAAGCAGTTCCCAAGAAAACCCCTTGGACATGTCTTAAAGCATGCTGGAGTTTCATCCGTCACTTTTCCAGAACAGGTGTCACAAGTGTGGGCAGATTAAAAATGTGAATTAAAGGGATACAATTCAATTTTCGAGACTCAAATTCTATGTTCTGGTGAATGGGGTGTGGTAGGAATGTAAATAAGTAAGACTGAGGAATATTTCTAAAATCTCCAAGTGGGGCTTACTGCCATATCTAGCTCTATCAGAGCTACTGAAAGCTGTGTTATTTAATCTCTCCATGTAACATTAAGTGCAAAGAGGTTTAGAAAATAAGCAGGATCCTATGAACACAGCAATTTTGACTTCATTCCCTAACACAATGGCCCGTTCATATCATCACAAACAAGACTGTATCAGCATTTCAGACCTAAGCTCTCTACTTACAGGGACCTGTTATCAAAATGTAAAACTTGGATTTGGGCAGAAATATATTTTTAGGTTCAAATGGTCTAGGTAGGCATATTTCGTTGCTTTCAACATTCTGCTATCAGTCTGGCAATATGGGAAGGCTCTGTGGGCATAATTATCTGGAGCTGTGTTATTTTCATGATGTTTAAATGGTAAGCGAACATCCTTGAATAAAGTATTCTATCCATTTCATTTAATGCATCAAAAGAAGCACAGGTGTGGTCTCCAAGGGGTGATGTGTATATAGTTATTTTCTAATATATATTAAAGCTAGCAATTACATTAAAGTAAAAGTGTAATTTTCCCAGGAGATAAATAGGTAGATCAAGGGGTGGTTGGATGAATGGGTGGTTGGATGGGTGAACAGATGGACAGTGTTAGAAATAGATACATAGATACTCAGATATATATGTAGACTGATAGAAGGAACAAATAGAAAAGAGATAGGCAGATATGGAAAACACATGTAATCCCTCTCAATACCACTCATGTCAGAGAGGCTCTCGGTCGGATTCTGAACCTGCAGGAAGCAGGATTGACCTGCTACATTTTATCACATCAGGGAACCAGGAACTAAGCAAGATTTACAGGAAAAACTCTTAACGGCTGCAGAGTGCTGTTAAGGTCTACAGAGGCAACAACAACTACCACACAACACTTGAACACAACACAATGAGCTATCAGACAGGCTCTCCTCCAGCACTCCGGTTCATTTGGGTGAATGTCTTTAAGAATTTCTGAAAGGTGTACTCATTAGCCCTTAAAGAAGACCTTTATCTGGCTTGTCTGAAGGCATGTGGTTTCCAAAACATACGCTTGGGTGCACAGATGAACACACACGTCTCCATTTTTCTACAGTGTGAAAAATATGTCAGAACAAAACCCCATAGGCTTCTGTTGTACTTTTTTTTTCACGAAATGCTCAGGCCTATAATCAAATATGACCCATATCTGAATCTATATGGTCCATGTTCCAATTCTGCCCCTCCCCCAACTGCCTGACAGCCAGTATCACAACTTTAACATTATTTAAATGTTGGCTTTGTTGGGGAATTAGAAATCCATTTAAGGCAAAGAGCTCATTATCAGAGAGTATTTTTTTTAAGATTAAACTCACTTATTATCTAATAGCACCTAGAACAACAAAGGAAAATAAAATGGCCATTAAACTAAAGGCCTAAACAATTCAAAAAAAAAAAAAAGAAAGAAAGAAAAAAGAAACAAATTAAGCTCAGAGTGAAATAAGAACTGGGTTAGAAATCCTCTTCAGAACAGTTAGTATGCGAATGTAATTACTGAAGAAACTACAGCTAATCAGCTGTGAATTGTATCCATTAATTAGTATTTGCCCTGGAGAAATGAGAAAAATCAGTAACACTGGTACCACAGCAGTGCTGATGAGCCGCACGCGGCCGAGGAGCTGCTGCGTTTAGTCAAGCAGGTGGCTCCAGCGGTCCACATAATTTGAAAAGCTCTCACCTGGAGGGGGGAGTGGGAGCGGACAGAACACTCCTTGCCTATCTCTGGTATCTGCATAAGGCCTTAATTAATGGCTTTTAATTTGGAAGCACTTGGTGACTGGGAGGGAACAGTTATAAATCATTTCAAGTAGAAGGAAGGGTTTCTCTTCTACCTGGGGTAGAATATGTCCTGTTTAAAAGGTGCCTTCAGATGGTGGCTGGTGGCAGGAGATGGCTTTTCTTCTGCACAATAGAGCTGTAGGGATGTAGTTACACCACCAACAACAACAACTACAAACCCATTCTTTCTCTGAAATCCCCATTTCACAGAGTGCTGTGTATTCTTTACCAGCTACATCCAGCCATTCCAGTAGCCAAAATGAAAGGAGTGGTACTTAGGAATTTCGTTTTCGTTTGCCTGTTTGCTTGAGACACAGGCTTGTTGTGGAGTCCAGGCTGCCCTCAGACAGTTCCTAATCATCCTGTCTCTGCCTCTTGAGGGCTCAGGCTCAAGGAGTGTGCCCCATGTCCTTCTATTTGTTTATCCATCTGAGAGCGTGGCCTAGGGGTCCTGCTTTCTTTTTCGTGTTTGAGAACAGATGGGATTCTGAGAGGGAAAGTGTTCCTTTGGGGTAGAACACTAGCATGCTGACCTAAGAACAATTAACTTTGAGTTGTGTACAATTAAATTGAGTTTATGTGCTAAACATTATACTACACACACCCTCCAGGTCTAGGAGAAAGGAGCCTTAACTGGGCTCCCCACTGCCATACACCGGACTAACCATGCCTGGCGTATTAGAAGCAGCCCAGTATTTGTTGAAAGGATAAAAGGCTGATCCAATCAAACCTAGGTGACCCATAATCACCCCTGTTACCCAAGGTCATCTGTCAAATATTTTAATTAATAAAGAGTGATACCCGTGGAAGCCTTCAGTACATATTTTTTCATTTCATTTTCCAAAGTGGGACTAAATGCAATCCATTTGCCCTAACAGCCAGCAAGACAAGAGTTATCATCATACGTATTTCTTCTAGGTCAGCCGACCGAGGATTGCAAGGGTCAAGTTACCTGCACCAGAGGATGTGAGCATGCATAGCTGGCATCCCCCAGCCTCACCCTCTGCATTCCTCCCATGCCAGGACCCATATACACTTTCACTTGGTGATCAATTCAAATTTTAAACTTTACTAAATCTATTATTCCAAGCTGGAATTTCCCAGAGTGTATTTTAGTGTTCCCCAAGTCTATTACAATGTTCCAGAAGGAAAGGGTTCCATAGTCCAATGTATTTGAGAAAGTTTTTTGTTGTTGTTGTTGTTGTTGATGTGCCTCAATGCCTTCTATGAATCTAAGGTCTCTGAATTCTTGGTTTGTTCAATCTACAAATAACTATCTGCCACCTGTGCTAAGGCATTGTGTTAGGCCCGGGGACACAATGGTGACACAAATGGAGTTCTCATGGACTACTATTTTTTTTTAATGGAGGCCACAGATACCTTCCCTACCCTCCAGCCCACACCATCCAAAAGAAAATCACTAACCTGTTGATCTCTCCTTTTTTTTTTTTTAACCTCACAATAACCAAGCTCTTCAGGAAGCCTTACTGCAAAGACATTGGCAATGCTATTCTACACTCCCCCACCACCACCACTCATACGAAAGCTAATCCTAAATTTACACTGTAGCAAAATCTACACACTTAAAAATCAACTTCAAGTTTCTAACTTTCCCATCCTAGGTCACCTTAACTTGGTCTAGCTCCAAATTTTTGAGCTTATAGCCTCCACTGACATTCCTCCAGAGGCCCCCTACTCGGTCATATAAAGGTCTTGATGCCTTCTCAAGACTAAAGCAAAATATTCTGAACAAATAAGATGAATAAGGAGAGGCACTTAATTACTGTGACAGGCACATGAAAACATCACCCAAGAAAACATCTCATTCCTGATGTCGTAACAAGAGTACACGTGTGGGACTTTTAACCTTCACAAGGAGTACAAGGAGTAACAGTTAAGGCCTTATCGACATTGACAAACTCCATAGATGCTATCCCAAAGACATCATCCCCAAATATATCAGTATAAAGGATAACCAAATGACTGTGCACGTGGAGACCCTGCCCCTTAACGGGCTCAGAAAAGAGCCCCCCACTCAGAGGTGGGTTTACTTCTGCTGTATGAGGAGGAATACGGCTTCGGCAAACACCATTTATGAAGAACATCAATTTGAAGGGGGGCTGTGGGATTTTGTAAAAATGCATCAAAGAACATCATGCCCATGGCCCATGTAACTGTGTGAAGTGCCACAGTAAATTAATGCAGATTGCAAAGTCTGGCTTAGCTAGCCACAAGCTTGGGACGAAATAGAACAGCAGAGACAAAACCCCATCTGGAAGCACAAGGCAGATCCTTGGGCTTGGCCAGTCCACAGCATCGCCTCCACCCTTTTGAAGAACTGTATAGACTTCTAATAAAGCAGCATTAGCAATGGGATCTCAAACAACAGCTAAATGGCACCAATAGATAAATAGTTTAAAAATATTTTAATAGCTAAAAAAAAAAATAAAAGATAATCCTTCAAATTCTCTTTCCTCATTAAACTTGTTAGCAGACAACACCATCCGATTTGATGCCTCACCCAGACATCTGTCGAGTTACTTACACAAACAAACTGTAGTTATGGACCCCATGTGCCAGGCCTGGCCATGTGACTGAGCGGGCAGCAGGTGAAGCCCACTCCCTCTGGATGGTTCTGATAACTATACTCTGGGAAAGGTCTGATGATATCAAGCTGAAATCCCACTGAGGGTCAGGAGCTCACAGGGAAACAAGGCTGACATGAGAAACGGAGGCAGTGCAGATGTCCACCATGGGCGGATCTAGAGCACCCTACCAAGAAAGCAAGAATGATGAGAGCACAAAGACCATCTACAGTGTCCCCAAAGGTTGGGGGCCAAACAGAAATATGGAAAAAGACTTAGCCACAATGCAGAAGTGATGTGCATGGCATAGACACTTGTGCATCCCTAGCTTTTGAATTCTGGTTCCAGGCTAGGTTTGTAAGCATTCCTGTCACTGTGACTAAGCTCCCTGACAGAACAGCTTGAGGGAGGAGAAAGGAGGAGAAACTCATTTTGGCTCCTGGTTTCAGACTGTGAGGGGAAGATGTGGAGAAGCAGAGCAGAACACATCATCATGGTCCAGAAACACTGAGAAACAGGAAGTGGCTACTAACAAGGGCCTGCCCCCAGTGTCCTACTTCCTCCGTTTAGACTCCACCTCCTAGAGTTCCTAGTACACAACACACAATGGGGTACCAAACATGTAAAAAATGAGCCCGTGGGCAATACTTCCTATTCAAACATAAAAACATTTGCAGTATCCTGACTAAGCTGGGATGTTTGGTAGGCTTGGTGTCTTAATTGCATTTTCATCTTAGCATATTTTCAATTTAGAATATCCAAATTGTGATGTTTTTGAGCTATGATATTTTTCAATGTAAAGTTTATCTGCAAAGGGCATAACTACCTATACATATATGCACACACAATACTAGAAAATACAAGTATATGTACATATATGCAGAGAAGCACACACATATGCATAATTCTACATACACACATATACATGTGCCTTTTGACAAGCTGAAATTGCCCAGATATCTTCTGCTGAACACCAGAAAGTGTAAGGATTCATATATTCAACACTTCGACTTGGATGTCAGCAAGCATTTCAGGAATATATCCAATGCTGAACCCATCTGCTCCCCCAAGCCTGACTTTTGCAGCCTTTTCCATCTCCTTCAATAGAGATCTGCCTCAGGCCAAGTCATTCTTGAATCTATGCTTTTTCTCCTTTCTCCCATCAAATTATCAGAAGATCCTGTTGGCGCATCTTTCTAGTTAAACTCAAGCAGACCACCTGTGTCCACCTCCATGGCAGACCACCTGGGTCCACCTCCATGGCAGACCACCTGTGTCCACTTCCTATGTCCACTTCCGTGGCAGACCACCTGTGTCCATTTCCTATGTCCACTTCCGTGGCAGACCACCTGGGTCCACCCTATGACCCAGCCCTGCCTAAGCCCATTGTCTTTTGGCTGCAGGAGCCTCCTAGCAGGTTATCCCTATTCGATCAAACTTTCAACAGACTACACATAACACTGCCACAGAGGCCTTTGTCACCCCTGTTTAAAACTTCCCAGGGCCTTTCCATTGGCTCAGGGAAGAGAATATATATTTGTAACGGCCTCTGCTTCTTTTCTGGCACCATGCCAACATCCTCATTGTTCATGATGGCCTCCTTGATGTCCCAGCAACAACCCAGACCTATGCCCACCTCAGGGCCTTTACACTGGCTGGCCCTTTCATCCGGATCATTGTCCCTCCAAATGTCCCCATGGCTTATTCATTCCCTCCTTCTGAGTCTTCTCTGGATGCCCCTTATCCAATGACAATCACGTTTCTGTACAGCCTCCATCTCCACCACTCTTGGTCCTTCTTTCCCTACTTCAGCATTCCCATAGACACTTCCAACATCACACAGTCCAGTCACCGCTTCTTTCCCTCCTCTCCTAGAATATAAGACCAGTGAGGGGACCATGGTGTCTCTTTGTTACGCAACAGTCCTATTGCCAAGAAGAATGGTGAACAGTAGATGCTCAACAGATCTGTTCTGAATGAGCCAATGAACTCCTGGGTGAGAAGCCACAGTATTCTCCAAGCCCCTTGGGCCTGAAATTAAAAAGACAAGGAGGACCCACCACCATTGCTGTCCCCACACAATATCTACAAACAAAAAAGCAGAAAGACGGAACCATACACTCTAAGAAGTAGTGCTCCAGACTCTAGAGACACCCATCTGGAGAAACACTGGTTCTGGAAAGACACTATGGGGCTGATCTGTAGCCACGCTTAGCAACAACTCAGTGCATTTTCAAGCAGCAGCAGGGAGTTTTTAGAATACTCAAAATGCAAAGATATGATGCATGCCTGATGGGACAGAAGTGCAATCAGACTCATCCCGGACCTGACCGTTACAGGGTGGACTGAAATGTCACTGTGCCTGTGAGTGCAGACAGTTACCGTGTCCACTCCAAAGAAAAGATCCATATATTTAAAGAAAGGAAAGATTCAGTAGTTTAGAAGGGTAGGGAAGGCTGTTGGGCATGGAACCACCGGTGGCAAAATGCAGACTACTATGACCAGATGCTCTCAGGCAGGCAGAATGCCAAGAGAAGGGGCCAACCATCTGATGTCAAAGGGGAAAGGCTTCAGGTATTCAATTTAATGGCTGATTTTTTTCTAATTTGAAATACTTTCTTCTGAAGAAGTGTTCTTTGGTCTAAATCAGTGCTATTCAAAAGGTGTAGCCAAGGACCAGAGACTAATCTAATGCCTGCTCCTGCATGCAAATTACCTGACCTCACCATGGACTGACTGTACCAGATCTTAAGGCCATGGGGCGCTCGTTTAATATTTCCCCCCCTCAGGGACTGTACAGCATGTCAGTATTTGCCTAGTTCATTTTAGACTAACATTTTGAATTTAAAAAAAAAGAATGAAACCTCCTTTTTTCCTCTCCCACCCTACATTTTTGTTTGTTTGTTTGTTTGTTTTGAGATGGGATGCCAATGTGTAGTATAGGCTGGCTCCAAGTTGGCCATTCCCCTGTCTTAGACTCCTGAATACTGGGCTAATAGTTGTGTCTTACCATGCTGGCTTTCAAGATTTTCTAAGCCTCTAGAATGAGCTAAGGGAGACGCTGGGTAGCATGTTGTTTTGTTGTCATTTACAGCGATACAGGAGTTTGTCACCTCTCACCTTTCCCACTTACAGGAAAAGGTCACCATTTGTGAGGTGGACACCCACCTAACTCTCTTACCCTCACCACCAGGACAGCCAGAAACATCCGGAGCTGTATGAAGAAGGCAAAGCAAGTCTGCTGTCAGAGTTTTAGCGAGTGGCGTGGCCACACAAGTGGCGACAAAACCTAAACATATGGGCGCAACTCAAACACAGAGGCCTTTGGATTCTCATGATCTGGACGCATCTGAGTTTGTGAATCGCACAACCATCTGGACAAGTTAACAGTGATGGGGGGAAGGACATACATAAATACACACACATATGTGACCAAAGAGATGAAGGTTTCAGATTCGAGGGAGTTTTCAGCCAAAGTGGAGCAATCATTGGGCTGGCCAATACACCCTCACCCATATTTCCAGAGTAGAAAACTGGGAGACTAGTGTCCTTAGACACACTACAGTGAAAG
This sequence comes from Onychomys torridus, assembly GCF_903995425.1. Taxonomy (NCBI): domain Eukaryota; kingdom Metazoa; phylum Chordata; class Mammalia; order Rodentia; family Cricetidae; genus Onychomys; species Onychomys torridus. The sequence goes on from NC_050447.1 coordinate 17,674,332, forward strand.
TGTCAACAGTTACACAACCCTGTGAGCAGGTTTTTTTCATGGTCCATCTATGTGCCTCCCTTTCCTCCCCCACATCTGAGTACTCACAAGATGCCCATTACTAGGACTCATATGGGGAACGTATTCCCTCTGTGTAGAGGATGAGAAGGACATATGGCTGTTGCTTGTAGAGGGAGGACAGTGTGGCTGAGTTGATGGGCAGGAAAATAAGACATCAATGGGAGGACCAAACCAGCAACAACTGGTCATCAAACTCAGGGAAGAAAGAGTCAGAAGGAAAGAGCCACTTAAGGGGGAAAGACTTGAACTCAGGAAGTGGGCAGGAGGACAGAGAGCCCCAGGCAGGGGTGAGTGAGGTGGGCAAAGCTGTGGACCTAATCACACACAGGGCTTGTTTAAAAATCAAAGTAGTCAAGTGAGCAGGGAGAGGGCAGGCAGGCAGGCAGGCAGGGGCAACGGAGGCCAACTTTAGTATTCTTAAACGTTTTCAAAAGGGGAGGTCTTTGAACCATTCTGCTGGGAGGGGGAAGGTACCTCTCTGTAAATGCACACTTGCATATATACATCTATGTACATCAATAATCTGAGGCACACAAAAGTCATATTGAAAGAGACCACAAGGCTGGGGACATGGCTCAAGGGGAGGTATCCTCCTACCACGTGCAAAGGCCTAGATTCTATTCTTAGTACGACAAAGAAAAGCAAAAACAACACAGGAAATCTCCAAGGCTGGCATGAGGGTGCACGTGTCAACAGTGCCCATGGACAGGTGGCAGGGAGAATGAAACAGGAAACACTTTACCACCAGACTGTCTGGATCCCAGACCCACCAAACTAGCTGAGGGATAAGTTCAAGATCCTAGCCAAGCTATGTGCAACTAGGTACTTGTACCCTCCATGGACTTCAGTTTTTCCAACTATAATACCCAGTTAAGAGGTCAAAAGCCTGGTGAGGCACTGAGAATTAAATGGGCTAATGTATAAAATGCCATCTTTCTTAATCATGCTAGTAGTAAGTGGAAAAGCCCCAAATGATCAAGACTGACTCCCGTGGCCCCTGTGACAGCCTAAGAGAGTTCACTACTTAAAAACTCCAATGGCAAGGCTGGGGAGATGGCTCATCAGGAAATTCCTTGCCACCTGGGCTCAAGCACCACGGATCTGAGTCCTGATATGAGTAATCACAGCAGGGGGGGGAGGGCAAAGAAAGCCACCTGTCATCCCAGCATGCAGGAAGTTGAGACAAGGAATCCCTGGAGCAAGCTAAGTAGCCAGGCTCGTCAGGATGGCAAGCTCCTGCTTCAGCAAGAGACCCTGTCCCAGAATAACTCAGGGAAGAAACCCAACATCAACCTCATGCCTCCACACATACACTATCACACACACATATACTCACGTACGTACATGCCACCTACACACATAACTTAAAGCAAAAGCAACAAAACAATACAAAAAATAAACATGACTTCCCTGTGATATCCAGATCAAAATGCAAATTCCGTTCCAGAGTAACAAGCTGCTACACACTCTAGCTGCTGGAGCCTCCTTTAGCTCCTTCTTAGAGGGCTGCTCTTGCCAGCCGGCTCCAAGCACATTGCCTCAGATGTTCCCTGGTCCCTTCCCTGAACCAGTGTACCTACTGCTCCTGGCCTGGATCACTTTCCCCTTTTCCTTTATCTAAGCTTCTGCCCTATATCCACCCCTCAGCGAGGCCTCTCTCTAGTGAAATCCCCTGCGTCCTGCACACCCAGCTTCACTACCCATCCCATGACTCCACTTTCTGTCTTGTTGGAGTCAAGGGTCACTCATCATAAACTGACTCTTCTGCACTTGATGTCTGCTTAATCCAATGGGGGTCTGTGGTGACAGTGATGTTTCTTTTCACCACAGGGTAACGTCTGGCCCACAACAGGTGCTCAGTGTATGTGTGGAATAGATGAACAAAAGGGTGGACTAGAGAGACCTCAGTTCAAATCCCAACTCTGCCATTTCAAACTGGGCGCCATCAGGTGAGCCTGTCCTGTTATCTTTATGATTTCCTCATTTGTAGGGAAGAAAGGGCAGAAGTTTGTGGGAATGGACTGTGTCAGGGGAATCAGGGCAATACCAAACTGCCAGCCAAGGACCTCAATCAGAAAGAGCCGCCAAGGGGGATAAAGGAATTCAATAACCTGAGTAAAATGAGGTCTCGTTGAGCTACTTTATGTAATATTTATTAGTAGACCATTATATAAGAGAACACAATAAATACTATGCTAAAAATAAGTTCTGATTTCTGCCCAAGACCCTGCTCATGGGAAAACAAGGTACACTTCTCCATGTTGGGAATAACATTGGGTATGTATGAAAGAGCTCTCCTTGGAAAGCTCGGGGGGAGGTGTACTGAGAAGAATCATGTGGGTGAAGTCTTAATGAACCTGTAGGAACTTGCCTGGGAAGTAAGAGCATACTTGGAGAGAAAGATACTGAGGAGAAGCTCAGTGTCATAGTGGTAGACGGGGCATGTCAAGAGATGGGAACACAGCATTCATGGCAGAAGCAGACCTGGTACAGCAGCCTGTGCCTGTGTACTAATGCAAGGGCTGAGCCTCCACCTCGGCAGGGATAACGGGAGCTGTGTGCATGTCTGTAGGTGCAGAAAGACTGAACATGGAAAGAAAAGTCTGCCCACAACAGAAGAGAAAATGCAGACTGTTATTTCCAGATGTTAGGAGTATTCAGGAGGCTGAGGCAGGAGGAACTGCTAGTTCACCCCAGCCCGGGCTATGTAGCAAGATCCGATCTCAAACAAACAAACAAACACCCATAGTACCTATTCTGTGCCTCTTCCATAGTATTTGCAAATGAAAGGGCCTCTCCCAGTGACAGCAAAGGATAGAAGAAACATGTATGATCTGATTTGCGTTTTCCGAGGCTCGCCAAAATTACAGCAAAATCTGCCATTAGTCCTGAAGGGAAAGATAGCTGCTGGGTCTGACATTGCTACAAGAACTAGGAAGACCCCCATCTGTTTGTCCTAGAGATGTGAAGTTTACATGCAAACTTCTAAAACCAGCAGGATTCTTGGACTGAGAAAGAAAGGGCTGTGACCTATGATAAATATTGGCATCACTGCTAGGAAAAACTAGTTCTCATCTACCATGGGCACTTAGTGTAAATTAGTTTTCAATAAATTGTTCCACTGTGTGCACACATATCATCTTTAAAGATGCTCAGAAAACACCTCCTTAGAAACACTATCTATCATGATACCATCCCACCCCTGGCTGGACTGGATTCTTCTTTCTTCTCCTCTAAGCTCCAAGGCAACCTGTGCATCACTCTACACGGTGTTAAAGTAGTCTATTGCAGTGCCTGTCTCTCTGTTGGACTCCTTGAGGGCAGAGGCTGAGCCCATCAGAGCCAGGCCCACAGGAAGTCCTCAAATGATAATGCCCCAGCCTAGGAGTGGTTAGGGATGTTACTAAGCCACTTATTATTTTCCCTTTCCATTGAATGACGAGTATGAGTCAGTCCACATCAAAGTCAGATGAACCGCTGCTATTGTGATATAACAAAGTAGAAATGAAACGTCAAAGAAGATAAAAATCCAGGTTATTTTCCTTCTACTGTCAGACTTGGCAGTTTCTCCTGCAATCAAATGATTAAGGAGCTCCAGCAGTCAGGGGGGCGGGGGGGGGGGGGGGGCGGCAGGCAGATCTCAGTGAGTTCGAGGCCAGCCTGGTCTACAGAGCAGAGCTATTACAGAGAAACCCTGTCTCATAAAGCCAAAAACCAAGTAAGTAAGTAAATAAATAAATGACCATTTTCTGTAAAGAAACAAAGGTCTCTAAAGGAATATTTACACCGAGGACCCTTAGCAAGTATCCTGGTCATTATTTCCTGTAGAATACGAAATTTCAAGTTATAAAAAGAAATAATAAACTCAGCAAAATGAATCTCTGTATTTCTAAATGAAGAACTAGTTACAAATGTCTTTAGTTCAGTGACTCAACTCTACTAACCCATGGGAAGCATCTAAATATGATTTAGTGTGAGTGCCAGAAAAGCATCAATGGCTTCCTACATGGTCTCCAGTCATTGACCTCTGAAGTCTAAGAGTTGATGTTCTGTAGCCCCCATCTGTTCAGCCGTCTAAACTACAGACATGTAGATAACATACAGATAAAATTATATAATTTTATATATTATAAGTATATATATATATATTAGCGACTCTCACCAGGAGCAATTATGTTCCCAGAAAGTGTGATGTGTCTGCTGTTTACTTAGAGGGTGGGAGCGGGGAAGCTGCAGCAGAGCTTCAGGACCATCGTGTCCAGATAAAGAGTGGCTGAGAAACCCAGACCAGGACCCCTCCACCCAGCAAGCATGAATAAAAGACGAAAGGTAAAGCATTAAAAAGATAAATATTACAGAACTATCGTTTCTACGCCATCAGAGCATCAGTGTTCTTTCTCAGGGTGGGGACCAGGCTGATTCTGAATATCTCTGTTCATAAGATTATTGACTACAATCAAGGTGAATGTGTTTTAAATATGTAGCAATACGGTGGTCAGCTATGAGATTTGTGTATAAGTAGCCACTGGCTTTAATTTCCTTCCTGATGAGAATAAGTCCAGAAATAGAAACAGTTAACACCTTCTTCTAAGACTAACATTTTCCCCAGAAGATCAATAAGCCCATAAATCCTTCATGAAATATTTTAAGTGACTCAGTGTGTTTATTCTCCAGACTTAATCACATCTGATAAACCAAAGATCTAAGGCTTCCTTAACTGAAAAAAAAAAACAAAAACAAAAAAACAAAAAACAAAACAAAACAAAACAAAAAAAAACCTTCAATGACAAGCTCACAAGCATATAGAATATAGAACGATGTCTAATCATTTAAGCCCAGCAGGATTACACCAGGTCCAAGAATGTCTATAATTCAAGGCCATGACTTCTGAGAGCAAGACTCCGATACTTGGCTCACAAATTTTCAGAATCTGGGCAAGCACAGGTACCACTCTGGTCAGAAAGCTATCAGACCAGGGTTCCACTGCGTAGTTGAGGAACCTCCTTCACACACACCACAAGAATGCCACGGTTCCATACATCTTCCTGTAGTTTTTTGATGACTCAAGTCCTAGAAGAACACCTTTTTTTAACCGGATAGATGATGGCACTGCCTTCTCATTATCACCGTTCTCTTCTGGACCACGGATGTTTGTTTGTCTAAAACGTTTTAGTCGGGAGGGCTCACATGAGACAATAAATCCACTTCTGATATGGTCTTAGAGCAGATGGGGGCAATCACAACCCCTCAATCAACCATTCCCAAATATCTAAGTTAAGATTTTATATCTTGTATTTATTTTTAAAGGTAGACTTTTTGAAAAGTAGTTTGAGCATGAGGCTAATCATTTCTTAAACATAACTATAAAAATAAAATCTCTTCAAAGCAGGGTCACTGGCTTTCATCTTGAAGACAAATAATGAAATTTGGCCAAGTTGTACAGTGTTAATCTAGTACACAGCTCAAATTTATTTCGGCATTTTGTATAAACAACCGTGAAATTAAGTATTCCTAAATAAGGGCTTTTTCTTCTAGGGGTCCGGGGCACTACACACTAATACATTCAAGATTACCTTCACATTTCTTTCCATGAATCCAAAGGATGTGATTACCCAGCAATCTGTGAGCAGCTCTTCCTAAGTCACCTATCAAATGTACTCACTTCAGCAAAAACTCAATTCTCTTCCAGAAGAGTGACAGGACTGGACAGGGGCAACCTGAAGTAAGCTGTCGGTGCAGAAGCGGCCAAAGAAAGAAAAACACAGGAAAAGCATGAAACAATCACTGGAGGCTATGGGTGATACTGCATTTGAGCTCAAGACTATGAACACCACTTTTAAATTGCTGTAATACCATCTCTATTATATTACGGCTACATAGAAACATATTTGGGAGGAAATTCCTGCCTGGCAAGCTCCTTGGCTCTTACATAAAAGGTTTGTTCCTTGTTTAGAACCATTCTTCTGTAACGCGTGCAGTGACCACTCATTCCTAACAAAAGGAATTATTTTTTCTTCTAGTGACTAGTGGAGGAATACACACACACACACACACACACACACACACACACACACACACGGCACATAAGAAAAGTGATTGCACATTCCATGATGCTGGTTAGTAACTGAGGGAAAAGTTGAAATCATCTATAAAGCCAAACTATAAAATTCTTTGGCCATAATAAAAATAAGTTAGAGGTATGATATTTTAAAGAACAGCAGCTGCCTTCGTATCAAGAAAGTAAAGCCTGTCCGATAGGACCCCTGGGATTTGTAACAGATTCCATGAGGGATGTCCATCTGGCAGTGGCCACAAGCTGTTCCCTTCTACGCTACCACACACGCCACTCTGAAAATACACCCTTGCTGATCAACCGTGCCCTGGGGATAACGCTGACTGCCCACGGCATTTCACTTGTACGTTTTGATGACTGTATCGAGATTACAAAGAGCTGAGGCTATCAAAACACACAACTGAAAACTACATCACACAGGCACGTGACTGGGAAGTTTGCCACAGAAGGCTTTGGGGTTCTCCACGGGTGATGACCCCTCTTAGGGTAAGAGGAAAGAGAGAAGTCAGAGGTCTTCACCAGACTTGAGGAAGACACCGAGAACTGCAGTTGCCTCCAGCTCAGCTGACACCTCCCTACAGGTGCCTTTGGGAACAAGAGTGAAAATGAAAGCTTCAGGCTCCAATGTCCTCATTGTCAGGCAAGATGCTAAATGATGTTAAAAATCAGACAGAGCTGGTTTTTGTTTTGTCTGGAGATTTATTTTTACGTGTGTGTGTGTGTGTGTGTGTGTGTGTGTGTGTGTGTGTGTGTACAAAGACAAGGGAAGGTATTGGATCCACTGGAAGCAGAATTACAGGTGACTGTGAGCTGCCTAAAGTGGGTGCTGGAACTCAAACTTAGGTCCCCTGGAAGAGCAACAAGGCCCTTAACTCCTGAGCTGTGTCTCCAGCCCATGAACTATTTTTTAAATACAGGATTGTTACCTTTCATCAAAAAGATGAGATTTTGTTCCTAGTGAGGGAACCTAAAGCCTGTGTTTTATGTGGTCACGTGGAACTATATACAGTGTGGCATTTATGACAAAAACTGAGCCTGACATCCACAAACTAGCCTCAAGAAAGGTGATGATAGGAGTTCCTGATAATAACATGGAGGTTCTGAAAGCAGTCAGTTACTGAAGCAGAAAAATGGCTTTTGACACTAAACCAAATGTAACATATTTTAAGTAAAACCTCAGGTTCATCAAGCCTTGCAGAGTCTGATTCTGTAAGAAGTCTCTCTTAGAAGAGTTCTTTCCCAAGAGTTATCTCCCATCAAAGTTAAGCAAGCACTCTAAAAATGTCTGTCTTCTGTATGTTAAATTTATTTTGAATCATTCTGAAAGGGTCTGAAGGACAGAAGAAAACGGTCATGATGTAATCAAGAGGCAGATTCAAAGCCATAAGTGATAATATATTTCTTCCCTCTTTTGCTTTTCTGTTCTATGCCTTCTAAAATTAACACTTATCTATCACCAGAAAAATATGTGTCTACAGTGGGTCTTCCCAGAAAGGATATGCTTAATCTCCACCAGCCGGAAGCAAGGAAGTAAACACCAGTCCTGAAGACAAAAGCAACAGATTTTACTGTCCTTCATTTCCTCCTAAGAAGGACAACAACACATAGAGTCTAAGAAGCTCGCTCCAGTGACAACACATAAGAGTCTCCAAAAGATGGCTGCTGACTTGCAAGAGTTCCAACCCAGTCAATACAGAGCAATTGGGCATGAATGAACGAGAGTAACTTCACTTGTAGAGTGGGCCATGACGTCAGGGTGGAAGGTGAAGTAGACCGGCGGAGAGCAGGGAACAGAAGGTTCCATGATGGAGCCTGGGTTCAGAGGACGGTAGTGTGCATGGGTGAAATGAGACAGAAGGGAAAGAACCACAGAGATTGTCTCGGAGTTGCCTGGGACCCAGTTAGGGGGTGGGGGAGTGGGGAAGGGACTGCCAGCCAGACTTCTAGGTTTAGGGCTCCAAAAGCTGCTGTGCGGCAAAGCCATTCAACAAAACAGGAAGCTGGGGCGTGGTCTCCAAGACAGACGCATTTTCAACTCATCAGAACTGAGGCGCTGAGAGAAGTTTACAGTTCATAGGAAAGTTCTAGATTCACTTTTTCATGTGGGACTCTTGCAAGACCCACAGGGACGGGGCCTTCTGTGAAGCCTCAGACACAAGTGAGGCTGAGAACTGGGATTTCCCAGAAGCCTCAGGGGATCGTCTGTGACCTCCTGGAGTTCATGGACTCAGTGTTGAGGAGCTGGGGGAAGAGTGACTAGACATGCAGAAGGAAAGCCTAGGTAGGTGGTATCCCTGCCACTAAGAGGGACACCAAGAATGAGCAGAGATGCTGAGTGCTACCAAGCCCGAAGAACAAGGAGACCAACACACGCGTGCCTGCCAGACACCATGATGTGGAGGTCACTGTCCTATCACAGAAGCAAAGAGTAGAAACACAAGGAAGCACCTGAGACCACTGCCCTCAGGGAACTGTAGAACAAGACAGAGATCCACACAAAACCAGACCCACAAGAAACCATGCAAATACTCAGTTCTAGTTTTGTTGGGGCACCAAGAGGGTCCCTTGTGGCAAAACAAGTTTGGGTATAAAGAAAATATGAACTTCTACCACAGAACCCTGATTCCGATAAGGAAACAGATTATAAACATTATGCCCTTAGCATATAAATAATGTCTCAGTAGAGAACATGAGTCAAAATTTTACAAAGGAAAATCCCCAAGACCAAATGGGCAAATTGATTTTCTCACACTTCAGCAGAAGATCTATCATCTGGGATTAGTGAGAGAGCTTGCCCACCAATGACACATGACAACGGTTATACAGCCCATGAATTGTTGGTTTCAGAGGTCAAATGCAGAGTGGGACTCCAAGTCTGCTCCTCTGTTCCACATCTTGTCCATCACCAATAGCTCAGAAGCTACCAGAGCAGCTGAGTCACAGGATAAAAAACAAACAGCATCCATACATAGGAAGGAAAGGAGGTCTTCTCCATCATAATGTGTGAGCACAAGCTTCCCGGTGTCTTTCACAGCTAGGAAACACAGCATTTCACAGGGCAATGTGGATCCATGCCACCTCACACAAGAATAGTTTGAAATTAAAAGCATGTGCACCTAGCAAAAAACACCCCTGATCCCAGACTGGATTTTACAGTGAAAGTTAATACATGAAAATGTTAACTAGAAATCTGAGGTTACTTTAAACAGAATTTGGAAGCATTTCTCACAAAGCAATGAGTTTTGATTGGCAATGTTTGGTCACTTTTAAATGGCCAGTTTTATCTGTGGAGCAACGAGAACTCCTACAAGCCCATGATGTTTGGAAGCAAATAAAGAATGACTACAAGTGAAAGTCTCCTTTCTGAAAGTTGGAAAAGAACAAAATTCACCCACATCGAATCTTTTCCTATTCCTGGGAAAAAAAAATAAACAGAAGGTAAAGCTTCTAGTAGACAAGTTCCAGATGGAACTCACTGTGGTCCTTTCTGCATATGAACTGCTCTGGATATGTATGCTTGCATTTATTTCAGCTCTTGAATATATCTCACAGCTCCTCAACTTCAGCCACATCCTCCATCTGACCCTCCTCCTCTTCCCACATCCCAACACACCTCTGCTTTCCCACCAGTGGCCTCCTCTGGAGGACCAAGCAACCATCTTAGTCCAGTGCTAGCCAACTCTTCCATTAGCTCAAATAGGCAGTTACTCGCCTTTCTTTAGAATCTTCCAATCTTTCTTCCTCTCTCTTTCATCATGCCAGACCATGTTAATAGGTAACTTTCCCTATTATTACACCCCCTAACTAGACGCTAGGAGCAAAGAGCATCATGGCCCCAAGGACGTGCCGCTGAACTGACAGCATGTAATGACTTTAACTGTGAAGACAGTATAAGTATCTGGATTTCATGTTTCATTCCTTCATGAACTTGAAAAAAAAATTTACTGGGAGACAAAATGCCAACTTAAGGAAAAAAACAACAAAACAAACAAACAAAAACAAAGACCACACCCAGGAAAGCAAAACACAGAAATTGGGCGCTCAAGCTGGCATATTACTTGGTTCCAGAAAGAGATAAAAATCTTAAAATTGACAGCTGACTGTATTATTGAGCAAATGGATTCTCATGAAATCACATACATGTGAATAGATATCCACCCCACACACACACATACACACTTACTGATCCTAAGAGATCAGTATCCAAAAAATGTATCCCTTTCCTCATCATGAGGTCTCTGATTTCAGCAGAGTCTCCTCCACACCCAGCAACCCTTGTAACTGTCCCATTTCTTCAGTCCTCAATGGCCTCTGTCTTTCACAAAGGTTCCTGGCTCTAATTCCTACCCATCTCATTACCAAAATCTCAGCTCCTCCTGTCCAGATCACACATGCCATCATACATGACGTCTTCAACTGTCTTTTCTTCCTTCACCAGGGGAAATGGCCTACAGCCTCAATCACCCTACGGGGTCTATAGTCATCCCCATCAACTCAATTCTCAACTTCTCATTTCATTCCCTCTGGTGTATCAAAATACCCCAATTCCATTCCATCTTAAGTTAGAGCAAGTGTGTGGCATGGTGGCTTGCCTTGCAATCCCAGCACTCAGAAGGCTGAGGCAAGAGGTTTCCCAGGAGTTCAAAGCCAGCTTAGGCTTCACACCAAGTTCCAAACCAGCCTGTGCCAATGTTAAGACACTGTCTCTAAACAACAGAAAGGTATAGGGGGATAAAAACGGCAGAGCTATTAACTGCTCCTTAGAAAATTGCATAGACACCTTCCCCTGCATCTCCATCTCAATAATGACCCCTTCCTCCTCTGAACTTTCAATCATCTCTGTTTAGAAGACATGTTTTCACTTGGAAGTCGACACTCAGTATTCTTGAAAAGTCCCCCCCCCCCCTTTTTTTTTTTTGGTTTTTAGAGACAGGGTTTCTCTGTGTAGCTTTGTGCCTTTCCTGGAACTCATTCTGTAGCCCAGGTTGGCCTTGAAATCACAGAGACCCGTCTGCCTCTGGGATCCTCCTGAGTGCTGGGATTAAAGGTGTGCACCATCGCCACCCGGCTCCCCTTTGCTCTTAACACACACTCTGGAAATTCAACCCATTGTGCCTCATTTGCCAGCAAGACTTGGCCAGTCTACAAAACTTTCAATGAACTAGGTTGCAACCTCACACCCACTCAGCCCACACAGAGCTTATTCTTTCCAGTTTGGGGCATGTTCCTCTCAAGCAACCCATTACTATCTTTTAAATATCTCATCCAAACCACAAGCAACCTTTTCCTCTCACTCCTGCACATAAAGCGATTCCATTTTGCCGATGATACAAATAGACTTTAGTCCTAGGTGTCTGTTGGTTGTTGGGTTTGGTTCGTTGAGACAGAGTCTCACTATATAACCTAGACTGGCCTTGAATTCCTAACTCCCTTGCCTCAGCCTCCTGAGCACTGAAATTATGAGTGTGTGCCACATCCCTAGGTCCTTCATTCCTTTGTAACGGACCTGACAATCCTAACTCACCTTTGGATCTGTTTATCTTCTTCCGATCCACTGCAAGTACAGCTGTCTTTCTGGCTGTCATCTAAACGATATTCCATTGTGCCATAAGAAATGGTTAGTACTGAAGAGGTGGAACATAAAATCCTTTTCATCCCAAATGTGACCACTCAGTATTTTGACATTAACCTTCCCACCTGTATGTATACCTTCCTCACCCCCCCTCTTTCTCCTCATCCTCTCCCCCAGCCTTCTCCCTTGCCCCCTCTCTGCAATATAAATAACCTTAAAGTTGTTTATAATCTCAAAACCTTAAAAGGTTTATACTCTTCGAGCAAACCTGGGATGAAAGTGTAAGCAGGGTATACTGTTTAAGGTATTTCACAACTGTTCTCCTCAGTAGGCCTTCTAGATATCCAGTTGCCATGACATGGCTACAGAATACTTGTCTTAGTCTGCTTTTGTAGGCAGCCTTCCAAACTGGAGACCTGGTCATGCCCATCCCTGTAATTGTAATGCCCAGCCTACTGACCACCAACTCCCTTCCTCATTGGGATGAACATCTTCACAGAGGACACCAGCCCCAGTTTCTCCCATATATTATCAACCTCATCACCTCTGCTTCCAAGGCCCTACACTGCTTGGTACTGTGCCTTCCATCTGGCTATCTAACAATCAGCTCTCTTTCCCACACCCAGGCTTCTCCACACTGGAATGTAATTGGCTTTTTAAAAAATGTCCCCTAGGTGGCCTGAGTGTCTCCCTGCACAACTAAAGACTTGTGACATGCTCTCAAATTTGTGCTCAAGGAATGAGATTTTTTTTTTTAATTTAGCTATGTTGTCAGAAAAGGACTTACTGTATGCTATTTCTAACAAGAGCTCACATTTATGAAGAGCTGATTGTCAGTGGACGTGGCCTTGCTTTCTCTTCCAGGGGTGTGACTTTATATGTATTTGAGGCATTGTTGCCTGATTGTTTGCCTCACCCGTCGATTATAAAATGATAAACGTCACAAAGGAGTTGTGTCTCTTCTTGTTTAGTCTTTTGCTTTCAGTATTAAACATACTGTGTAAAATGTGTGTAAGTGCTAAAGAAGTATTTCCTGCACAATGAACAGCAGACCCTGTGAGTCACTAACAGTGTATGCCCATCCCTGGGGACAGCAAGCAGAACAGAGATACTTTGGTTGGAGTTCCACATCAAAGACCAGGACCTGACAGGTTTCAATATCCCACTATAATTTTCTGAAGGTTTCTAGCTTGTCATGAAAGAAGGAACCCATGACCACATGTTCAGAGCAATGCACCATGCAACCAGGAGCAGAAGCAAGCAGCTGGTCCAGGAGGACTCCAATATGAAGGGCTGATCCTTGCAATCTGACTCCAAAGTTGTTCCTGGTCTACTGAATCACATCTCTCAAAACAAATGTGCACAGTGGATCTCAGTATCAAATTACTGTGCAACATTTGGGGGAAATTTTCGATGGTACTGTTACTGTGATCCTTGAGACTACAAATAAATGTATCCCTTAACTTTTCGTGTAGAAACTAAATTTTCCTACCAATTCTGGAGCCTACGGCCAACAGCCAATCAGAACAAAGGCATTCTCTTCCCTTTCCTGTTCAGCCAGATTGGGCTCCACGTTAGCAGACAACACAAGGCCTTGTCTCTATTTCTGATTTGTGGGATGATGAAAGCATCTTTATTTTTGCCCCTCAACACAGACTCTCTCAACTTCCAGTTTCTTTTCATGAGTCATGAGACAGACTTGGGGGAGGGGAGAACCAAAAAAAGATCACCTAGCTCATTTTCTGTGAACAATCAGATTAAAACAACTTTTCCCGGAAGGCGAAACAGGTGGGTCTTCTCCTTGACAGTCACAGGTAGGTCTTCTCCCACCTTTATATTCACAAGTACAGCAAGTAAGACACTGAGTAGACTGAACTCAGCTTCTCTTTGCCCACTCAGCACTCAAATATGTGACCCACTCCAGTAGGTATCTGAAACCAATGACTTCAAACTAAGACAAAGATACCTGGGAGCAGACATTGCAGAACAACTGTGCACAATCATGGCTAGAGGACTGCTGCGTTCCAGGCCAGCCTGAGCCACATGAAGGGGTCCTGTCTCAGAGCAACAAAGCGACAGAATAAAGTCCAAGTGAGAGATGTGAGACTGTCTAGAAATGTACTTTAGACCCTCATGCATATGCATACAGGACCACACCCCATACTTACACAGAGACACAAGCATCCTTACACATACACACACACACACACACACATACACACACACACACACACACACACACACACACACACACACACACACCTACTTCCTTTCCAAAATCTAGCTCTTTGGGGGAAGAGCTACAATTTTTACTTGAATTCAGTATGTCCATACACTGAACTATAAAATGAAAGTAGTCGTGGTGAATTCCCAGGAGAGGTTAAAATAGAAATGGGTAAACACACTGCTGATGAAAAGCAACAGAGCCCATTTTATACCAAGTATCAGCTGAGAAGCATTACCTACTGGCAAGAATAGAGAGAGACAAGTGGCTATAAATATTTGACAAACCTGAACACTCGCATCTGTCCTTCCTAAACCCCTTCTCCTAAGAAAATGTGCTGGACATCTCATCTTCCCCAAACCTGTCATAGTTACAGAAAAGGCCTTCTTATCCAGGCAGGCTTTGTCTCCACCTCTGGAAACCAAACCTTTCTTCCTGCAAACTTTCCTAGTCTCTCTGGAAGAAAAGTGGTAATTACTTCTCAAAACCCGGCCAGCACACAATTAGCCAGGCCGCTCCTCAGTCCCCACCCCACCCTTGATGTTCAATGTTAATACAGCAGATACTGTAATTTCCCTGTGAACACCTGCTGGTTAAACATTCATCTTCACCAACATTGAATGCCCTGAGTTTCATATATTAGAAAAACAGATGTTTTCTAACTAATAATCCTATCCCCACTAAGATCCATTCACCCACAACTCTTAAGAAAAATTTTGACTTCACTTCTTCCAGTTCCCTGAAGAACTCTTTAATTTTGACAAATAAATGTGCTTGTTACTTGTGGCAGGTATGGCTTGTTCTTTTCTGGAAGATCACTCCTCTTTCTATGGTGCTGGGTCTGTTCTGTCTCCAGGCCCTTTGCATCTGGACCAGGCCACAAAACTAGTTCTTGCCGAACTCAAAGTGAGCGAAAGATGAATCTCACTTTGGGTCCTAAGAAGCTGAGAGGCAGGCGTGACCCCTCTGACTTCCATTCCTTCTTCCACTCAAGCTGGGTGTGGACACTTAACAAATGGTCACAGATTTAATGCCAGCACTTGGGAGGCAGGGGCAGGCAGATCTCTATGAATTTGAGATCAGCCTCATATATAGAATGAGTTCCAGGGCTACATAGTGAGAACCTGTCTCTAACTGTAATCATCACTCTTTATCAAGGAACTTCTCTCTGCAACAGATGAAGACCATTACAGAAAACCACAATCCATCAAAATGCAGAATTGTAGAGCCCCACTCAACCCATACATCTACACGAGAGCTCATGCACATAAGGCACAGGAATCCCTGCAGAAATGGGGGAGGGAAGATTTAGGAGCATGAAGAACAGGGAGTTTACTGTGCAAGTATGTCTCCTAGAAATTTCAAAAGTAATACCCACGAAGTCTCATCAGCATGACTGCTTAAATACAATCAGGACAAGAATGGGGTGAGCAGACATGTTAGGAGGGAAAGAGGAAATCTCCTGAGGCCTCACCAAAAGTTTTCCCCAAGATAGGGGGTTATCTACTATCCAATGGTCAGCCACGAAAACATACACATACACATAAAAATAACATTATATGGACTGAGCAGGTTACACACACACACACACACACACACACACACACACACACACACACACACACACACCAATTAAAGAAAAATGCAGCAATGAATTGAAAAGAGCACAAATGGGAGGCACATGGGAAGGGTGGGCTGGAGGGAGGGCTGGAGGGAGGACAGGGAAGAAACAACGTGATTATATCATAATCTAAAAAAAAATTTAAGATCCCAGAGTAACTAGTAGCCTCTGTGCCTCCTCACAGATATCCAGAGCAACACCCATGACTCTGAGCAGACAAAAAGCACACTTCCGTTACATTCACTGGCCATACACCGTGTGTCTATCCATTACCAGTGGTGGATCTGAACCACTGCCCTCTCTTTACTCTTTCCTACCTTTATTTCTGTAGTCATCTCAAGAGTTTTATACATCTTAGGTCATCCTTTGTTTTCCTTGCCCTTCAAATTTCCCATCAAGTCCATTTCTCTAATTAAAACCCCCACTCCTCTCAGCACTTAGATGCTGTCCACGGTAAGCTGCACTCACTTGCATTTGGTTACATCACTTGCTCCGTCTCCACCAATCAATATTTATTCAGCACTCTAGCACCATGCAGTTACTTCAGCAGCCTGAATGGGGGACACTAGAGGACAGTGGTTTTCACTTTGCATATTATCTTGAGACAAGCCATCCACCTTGGTCCTGTGCTAGTGGGGAGAAGTGACACAGTTTTGTGTATTAATTAACTCACTTATTACACTGTCCTCAGCACCCTCCTTGAGTGGAAGTGAACAGGTCTTCTGTGAAGATGTCATTCTTGTAAGTAAACAAGAAATATATCCCTACTATGTTCCTACTGCCCTCCAGGTTGCAAGTTCAAGGGCAAGGGTTCAGATCCTACCTACCTGCTCCTTAATACCTCAAGGTGTGATTCCTTGATGCCATTTCTTCACATTCCTTTCCTTCAAGGGTTAAGAACAGTCATGTGATTTCCCAATAATGACCACCTAGCAGTTTGCCCATGAAAAACAAGAAGGCAGCAAAGTTGTGTCTCGGGGCCCCTTTTCCGGGTCTCGCTAGGCCTAGACTAGAGTTGGAAAGACACACGCCAGCAACAGCAGCACATAAAGACCTTGCAGTTTATCTCACCTTGATGCTGACCCTAGAGGAAAAGTATTACCTTCCCTCCTGTGTACAGGTGCAGATTCTAAAAGAGGCTGGGGAGCATCTTGTTCAAAACTCACCTAGCACATGAACCTGTGGTAGGTCCAGGATTTGGAGCCAGTGTGCCTGGTACCAGATGGTTAGCTCTTAACGACCCACAGCATGAGTGCACACCCATGCCCTTCCAGAGGACAGCTAACAGACAGATACTCTCCAAATTCTTGCAGCAGGGTACTTGATCCCGAACCAAAACTCATCTAGAAATTATCCAATTTAAGTCTTGAGGGGCAGAAGATTGCCTCCAACCTTCACCCGGTACATTGAAACTCTGATACTGTGTTTTCTTTCATTTATTCATTAGAGTTTTAGTAGAAGCAGTCCTGAGCATATTGCCACCCCCCCCCCATCAATGATCATCCTGGAGAAGAGCCCCTATCCAGTTCCACTGAATGCTGTTCATGGGGTATCGGATTCTACCTATCGATTTCGCTCATTCTTTTCTGACTAAAGACTTCTTTAAAAGCCTAGGTAAAACAGTAACTAGGAGCTTAAAAAACATGTAAAATACCATATAATCAAGATTGTTTAAATGTATAAAACTGTCAAGCAGATTATCCTTCATGCAATTCAAATGAGCCTTTGGGAGACAGAATGAACTGAGGGCAAACAAGAGCTTAACTCTAAAAGACAAAGAGTTGGCTTCTATCAAGTTGACACTTCCAGATAAGACGCTGCATTACACCAGGTTACACTCGCAATAATACGTTTTGATTGGCATATCATTTGCCACTAACTACTGCTTGGCTCTCACTGAGCACAGGCAACATACTATAAACTGTTATGAAAGATGTCTTTGTATTGTTCAATATTTACAGAATATGTTATTTTATAAATGCTCCAGTTGGCAGAGGTTAAAAAAAAAAAGCCCCTCCCCCCCGAAAACCAAACACAAAACAAAAAAAGCATTAAAGTATTTCAGATTAAAATGATCCTTTTGCCTTAAAAAGAAGTGCTTTCATCAGACAGGTGACAATTCTGTTCAGAAAATTTCACACCCAGACTCAGCAAATGCTCAGTGGTAAGAACAGAATTGCTTTGTTCAGCTGCACACACAGAATTCGGCATCGCCTGTTTGTGTGTCCCTGAATATCCTCTTTCAGACCCCACTTTCATGGAACGCAAAATCAATTTTCTTTTGGACAAAAAAAAAAAGTGAGATCTGATCTAATGATTTTAATCTTTTAAATAAACATGAACTGAACTTGGACTACAAGCTCTTCTCTCAAGAAAAGATCTTTGTTCAGAAAGGTCTCTTTCATGATGAGAACAGCTAGGGCCAGCGACTCGGTCCAACCTGGAAAACATGACAAAATACACATCTACACTGATGTCCCTTTGAAGAAACAGCTAATGTTTAGACATGTACATGCATACATGCAAAACCACAACCAAATGGTCTTGCCCCAAATGCAGACTGATGTTTACTTTAATTTTTGAAGCAAATTAGGTTCTCCAATTCAATTTTAAACAAATGGAAAATGAGAAACAGAAAACTATAACATAAAAGTTTTATGGCTACTTCACTTAAAAAAAAATAATAAAAGAAGCACACTCGTGTTTATGAAATAGAGTCTCTTAGCCTCAAAAGGAGAATCATTCTAAAAATCACAATCCTTCAGGATCCTCACAGACACCTCCCCAGCATGGCCCTTGCAGGCTGTTTCAGCCCTGCTAATAGTTATTGTTTGTAGCACTGTAACTAAGTACATTACCAACCAGTTGTTCAATCTATATAAATTTAAGAAACACACATTGCCAAGGAGTGACTCATACATCAGTCTATTATATGGTACAGGACTGACTGTATTAAACAAATCACTCTGCCTACAGCTGAAGAATGGGAGCTATATAGAGAGCAGGGGTTATTGTCTAATTTAAATCTTGGCTCGCTTCCCAGTGCTGTACAAGATTCCAATTTGTGGAAATGTTGCTCTTTGCTACTGCCAGAAAGGCTGCAGAAAACGGCATTGGGAGCCTTCCAGAAATATGTCTGCAAAATGCCAATCAACAAGTCACTGAAGATTAACAGTATGACTGTACCAAATTAATTTAAATTATAGAAACATATGGCTAAGATGTTTGCTTTGCACTTAAGACAACACCTACTTCACAAAGAGCTAGGTTTGTTCCAGGGTATAAAATAATACCCTAACATCCAGATTACTGCAAAATGTGAACATCGGCTGATAAATGGGGAGCTAGCTGTTTTCACTGAGGCTATCGTTTTCAATATTGAGGGTCTTATCTTTCATATATTCTAAACATATGGGAAAATACTTTTTGTAACAAGGTATTCATTCCCACAAAGATACATAGAAAATAATCGACATTATTCAGCTACTGAAAACAATTTGCTCGCTCTCACTCGCTCGCGCGCTCTCTCTCTCTCAAATTTTAGGTTTCTTGAGATCCACGGTAGATCCCAGAGGATGGAGCAATCCACTGTACATTACTCCCATTCTAAAATATGATATTAGAGTAAGAATTGAATATACAGCCAAGAGAAATTCAGCAATTATATGACCAAATCATGAAATTCAAAAGACAACACAATTTATACCCTGCCAGCTGCTCTCAATATGTGTTATATTCATGCTGCTTCCATTATTTCCATGGGACTCTTTAATATATACAATCGCGTCATCAGCCAAAGGGGGGGGACCAATGGCACTTCAGGCAGTAGTTACACACTGGTGTGTGCTGTATTTCAACCAAGTAGGAAGGGAGCTGTTTCATGTCTCTCTCCACTGCTTTTCTATTATTGCCTAGCTAATGGAAATACATCAAACAAATGTCCTACACAAGCAGTAAATATTAAAGTTGACCTATCCATCTGGGAAAATGAGAACAATACTGCTCACTTTTAGCCCAAATATGACACTGATAAATGAAGCGATAAGATTCCATCACACTTCCAACAACCTGGGCTGGGAGCCCCTGCATGATCCTGGTCCTGGCAATTTTCTTCATTCATCTTCATTAGGCAGTCACTTGACCTGCCTCCCAACATCCCTGTCAAATCAAAACCTTCGGGGGGCTGTGGTAGCCTCTAATGATGTGGCCTAAATATGCTCTTCATGATTTAAAAAACAACAACAACAACAACAACCCAACAAAACAAAGTAGATGAAGGCCTTGATGAGCAAGGGAGAAGGCACAGTTCCTCTGCAAGCAAAGAGGCATCTGTGTTCCTCATGATTAAAAGAGAAACCACAGCACAAAACCAGTCCACAGAGCAACCCTGTTGCCAGCACACTGGCCACTGTGGCAGGAGAAAGCCTCCAGGTGTGCACACAAGTACCCAGAGCCATCAAAAGATAATTACGTATTCAAACGAAGGATGTTCGCAGGGCCTTATCACAGATGTAGAAATGCCTTCCATTTCCTTCCTCAATCACAGTTTCAAGTGAGCTGGAACAAGAAAGGAGGACATTCTTCCCCCCAACACAATGAGCGAGTTTCATCACATTAGCAGTTTTACATTACAGTCCCATTATTTTCTATTTCAACGGCATAATAAGAGAGGTGCTGATTTGATTATTCCATAATAGTGAAAATGAATACCCATGCAATATAAAATTGCTATTATAACACAAAGCTACTAATAGGATTCACAAGACCCCTTGGAAATTAGGTTTTACAACTATGATCACAGGGGTAAAATTGGAAAGCCAGTAAACAACAGAAGGGAATTAGGTGTTCCACACCAGAGTCCCGGTGATTCAGACAGCTGCTTGCACGAAGCCAGGCAGCATTTACTTTAAAATGACCTGCAAAACCCAGACCTTGTGAATTACTAGAAAGACATCCCTTCAAGATATGTTAAGTAAAGCATTGTTGCACAATGAGGCAAGCAGTACGCTCCTGTTGACTCGAAGCTGTCCACCTCTGCACAGACAGAGCCTCTAGTACTGGCAAATGGAGGGCTGGTCAGGCCGTATTTCCCAAACAAAAGAGATTATGTCAAATTTTACAGAGTTCAAAAACAAACTTATTAGTGTTTCCTGGGCACGAGAAGTCAGACAACATCACATTTTACCTTTTGTATATACATTTCTTTTTTGTATGCATGCATTCTCATTTTTGGAGGAGGTGGTACTGTATGCCAAAGAGAAACGACAGAGTATATGAATGAGGCAGTTTTGCCCTGTACATATCACCTCAGCACAGATGTTGACTCCTGGCACAGACTTCATCAACACTCCTTCATATAAACCAACAGCACCACACTGTGATGCCTCCCAGAGATGTTTGAAGAGTTTCAAAATTCTGCCCTCTTTCTCAAGTTGGGTACCACAGGGGTTCTTCTAAGGGCCTTGAACATCTGTAATGCTGGTTATGCCAGGGCTCTTCTACAAAACTCCCCAACCATTGATGTGTTTGCTTTCTCCCTTTCCTTCCAGAATAATGCAAAAACCCATAATACAATGATGATGATGATGATGATGATGACATAATATTTACTAAGTAGCTTCTAGGTGATAGGTACTATACTAATCATTTCCCATTAATCACCCCTTTTTATCCCTGAGAAGACCCTTATGAAGTAGAAACTATATTTCATAAAATCTATGACCCTGTGGATCATAAGACAGAATTTAACTTCAGACATGTTAAATTATGAAAAACTATATGCCCAAGTAAATAAAATACAGTATTATTTTTACCAGCCCCATCTGCACCTATGGAATCAATGGCCAGACAGCTTAAGTAACTAACTGGTCTAGTTATGAACAAGAGAGTCTGCATCCAAATTAAGAACGGTTCTTAAGTCTTAAACTTAGCCAAGTAGTCTTTGGTAACTTTCACTACTGTGGTGGTTTGAATAAGTATGACCTCCACAGACTCATAAGTTTGAATGCCTGGTCCATAGGAGGTGTGGCCTTGCTGGAGTAGGTATACCCTTGTTGGAGGAAGTGGGTCATTGTGGGGCTGGCTTTGGGGTATCATATATGCTCAAGCTATGCCCAGTATTTCTGTTGCCTAAGAATCAAGATGTAGAACTCTCAGCTCCTTCTCCAGCACCACATCAGCCTGCATGTTGCCTTGCTTCACATCACAATGACAATGGACTAAACCTCTGAGACTGTAAGCCAGCCCCAATTAAATGTTTTCCTTTATAAGACTTGCTGTGGTCCTGTTGTCTCTTCACAGCAATAGAAACCCTAACTAAGACAACTAAATTATCTCAACTAAGTGATTAATGCTTGCATATTTACATGTGCCAGCAGAGGTCAATGTACTTTCTATATTCACTAACGCCTCACAACAGCCAGAGAGCCAGGGCACCCACTATACTCATTGTATAGAGAAGTGAAGAGGGGACTTTGCCCAAGGCCATATGGTGATGCAGATAACAGGCTCTTTGGACCACACTGAGCCACTGCAGTGACATTCTAGAACTGTCTCCACCTCCAGCACACAATCTATACCATTCCAATTTGCTATAGATAAACACAATTTGCTATAGGTAAACACAATCTATACCATTCCAATTTGCTATGCATAGGTCAAACCATTCCAAAAGATGGTAACAGAAAAAGGATTACAGAAACATCCAATCATTAACATATTCTGCACCCGTCTGATGAAAACCTATAGAGCTGTGTGAACCAAACTAGGGAAAGTATTGCCTAGAGCCACTGAGTTGAACAGGCTCCTTTTAACAACCTTCATACCTAAGATGATCTTGGCAGAACAACTAGGTAAGCAACTAAGGTTCCCTGTAACACCTTCCTAAGGAAGCCTTTGTAACACTTGCTGCTGGCCACTCCCTGAGGTAAAGGGGCAAGAGAAGAGGATAGGAGGGCATGGAAGCTTCCTGTCATCCAAACAGCCAGCATACTAGACTGACATCAATATGGAAGAAAACCTGCATATTACGGAGTGGCTTGGCAACTCACAACTTCTCACACCCTGCATGTCTGTTCCATACTAAAAGATACCTCCAAGCCCACCAGACAAATAAGCATGTCCTGAGCACCCAGTTTTGACCGGGAACACACACACACACACACACACACACACACACACACAACAAAAAACAAAAAAAAAAAAAACCCAAAAACACCTGCAGCCATCCAGGAACATTTACATTTCAATGTAAAACAGTGTCCTGGTTAGTGGTTGGTCAATTTGACACAAACAGGTCATCTGAGAAGAAAGGATATCAGTTAAGAAAATGCCTCCATTAGATTGGATGGTGCTACCTCTGGGGAGGTGGTCCTAGACTGTACACCAAAGCAGGCAGAGCAAGCTATGGGGAGCAAACCAGTATGCAGTACTCCTCCATGGATTCTGCTTCATCTCCTGCCTCTAAGTTCCTGCCATGAGTCCCCTCATGGATGGACTATACACTGTAAGCTGGAATAAACCTGTTCGTGGTATTTGTTCATGGTGTTACCACAGCAACAGAACTCTGGCTAGAACAAGCAGGAAAAATCTAAGCTGAGTGGGAAAGTCCTTGTCTTTCCATTGTAAAGTTCCACCTCCATCTCTAAGTGTCTTTTTCCTTTCATGTGGCAGGAAATCCAGCTATAGCAAGACAACCGGCAACATGAATGATGCATGTCACACCTCCAAAAGTGGGTCCTCAAGGAGAAAACAAATTTCTGTCAAAATAGCAAAGCCTATTTTCACCAAAACCACAGATTGAGAAAATACCTCAAGAGCTAAAGAAAAATTACCATTGGTTGACCTGGTTACCACATCTAATAAAAAGAAGAAAAGTTTTTTTCAGAAAAATCTTTAAATTGAAATTGAACTAAATTCATAAGTCAGAATGAAGAAATCTAGAAATTTGTTTCAAATACAACTTCTAACAAAACAAAAGAGTATTTTTAAATGTTATAAAATCCTTTTATGACAAACACGAATTTGATATTATGCTGATAAGGACTGAACCTCAGAACTCAACATCTGGAAGCCAGATGTGGTGGTTCATACCTGTAATATCAGCACTCGTGAACTTGAGGCAGGAGAATTGCCGTGAGTTTGAGGACACTTTAGGCTATGCAGTAAATACCAGATTAACCAGGGCTACAGAGTGAAGACCTGACTCAAAATAACAATGAAAAAATCCTCAGTGTCTGTGAAACTTTTAAACACACTGTCAAATAATATCACTTTTTGCAATAAATATAATTTTGGCTTACTGATAACAAGGTTTCGGGTAACCCAGGCTGGTCTCAAACTCTTGAAATTCCTGCATCAGATTCACAAGTGTTGGGATCACAGTTGGGCCCCATCACACATGGCTCTCAAGTACTACTTTAAACCAGAGGCTAATAAACTTTGCCTTAAAGATGAGGCAATGACTTCTCCAGGTTCTGTGGACCATCAAGCCTTTAAGAAAGTAACATAGAAAGTAGACATTATATAACTGAGTGCAGGTATATTCTAATAAAACTGTATTAATAAAATGAAACGGGCAGCCATCCCTGAGCAAGTTTGCTGGTGTTGGCTTAAAGTAACTATTTTTCTAAAGATGGTATTGATTGTGGTCTATCACAAGAATTCTGTTTGCTCATTAAAGAAAACTGACAAGCACAATAACCAGGGTTATCACCAAATACCCAGCACAATGCCAGCCTAAGCAGATATTCACCTTAATGAAGGAGTGAGGGAGATGGCAAAAATGTGGCCTTACTTTCCAGATTCAAGTATAATGCTTTACAAAATAAAAGGAGAGCAGGGAGGAATAATTAGTGCTTGAACTGCATTCATGGGTTCTCTAGAGAAAAGTCTATATAATCTCCACCCCACAACTCCCAAGGAATAACAAATGAAACGCGAATAAAAAGAGCTATTTGGTGAGGGCTGAGAGCGACTCTTCTCTGTGGGTCTAAGTGTAACTATTTAGAATGCAGAGACCATTCCAGAAACCATGACTATCAAAATGCAGAGACCAACCCATCATGGGGTGTCCATCCCACTAGATACATGCACATCATGGTTCAGGAAACACCGTAAAGAGAGCAGAAATACTGTAACAGCTGGAGGACCATGAAGTCTGCTGTAAAATTGGGTCTCCTAGAACTGATAGCGGCTATACATGATACCTCAACAACATGGTTGCCTAAAGAAGACCTGAACAAAGGCATCACCAATAGATATGCTATTGTGGAAGAGGTAACTCACGAGTCCCTCCCCCCAAAAACAAACAACTACAGGAAACTAAAGACAACTGAAGGGGAAAATTTGTCATCCACACTGATGAGCCCTTTAATAGTTATCCAATACCACGTTATCATCACTGAAATCATGGCTATGCATGCAACACTAAATGGACCCAGTAGGTGCTCTGTGTGTGTGTGTGTGTGTGTGTGTGTGTGTGTGTGTGTGTGTGTGTGTCTGTGTGTCTGTGTGTCTGTGTGTGTGTGTCTGTGTCTGTGTGTGTGTCTATGTGTGTGTGTGTGTGTGTGTTAGTATGTGTGTGTAACAATACTAATTAAAGAAAAAGAGGCCATGAATTTGAGAGGTAGTGAGGGAGGGAGGGAATTGAAAGGCAGAAGGGGAAGGGGAGATGGTGTTTATTTTAATTTAAAAACTTAAAAAATTTTAAAAGAAGTATTAACATTATTTGAACAAAAAAAAAAAAAGACTACAGCAACAACACTCACACTATAAATAAATTACCCAGTTCTGATACTGTAATTCAACACTCCAAAAACAAGTATGTCATAGAATTCAAATAAGTTCATCATGGCAGGTAATTTAAATAAATACATTTAACAAACACATCACATAACATAGATATCACTCTGAGGTCTGCTTTTGTGTTTTTCAAATCAAGGAGTCCTATTCTGGTATCTGTTCTCCCACAGAACCATTACCTTCACATTTATTACTACATGAGATATTTAATAAATAATAGGTCATGATAATCCAAGATTAAGATGCTTCTTTTAGAAAAATGAACACGAGAGCAGCATATGCCAGCTATGCCTGGTTGTGCACGTGTTTGTTGCTTGGAGAAGATGAGGATGCTCCATTTGTTCCTCTTTGAAGATCACACTTGAAAATAAGGAGAAATGGGAAATGGCCATACACAAACGGATCTTCACACTGCCACCTGGGAGCAAAGTCATCTCTACACTTTTTCTGCTCATGTGACATGTCAAAGCCAAGATGAGGTCTAAAGACTGGAAGAATGCTTTGTTTCACATCACTGATGACTGTGGATACAGGAGGCTCTCAGAGACTGATGGGATGGACAAGTCAAGGATCAATGAGGGATGGAAGGGTAAGGCAAAGGGATCGACCCAGGGAAGTGGCCCAAAGTAATTCCTACATAATGATGCCTAAAATGCATCCAAAGGCAAACAGCTTTTAAAAAAGGAAGGCAGGTATGATGGGGGACCCTGCCACTCCCCATTTCCCTGTCCTCCTCTCAGTGGCAACACAGCTAGGAAGCAAAGCAACAAAATGGAATCAAGCCCTGGGTGATCTGTTCCAGCCACACTGGCAGTGAGAATCCCCTGGCTAACCCTGTCCTGTAGAAGTGACCTGTGTACTGCTGTGCTTCTTTCTGGAGCTATAACTTCTGGATGCGGACTCCAACCTAAGCATTAAACACAGTCACTGGCAATCTCAAAGCCCAAGGGCAATTCAGATTATGATAGACCACATGACCAGATTGGATTTCATAGAGATGATGGCTAGATTTTGCCACAAAAAAATAATAAAATAAAAGACCCCACTACTAACTGCTTCCATTTCCATCCAATAAACTCTTCTTTCTGGAGAGTATGGAACAATCAAAACTGTATCAAACCAGCTAATAATTTGATACACAGTTAAGAACTCAAAACCCCTAGGATAATCTCAACCTTTCTTTCAGCCTATCTGTATCCTGGGTGATGAGTTCTAACTCACCCTTTAATTGATGCTTCAGAATTCCTGTCACTACCAGAGAAGAGCCTACATGTTAAACTCTGAAGCTCTTTTACATACAACCAAAAATTTTGGAAGCAGCAATTAAAATTTGTTTTCAATGCACAAAGCTCCTCTTGGTATCAAGTTCTCTACAGTATAATGTCTAAAACCTAGCAAAGTTCCTGATCCATCTTTGTCTGGGCATAAAAAGGTCCAGCTACCTGTGAGTGCTAATTCTGACTGTCAACTTGATTAGATTAAAAACCACACAGGGGATTAGTGGAGGACACCTTTGGGTGTATCTGTGATGTTTCCAGAAACAATTAGATCATGAAAGCTGTAATGTAGTCAGTAGATTAATCCCTTGATGGGTTCATAACATGATGACATTATTGGGAGATGGTGAAAGATGGGAGGGCAGGGCCTATAGGAAGTAGGTCAGTGGGGACATATTCTTGGGGCTAGAACTCATTTTTTCTCTTTTCTCCACCATACATTCTTGCACCATGATGCCCTACTCAAGCTGCCATGGGCTGAACCCTCTGGTTTTATAGTAAATGAGAATCAAGTCTCTATCCCTTAAGTTGACTCTTATGGGGCTGGAAAAGTTAACTAATACATGGCTAAAAGACAAAAATAAATAAAGGAGATAAAAAGAACTGTCCCAACAAGTAGGATCAAGTCCAAGGTGGTAAAGAGAAAACGACAAAAAGGTAAGGTGTAGTGGCTCATACCTACAATCTCACTCTCTACTGGCTGAGGCCAAAGGACTGTCTAGAGTCAGATGCCAGCCTGGGTTGCAATATGAGATGCTGTCTCAAAAATAAAAGTCAACAGAAGACTCGCAGATAAGAAGTAAAAACACAAGTGCAAACACACATGTGATGATATATAGTCTACCAGAGTCTTCATCTCCACCCACACCCTATATGTGGTAGGCTGTAATGGACTATGGCCCACCTGGGAGCATTTTAAAGAACTAGCAAAGGCCTCAAGGATGCCGAGAGTTCCTGAACAGTGATGTATTCATAGAACCAGAGGAGCTGGCCCTTACCATATATGATTCATCATCACAAGTACATTGGTCATGTACATAATCCAAACTCCTCACAGGGTGGATGCAAGGTACAGGTGAGAAGATTGTCACTCTAGGCTGGGACAATGTTGAGATCATCAGAGAGGACTCCAATAACAACCAGTTACTAATCAGCATCCCAGACATTAGAAAAGACAACTAAATACATGAGTGGTCTTTGGAAATCTCACTCTTCTTAGAATGTATTTCTAAATGCCTTTCAGCTAAGAAGTTCTAGGTTTGATGGTTTGTTTGTTTGTTTGTTGGGTTGTTGGGTTGTTTTTGTTTTGTTTGTTTGTTTGTTTGGTTGGTTGGTTGGTTTGGTTTGGTTTTTTGAAACAGGGTTTCTCTGTGTAGCCTTAGCTGTCCTGGAACTTGATCTGTAGACTAGGCTGGCCTTGAATTTACAGAGATCTGCCTGCCTCTGCCTCCCGAGTGCTGGGATTAAAGGCATGTCCTACTAAAACTAGAAGTCCTAGTTTTTAGAAGATAGTTCTGTTGGTGTTGAATTCCCAGAAGTCACAGGGCTAATAGGTTTAAGTAGCTGGAAACCTTGGTTAGAGTCTTTCAGAAATATCAGTTCTAATCCAACAGTTCAAAACATCCAACAAAGTAGCTATCAACTCCCAGACTTCCAGTTCACATTATTTAATGTTAAAATACATGACACTTCCTTATTTGAAACAGAGGTACACATATACATGTCCTATATGAAAAAAAAAAACTTTCCAAAATTACAGAGTGAACTTGATAGCTTTCCAGCTCATGCATTTTACTCACAGAAAACAAGAGAAGTGTCAGAACGTTCACAGCAGACACGGAGTCACAGGCATCTCCAATTCAATAATTCTCTTAACTGCACATTTTAGTAAGCAAAATAAGTCAGTCAAGAGCTATGACTACAAAAACCTGATTTGAATAAAATTAAATATACTTATTATTTGCAGATCAGTGAAATAAAGGAATGTCACTAATTGCTCAAATTTCTGGTCTGTCCAAGAGCTAAACACTGAAGATTAAGTGTTGAGAAATGTTTATATATGTCCATGATCTTAACTACATTTTACTAAGACTAATGCTTTCTTATTTTTGTTTTTTATTATTTCCAGATTAGATTATTTGAAAGTGAATAATGTCTTCAAATCTTGGTCAATGGCAAAAGAAGGTCCAGGAAGAGAGGAAAGTGAATCTGTTGGCTGAACAACCTTACAATTAAGCTGTGACATTAACTGTAACATTGTAACATTACAAATGAGCTTGAAGTTTATTAAGGACTGTGCTTAGTATTTGCTCAAACTACTGAGACTGTGCATTTGTGATGAAGCAAAGACTATGTAATCACAGATTTCCTGTAAGTTTCCATTGCATGTTCCTGGTGATATAATTCTAGTTGATTACTCATACAAATATTTGGAGATATTATCATGAAACCCAACTTGGAGAAAATATGTAACACAGAAAGATTCAATTCAGAAATCCAGATTAGTATAACCACTCCAGAAAACAATTCAGTACTCCTAAGTGAAGTACTTACTCTAACACTCACATGCTCACTCCTAAATAAAGAGAAAATAGAAATTTCTGAACGAATGCTAACAAGGATAAGCAAAAGTCCACTGACAAAAATGATCAAGAGAATACAACCCAGCTGAGCATAGGGGCACATTGCTTTAATCCCAGCACTTGGGAGGCAGAGGCAGGTGGATCTCTGTGAGTTCCAGGCCAACCAAGACTACACTGTCACAAAAAAACCAGCAAGGGAAGCAAGTAGAAGGAATGATATACTACCAATTAACAAAACATGAGGTTTAGGTGTGAGGCTAGGCTTCGACATGAATAAGGCAGAAAAACTGGTGAGGAGGAAAGAAAACAAAACAAAACATACACACAGGATGGCTCTACCCCAACAGAGACCAGATCCATGAAGAATCAAAGAACATCATTGAGGAACAAACACATATGAGATCAAATGATAAAGAAAAATAAGAGAATAATAAACCTGAAAGTCAAGAAAGTGACCTTTTCTAAGGTGTGGAAAGATTTAAGTCACAAGTCAAAGGCACAGACAGGGATTCGCAATTACTGTCAGTTTTCACTGAAGCTGAGTGTGGGGAAATGGGAGGTCACTGTACTGATCTTTAAATAGCCTCACTAGGTAAACTGCTGTACCTAAAAGCTTTGTAATTTAAATTCATGCTACCATAGTTTGGATACCCAGTGTCACCCAAAAGTTCATGTGATAAAGGTGTGGCCCCAATCTGTGGCACAATGATGGAATCTTTAAAAGGAGGTAGGGCCAAATGGGAAGAAGTAAGGTCACAGGAGCTTAGTGCCTTAACTACCTCTCTGTCTCACAGCTCCCACGAAGAGGGCAGGTTTCCTCTCTGACATGCTTCAACAAAGCAGCAACAGGGCAAATCAACTGTGGACTTCACTCTCTGAAACCGTGAGCCAACACACACACACACACACACACACACACACACACACACACTTACGCACAAACACACACACACACACAAAGTGGGGTATGAAACACTATAAGAGGATGCATAGGCCCAACTCATCAGCAAAAGAAGACTGTTATCAATCAGGTATTTCAAAATGGAACACTGGAGCATTTCCAGAAATCTTGATCACTGTGATGTTCTCTCAACCCAGGATAAACCTTCTGAAGGTTCCCCTCTGTGTGTCTTTCATCTAAGTTTCAAGTATGCATAGCATTTCTGTGAACGGCCTCTGTGAGCATGCTGGAAGCAAAGACTGCAAGTCAAACTATTTATATGCCTTCATCGCTGGTGTGAACACTCATTGCTGCAGCTTTATTACAAAGAGCGGCTAAAAGACTTTTTTCAAGCTAAGAAAAAACAGGGCTATAATAAGGTATCTTCCATTCGTGGGTAAAAATACTTCTTCTAGAGAACATAATATAATTAGTTTCTATTCCAAGTCTGTCAGTGTGCACTGTTAACCTCTGACAACTATACACGAACCTTCTAATTAGCATGTTATCTTTGGTGCAATTAATAACTTGTACCTCATGTTATAGGCAAATTAAAGTTTTCCCACTAAAACTAAATTTTCCAGCATAGTTCTAAATGTTTTGCCATTTAAATGAAGTTTTAACATTCAGACCTCGTGTTCCAGTTTCTCCAAGGCTAGACAGCTTTTTACTATCAAGGTTCTTTCAAATATTTTACCTAAGACAGAGACTCTCATACGAAATTCAATTTCACACTTGCCAATCACACATGCCCACACACAGTTCCTCCAGATGATGTGGCCTAACGTGAATGCATGTGTGTGTGTGTGTGTGTGTGTGTGTGTGTGTGTGTGTGCTTAAATGCATATAATCACATTAGCTACAAAGCACTGCTTGAAACAAACTTTCAGCACACCAACTTAAGTATGTTAAATCTAATGACTAATATTCACACACCTACTAGTGCCATTAACTGTAAGTCTAAGATCCACAGTAATGTCCAGCCAGTACAGTAATGGCCAGCACCATGGTATTCAAGTGATGAGTCTAAAAGCCCTTGGGATTACTCTTCCACAAACAGAGATATTTCTACTTATAACGGCAAGAGTGGTTTTCCTAAATACAAGATCACCATATTCTTTCAATTCGTGGGGACATGACCATCCCTTGTTCCTCAAAAAATCTGGTTGTATTACCAAGGAAAGATGAAAGCTTTTGCATAAATGATACTACTTAGATAATAAAAAGTTAAAGTGTGTTGGTTTTTTTCCTTTTCCTCCTATGACAAGCATGAGCAACCTCAAAATATTTACATCAATAAAGTGATTACAGTAAAGTAATGGACAACATGTAAAGATGAATGAAGAGGAATCAACATAACGTTCATGGCCTTAAGGAGCCAGAGTTCATGAAGAAATACACACATATGTATTATAACAAAATAAACACAGATTTGGGGTTGCTAGACTTAATCTAAAATAGCTATTTGAATTCATGACCTAGTATCTAGATATGTCTAATGATATATATATATATATATATATATATATATATATATATATATCCCTTTTCTAATTCTTTACCAGAAATAGCTCGACAGGAAGTCATTTCTTTCACCTTTAAATTTTTGAATAGGACTCCTAGCAGCCAATTGTTTTGTTCTGTTTAACTTTTAATTCTATTCTCTAGTAACAGGAATTGGAACTCCTGGGACAATTGCTGATTCTGTGTGTAGAGATGGGAAGAAACAAAGCAAGATCTGAAGGAATGTATGTGATTCTCAGAAAAGAAAACATGCTGTAAGGAATGGCTGAAGAATGACCCTAAGAATACCAAAGAAAATGACTCAAGACCCGCGCACATGGGCTGTACTGGGACTAAGTGTCCCCTGAAGAGCACCAATTATAATCTACATGAACAAGCACAGCCCATGAAAGTCTGGGAGCCCAATGAAAGGTAGCAACTGTATGGTATGTTTTCCACAAAAGCATCCATGATACAAAAGAAGAGCGAGTGTAAAGAGGACACTCAAAGGCACACATTAGCAGAGTGAAGGTGTTCAGATTTGGGTATTCGGGATTTCCCGTTCTTCTTTATGAAGAACATGTTTGCACTGTCTTTCCTGTGTGTAAAGAAAGAATAAACACAGGGAATTCTAACCCAATCAGGTCAAGTGAAGTAAGAAGATGTGAAGCATGGCCCTCTGGCCCCAGGAAGTTTGACAACTCTAATCATTTAAAGTTTGCTGTGTTTCAAAACAAACTACTTTTGTGTTAAAGCATTTCTGTCCTAATAATTTCAGGGAATTCTGAATTCCCACCAGCTGACAGGTGACTGACAGGTGACAGGATGAACTTGGACCTCCTGAGAGGTGGGTCCATAGTGAAAAAGTGAACTCCCAATTAGATGGTCCAGGTTCCAGCACCACTCTGCCTAGTCCCTAATCTTAAACAATGATAGCTCTGGTTCTCTCTCCATCCTGGGGTAGTGTGATGAATGGTCTGTGGCTTGCATTTGTTTGACTGTGTTTGGCAATTCATCTTTAACCACAAAAACGTGTATTTGTTCACAAAAAGAGCAAGATGCTTCTTACAACCACACTCCAGAGATCAGGGCAGATTCTAGAGAAGACACATAAATGACTCAAGGTGATTTTGTTTGAGCTAAATGAAAATGATTTAAAAAAAAAAATGCCCCAGAAACAATTACCAATGTGCCAGGAGGTTTCTATAGAGAAAAGAGAAAGCTGGTGGATTGAATATTCACTGGGCTTACAAAGATTGCAACCCAAATGCAGAACTTCAGAGCTGTCCCACCAACTCGAGCCTCTGTCTCTAACTTACCACACACATCATTACTGCTCAACACATCCATTCACAGCACAAATGCCAACTGTATAACCGCATCCCGGGTACTGCTCTACACGCCTGTGTGCACCCAAAACCTTCAGTCCATGCTGGATGAGTCAGGACAGTTGAGATCAGGTAAAGGAATTAAGATTGTGTGGCTGTAAAGGTGACTTGGTAAGTAAGACACTCTTGACAAGACAAGGGGAAGTTGCACCATTGAACTGAGACATAGAAAATAGAATGCTAGCCTCACAAAGAAGAGGCCACAAAAGACATTACTGCCAGAAGAAAGAAAGAATGAGTGGTAAAGTTTAAGTCAGGACTATGCTGTCTTCTTAAAAAAAAATAGAAAAAAATGGGGTGGGATGGAGAGGTGGGTGAAGGGAGGGGATGGAAGAAGGATGCAAGCAAGCAAGCAAGCTAAGATGGCTTCTCCAAGGTGAATACCAGAGAATGTTTAAGAAGACTGGGGAAGGATGGAAGGGGCTAAAGAACATGGTGTGAACTAGGTGAGCCCCTTTCGTTCCTCAAGGCCAGGACAGCTAAGAGAAGCACTGTCCTCCATGAAACAGATGATGATAAACTAACAATCAATAATTCCCTATGTTCTGGGATGTTTTGTTATGACAGCAGGTGCTGCATGGTTCAGTTGCAGTGGTGGAGTAACTATTTTTTGTATATTCAATATACGGACATCCCTAATGCTT
Source organism: Onychomys torridus (assembly GCF_903995425.1). Taxonomy (NCBI): domain Eukaryota; kingdom Metazoa; phylum Chordata; class Mammalia; order Rodentia; family Cricetidae; genus Onychomys; species Onychomys torridus. The sequence goes on from NC_050447.1 coordinate 17,708,017, forward strand.
TCCCCATACTTCCCAAACATTCAAATAACTGCAGTTTTTGCAAGAGTAATGCCAGGTTTTAAAAGGTACAAAAATACAAATGAAATGGAAGCTGGAAAATGCATGGAAAACCAAAGCTTCCTAAGTCACAGTGGGATAATGCAAAAAGGTTTCCCAACCAAGAATCTGCCTGCCCCCCAGTCAACGTTAGTTCCAACCAGAAACGTGAAATGAAATTTGGGGACGGCTCTGAAACTAAAATTCCACTCTAGCCCACTGGCTACAGTTAGAAGATGAAATGTCCAATCTGCAGTGTGAGCATCTAAAATGTAGACTTTAAAATACAAGGAGGCTCCTTCCTCAGCTTCTTTGTCTCCTTACAAAATTTAAGCAAATTGTGGGAACTCTTAAAGCTACACATTCATGATTAGTAATTCATATGCCATTCCTCAGCAAGAAGCCCACTTTTGAGCCTTTGCCCACACGTTTCTCAATAGTAATCCACAGACGAAGATGTGAAACTGACAACCTAAACATCTGAAGGGGAAAAAATAAATCTGTCTCAGTAAACATAATTCACCACGACAGAAAAAAGAAAGCAAGAATTTACACGTGTTTTCACGTGTTCTTCATCTATTAACCTCACCATGGACCTCAGGCTGACATTGCCATGCAAGTCAAGTTTACAGGAAGAGTCCTGCCTGTGCCTTGTCCTTGGTCCTGAAGATTGGATAGATAGCTTGTGAGGCCCACATTCTCTGAGTTGTTCTTGATTTGAATTTTCCAGCATTATGCACTGCTTTGAGTGTCTGGTGTGTTTTTGTTAGCATGGAATGGAGCAATCTGTGAGGTTTTTTTTCCCTCTGAGTGTAGATAGCTAACTGCATGGACATTTCAATGATTTTTGTTTGTTTGTTTTTTCGAGACAGGGTTTCTCTGTATAGCTTTGCGCCTTACCTGGAAATAGCTTTGGAGACCAGGCTGGCCTCGAACTCACAGAGATCTGCCTGCCTCTGCCTCCCGAGTGCTGGGATTAAAGGCATGCGCCACCACCACCTGACTCAATGATGATTTTTTTTTATCATGCTTCACACACATATTCCCCCTCCTCTCTCTCTCCAGGAATTAGGGTTTTGGTGTTTCTTGTCCTCCCTGACGATACATTTCAGTTGGAAGGTAATAGTCCTTGTTACTGATTTACTCAGCAGTCAAACACAGCACCAGATTCCAGAGGATTTTCTGACAACCCTAAGGAATCTAAGAAGCTAAGTGACCCTGCTCCTCTGTCTGAAACAGGTAAGCCAGGAGAAGAGCTTGAAGGTGTTTCCATCACCCTCTGACTTCCTTTCTGTTGGTACTGAGTTGACCTCTAGCAATGCACACTAGTTTTTATTCTGTTTCCATCAGCATGGAGTGACAGTAATATGTCTTATAAATTATGAATATCTTTCTTATAGCCATAGTCAAACAAACTTCTCAACCAATAGTTAACTTCCAGTAGAGGGTCACTAATAGCAGGACTTTCCCTTTTCTTTACCTTTTAAAATCTGCATTAAAAAATTCACATTAAAAACTTGTATTATTGATTAAACACACACACATACACACACACACACACACACACACACACACACACATGCTTTACATATAATTCAAACACATACATTTAAAATAAAAGAACTCTCAAAGAATTGATGACAAATTTTGGATCTGAGAGGGTGAGTTCATCTGGTCCAAAGCCTTGATACAAAGGTCATATCATTTGAATTTCATAAGGATGAATGTTAGCCAGCGAAAAATTAACATTAAGATACTTAGATTTCAAACCATCTTATTTAATACTTTTAACCAACTGTCAGGTTTGAGGAGCTGTGTCTGTATACTAACTACTGTAGCTTTAACTAGCTGGACATGGAAGCAGGCCCTCATCACTGTAGAATTCCAACTAGCTGTGGAAGAGAAATCAGTGTTTCCTTCAACCACAAACAGACACAAATGCAAACCTTTAATTAACTACAAGAGAAAGGAAGTGGATTGATGACTCCGATGTACTTAGAAAGATCTAGTTCATGCAATGAGAACAATGAAGGAGAATCAAACAAATCTTTTTCACTACAAATGATACAAAGTCTTATCCAACACCAAATCTCTGACACCTCCTCATCTTACCAACAACTGTACCAAATATAGTAAAATATTTGAAAGCAAAACACATATGCTACCCACTAAAGGCTTAATGGCCTACGCCACCCTTACATAGTAATGGACTTAGTGTGGTTGACTTGTGACAAAGGCTTATCAGGAACTAACAGCAAAAGGACACAAGGAAATGGTGATGATGGAAATGACTTACCAAATGGTGCACTAATTGTAATGTAGGTCAATGATGACCAATGTACCAGGCTCCTCCTCCCACCACACACTTCTAATGCACTGAATCCTCAGAGTAACTGCTACGGAGCACCTACTGAGGTCATGACCTCTCAGAGAGCATCAAAAGCCAACATACCATGAAGTGTTCCCAAAGCAATGCCCCTAAAAGCCACACACCATGGGGGTGGAGAGATGGCTCAGTTGTTAAGAACACTGGCTACTCTTTCAGAGGACCTGGCTCTGTTCCCAGAACCCACATGGCAGCTCACAACTGTCTGTAACTCCAGTTCCAGGGGACCCGATGCTCTCAGCTGACAAAGAACACATACATGGTACAAATACATACATACAAGCACCCAAACACTCATGCACAGAAAATAAAAATAAATACTAACTCTTAAAAAAAAATACACATATACAAAGTGTTAGGGAAAAGAAGTACACTATTTCAGTCTGGGGCTGGAGAGATGGCTTAGCAGTTAAGAGCACTGATTGCTCTTCCAGAGGACCTGGATATTATTCCCAGCACCCACGAGACAGTTCAAAACCACATGTAACACCAGTTACATGGAATCCAGTGCCTTCTTCTGGCCTTCTCAGGCACCAGGAATCATGTGGTTCACACACATACATTCAGGCACAGCATCCATAAACATAAAATAATAGTTTAGAAAAAGAATTCAGTCTGACACCATCATATAGAACAGAAAACAGATTTGCCACCCCGCCACACTTAACAGTTACCAACTCTCCATCTAACTCAGACTGGCACTGGGGGCGGGGGCAATTCCAGGACTATCTTAGTTCATCACCTCTGGACACCACCACCCCAACATGCCCTTGGTTCCCAGACAGCTTGCCTTGATCCAGCTTGGCATTCATTTTATTTTAACAAAAAAGGAAAGGTGGCCTCCCCCACCCATGCCTGTCTCTACAGCAGAAACAGGCAAAGGCCAGGTCCAGAGGAAGTGCAGGATGTGTTATGTCAGGACATTCTTCCTCTTTCACCTTCCTCGATGATGGCCAGCTTACCCCAACCTTTAAAGAGAGCAAGGAAAATGACTCATATTGGCTACTGTTAACAGAATTTTTAAATTATGAAGAAGAAACTACCAATGTTATACACTTCAAAAAACAGACCGTGTGTCCCTTTTTCATATTTTTACTCTTTTTATTTGTGTATATGCATGAGGCTCCATGAGAGTTTAGGTGTACCACATGTGTACAAAATTAGATGTCTCTTACCTTTAAGCTCAGTATTAAATCCTAACTGTCTTCGGATGCACCATCCTATAAGTCACATAGTCAATTGAAACCACTGTGACCTGATCACACTCAACACACCAAGGCCACTGGGAAAGGATAAAGCAAAACACGAGAGGAAGAACAAAATGATAGTTTAAAAATAGAAACGTGTCTAAGAGTATCAAAAACATCTTATTTAGGCCATCAGGAACCTTTCTCCCAAACCCCTAACCAAAATACACATGGATTTCTGCTTTAAAAAAAAAAAAAAAAAAAAAAAAAAAAACTTGCACACAGAATACTACACGTGCTTTCAATTTGGTTTAATAAAAAGTAGGGCAAAGTAGAAAAAAGCAGGTGCCTGCGCAGATGGAGTGTGCTAAACACATGTAACACTTTGATAATGTTGAACCACCCCCTTTTTTTGGAATTTTAAACATTCCCTAAAACCTGCATTTTCAAACACTGCTAAATATTTGGAGTCTAAAAAGATGACATTCATTATTTTGCACAGTAACACATCTTCAAACATTCCAGGCTAGTTTTGAAGAACTGCAATTGATATCTTTTCCATATATACTTAACCTCCTACAGATTTATTTGATTCTCAATAATTACTGCTCTCTGGTAAAAGGCATATGTTATTACAGTACGTTGCGCTCCCACAAGCTGTCCATTCAGTGTATTTTAATAAATCTCTGCCAGAGCTGTATAAATTTGATCCTGTTTAAATTTAATAAGGATCAGAATATATCAAAGCGCAAATACCCATGGGAGAAATAGATATTTTGCATAGTTATTGAATGGCCTATTCAGGGTTACAATATGTAAGACCCAGACCATCAACCTTGAATTAAAAAGAGAGATTAATGTGTTCAAAGCCAGCTACTTGTTAAATAACATATGAAATTAGTATTTAATAAAACATTTTCTCTATATTGCTGCTAATGGCATCCGTCCTAACAAAGCCACAATATCAGTATTATTCTCATACAGAATTCCAATATTTACCAGAATTGTCAGCAACATATCTTCAATGTCTACATTAACTTTAGCAAAACGCAGTACCACATGGAAAGTGGGGGAGGATCACCTCAGAGTTAGCCTGGAGTCGGGGGTTAATGTCCACTTGAAGAAGACAAATATTAAGACTAAATAAATAATTTTCTTGATTTATTTCTCCCACAACAATGAACTGCTTCCTCTAAACATTTTTTCCTCTGGCAAGAAGACATTTCTGATTTGAATATAATGTCAATGATCTAAATTCACGGTTTATGGTTAGGCAAATTCTTTCTATTTTTCTCTCCCAAAATTTACACTTGAGTGTGAACACAAAGGACAGTGACTAATTAGCCTGGATTTAGAAGCTGAAAGAAGGTACAGAAGGGCATGATGTCAGTCACCAGGAAATCCTTCCTCATAGAGAGGATGAATTATGGGGCAGCTATTACACCAAGAAGATCAAAGAGACCTGTCTCAGCCAAAGCATATAAAAACAACCTCCTCAATCCCTAGCTATACGGGGCAGACAGATGGGACTAAACTGTCCTCTCTTATCTGCAAATATTTGGAGACCACATGTTATTTAAAGCCTGTCAGACCTACATTAGTCTGTGATGTCACATTCAAATCTACAACTAGTTTTTCCCAACCACTTTCATCTTATTTAAACTAGAGGCATAATGGCTAGTCCATTCATCAAACAGACTGATAAAAGACACTGTCAGGTGGCCCACCGGGATGCATTAACCAGCTTACCAAAGGATTAGGTCCTGCTATCAGATAGGTGGCTATCTGGTAATGAGGACTCTCACCAGTGTGCTTGGCTCCCTGAGCTAGGCAGGCCCCAATCACACCTCACTGGATCTTCTATGCATATCTGAGTCTTTCCTGTCTTCCCTCCCTCTGCTGGATGGGGACAAGTGAAAGAAGTAAATTCTAGCTACACAAAAGATGAAGGAGATGAGATGGTGGGGAAATTATCCATCTCTCACACCGAGAAGATAGGCTTAAGAATAAATAGATAATGGTTCTTACAGGGAAGAAGTGGCCTCGTAGTGGACAGAAGCAATGTACTAATCCGTAACTGCAACACAGATGAAGACACAGTATGTCCAGGGTGCCCAATTCTATGAAGGACTGATAAGCAAAGCCCTGGTAAACGAAACCCGAACATTGACTGCAGACTCCCAAGAGTAATTAGTGCAATGAAAGTTCCTGATATAATTTCTAAACATACTTTTAGCCAACTAGCTCTTGATTGAATTGCTTTGCTTTTACAATGAAATTGTGGGCTTTATTGTGCTGTCATTGTTCTGACAAACTATTTTAAAGAGATGCTTGGCAGTAGGGTTGCTCCTTATCTTATGCAGGACAAAGAATGTTGTCTCTCAAACAGGACGTAACCACAACAGGCTGTTTACAGTGAGCAAGAGTGGAGAAGCACTGTTCCCAGTCATGTTTGCTCTGTTCCTGTTACATGTAGCTCTTCCTTCAACATTGGTGCCCATCAATTTCAGTAATTGAAAGACCACCTGCATAGATCTGGTCACTGAAAGCAGGTCCACAATCCGCTCCATAGAAAAACTTGAGCCAAATATGTTTGGCCCTTGAGAGACTTTAAGACTCAAAGAAGTGATAATGGAGTATGAGACAACCTTATATAATCTCTCTAGTTGATGCTTTTGCAGCAAAATGTCTAAATGCTCACATGCAAAAACAAAAATAGTCCCACAAGCTGGCAGAGATGGCACAGTGGGTAAAAAAAAAAATCTGCCACACAAGCCCAATGACTTGAGTTCGATTCCATGGGTGCACAAAGAGGCAGATGGAGAACAGTCTCCACAAAGTTGTCTTCTGACCTCTACATGAACAACATGGCAAGTGCACTCCACCCACACATGCATTATATACATACACAATACTAATAGACAAATGATTGTTTTTTTAAATAATTTTTTGATGCAAATGTGATGTTATGAACTTTTTTCTTCAAAGCATTAATAATGTTAAGATTATAGATAATTTTTGTGAGACCCTTTACTTCTCTTTAACTCAGCCACGTGAATAAAAATAAATGTGTATTTTTATTCAGAAAAGGAAAGTTCATAATGTGAAGTGGAAAACCAACATGGCCAAGGCAAAGTCGTTTATTTAATTCTAGCAAACCACCAGCTGCAGGGGTGACTGTAGCTGAAACCTGCCTGTGCTCCCCACCCCCTCACCCTGGAGCAAAACCACTCTGTTAAAAAGGGAGATTAGCGAGTTGGTAGGTGTTAAAGACATGTTAGCACCAAACAGATCTTCTTACTGGTGCAATAAGAGGCTGAAAAGGGAAATGAAAAGTTTTCTGTGTGGTTAAAAAACACACTGCATTAAAAATCCAAGCCAGGCCCTACTGACAGTAGAAACCTAGTATTGCCTTCCAGTTTCTAGTAGTGTCTTCCAGTTCTACACTGCATATCAGCTTCTCTGCTAGATATTTGGAAGCAAACAGACACCATTTGTGTTCAGCTGGAGGAAGTAGTATCAATGGTGTAAGACCACGAGGCTCCAGGACATGCTTCATTGTATATGTAGTCTATTTATGGTTTGGACATAGTTAGTCCTCATTGAACTTATGTTAAAGTATGACTGTCAGAGTAAAGTGTTGGTAGGAAAAGCCACTGAAAGTTGATTAGGTCATAGGGGCTCTAAGCCCGTGAGTGGGTTAATATCTTCCTTGTGAGACTAGGTAGTTCTCTACAGACTGGATTCCTTCCTACAGAAGTAATTAGTTCCTGCAAGACAGCATTCATACTCAGCAAGCCCTTTGTCACAAGTGCTCATTTTTCTCACACTCACTTTCCTTCCATTCCCTGATATGAGCTGCAGCAGCACGCAGCCTACCCTGGGAGCAACTGCTCCGTCTTTGCTCAGTCTAGCCACTGAAACCATGATCCAAGACAAAGCATGTTTCTATTTAGTCTCGGATGTTCTATTGTAAGAACAGAAAAGCAGCTAAGGAAAGGCCCACAAACTCATTGTCTCATCTACGGCTTTGCGTGCTGAAATTACCATCATCGCTGGAGTGTGCGAATGTAGAGGTCAACTGCTTACATAAGTTCCAGTGGATACAACAGATTCCACAAGGAACTCTGATCCCTTCAGATGTCTTGGGATAGTTTAGGACACTATGACTCAAACTGTGATACAAGATGGCAGCACCAGCATCACCTGGGAACTTATCAGAAATGTCAACTTTTGAACTCCACCTACATCTACAGAATCAGAAACTCTATGGGCCCAGCTTCTGTCAAGTAGGTTTTAGCAACCACTCTGAGCCTCTGGAAAGTTCTAAAGAAAAGCCTGGGTGAGAGACACATCAGGGGCACACCCTGTGGAACCAGCCTGCTGGCTTTAAAGCCCCAACCTACTCAATGATTTGAGTGTCCTCAGATAAACAAACAGTCATGCTTCTATTTTGTCATTTTTTAAATTCATAGTTGTTGAGGATTAAATTTATTACTACACACAAAGTACTTACAGGAGTTCCTAGAGACATCCTACAAATATTAATAACATTTCACGTAACACTACTAAAGCCTTTACCTTCGTTGTTTAGTGCTTAACATGAGCCTCACAGGCTTTATGTCCTAATGAGTTAGAATCTTGGGTCCACTTCAGCCAGTGTAGGCAAATGGGCCATAAGTCATATGCAATCCTTACAGTTTCCAGTTAGAAGCAACAGATTTTTTAAAAAAATTATCTGGGCATGGTTGTGTATACCTGTAATCCAAGCATATAATGATATGAGGGAAAGAGGATCAGGAGTTAGAGCCAGAATCCACTACACATTGAGTTCAAAGCCAGGCTGGGCAACAGAAGATCCTGTCTCAAAATTAGAAACAGAAATTAAATATGAAAAATATAATAGAAATCAAAATGTCTGGTTCCCATCCTGCAGAGAAGCTCAATACCTCAGGAAGTGAACAACTCAAAGGCTTCAGAAAATCCTTGAAACGGACCAGATTCACTATGCTTCTCCCTCTCCAAGTACATATAAGAACTGCTGAAAGACACAGGGCAAGCTGAGCTGCCTAGAAGAGGCTCAGACCAGGCAATACCGACTTCAAGAAGCAAAGATCTGAGCTACCTGGAGGCGGTTGAGATAGACCAAGCCCCCTGGAAAGGATCCTCTCCAGCCTGTTGAGCTGCCTGTAGGTTGTACAGTGCACTTAAGGTTTCCAACATTCGTGAGCTCTCACACATGCTGAGGTAGGCTTTTGGTAATGCAACTGTCTTTGAGTCACTATTCTCCTGTAAGTAACCCCTCACCCATATTCCTGTAAGTAACTCCAATAAAACTCACTGGTTCACGAAGTTTGACTCTGATGGTATTTGTACCTTGGTCTGTTGTTGCTTGCCTATCTGGAGGGAGTAGACATTTGTCCATATCTCCTCAAGAATGGTAACAAAGTCTGGCCTCTGTTTCCAACTACCATAGGGAATACTGTCTTACAAATCCCAAGTGTGCTTCAAAGCATAATTTTCTGTCATTCCTTTATGCAGGTACATCTGGAATGCTTCTGATAGAGAACACAGTCCTTGGCTCTGGGGATTAACTAAGGACCAAAGGAGGCAAGACTCTCTTGTTGATGTTACCTGAAGCCTTGGGGAGTCAAACAAACAAATAAATAAAACACTACGTTACCAGAGAGAAGAGTGGAGCCAGGAGATGGTTGAAATGTACCAAGCAATGGGAAAGGATTCAATCTTTGACCAGCTGGTCCCTGAGAATAGAACACTGAAGAAAAGATCTGAAGAACATGTTGAAAAATAGGGTTAGGGAGAGAGGGCAATAAGCCAGAGCCTGGAGGTGAGTGGAACATTTCCAAGTGATGGTGACAACAAAGTGAGCATGTGTCCGAAGCCAGAAAAGGCCCAGGTGGCAGACATGAAATTTAAGGACACGCCTTGGGCTTTGAGGGAGCCACAGAAGAGCCCTGAGCAGGAGGGAGTGTGACAGACTCTTGTATTCTGGAGACTAGATACCTACCCTTAGTTGTTTTCAAGTCCATGAACACAAGGCAACTAGAGTCTCCTCCCTCCATAATTTCAACCCTGTCGCTGGAGGCCTTGGCCAGCTGAGACAGACACTAAATCAAACAGTGAAAAGACTGACTTACCTCAGTTTATCTAAAGGAATTTATGGACTGCAGGCTAATATTTTATTTCACTGGAATATTTGTATTTATGAAGACATTGTAATGAATGATACTTTCTTTTTTAGTTCATGAAATTTTCAACATAAAAGAACTCTGCATCCTATTTTGAAATCCATTGTGCCATTTTTATTCTGCCTGTATTTTAATATAGCATCAATATTTAACTACTCATTAAATGAAGTGTGACTTTTATAGTGAAAATGTCAGTCTTTGCAGTTCATTAAATTCATTTAAAGTATAGCAGTTTGAATTTTTTTTCCCCTGGAAGAATAAAAGGACTATGCGCTGAAGGCATAAACTTTAAATTTAAGCATGTGTTTTCTTTAAAATTAACATTCAGGATCTGTGACATTATTCATAAGACTGAGGGACTGTTTGCATTTTCCTGCATTTACTTAGTGACTGTCGTCTTTTATAGAGTAGAGAGCTGTTTATCACAGTTGGATATGACCAGTGGAATGTCACTGTGGACATTAAGATGTCATAAGCGATTATGAATCTCTGGAATTCTGCATGTAGTATTAAAAAAACATTATCTTGAACTATGAGCATCAGAAAAAAATAAGCCCTGCAAGATATGAAATTTAATAACTCGCAGAATCCAATAGGGCCTAAAAATGGTCTATTTCAGTTTTAAAAATAATTCTGATAAGACATTCGACTGCCTGAAAGAAATGGATATATTAAAATAGAATTTGAGGAATGTATTCAAATGAATTTTTTAGATGTTTGCAATTCTTTCTTCCCAAAATTACTATGATTTACACGGGAAAAGCAGTAAATGCAAATAACTTCCAATCACCACTGTACCTGTGCATGGTGACAGTCTCTTAATGAGGACTGAGCAGATCCTGGTACTCCCTGAACAGGACTAAGGGAAACACACTTGCATGCCCTCTCTTACCCACAGAAAGTAAAATAGGACAGTTCTTATAAAAGCATGGGCACTTCTTTCTTCCTTAAACAGCCCATTTCTCATGCCTATTCCAATTCCAGCTACCTTTCCAAACAGACATCTGAGTGGAACATTTGAGTCACAGGGTGATTTCTCTTGTTTTAGAAGGTAAATCCTTACCCCGGGCACATGCCTATAATCTTAAGTACTTGAGAGGCTGAGGCAGGAAAGTTGGTTTTCCAGACCAGCCTGGGCTACATAGCAAGACTCTCAAACAAACAAACAAACAAACAAACAAACAAACAAGGAACCCGAAAGAAAGGAGGAAGAGGAGAAGGAGGTGGGGCTGATCTTTATACTAAGGCATGACCTTTCAAAACCTCAGTCACCTTCTATAGTTGTACTATCTAAGCCCCACTGTCAGCCTTTTGACCATAGCTTGACGTTATTTTAGCATATTCATCCCAATTTTATTCTCATGCTATGGTGGAAACCTCCCAGGAAGTCTCCAGAGCTGGATTAATAATCACAAAAGAAAAAACTCTACTTGGTTTATACTTATTTCAAAATCTTAAAAAAACAAAGCAAGATAAATGCATTAATCCTGACGATCCCGCATTGTGGTATCCTACCACAGTACATTTAATCAGATTCAGTAGATAAAATGAACCAAAGGGCTTTTGAACAAATGTAAAAACTGGTGACTGTTTTGGAGGCAGCTGTCCACATACCCTCTTGGAGTTAAGACATGCTTAATGTGTGTGTGTGTGTGTATGTGTGTGTGTGTTGGGGGGGTGCTCATTTTCTTCTTTCTCTTTTATCCTTTTCTCTGAAATCTGTCAAGGAAATAGAGAACTTATCTAGACCTACCAAAACTATTGAGGTCAAGGAACACAAACAAAATGATATAATCAAATTCCACTCTCGGCCCCTGAACACGAGCTGAAAGAGTGTATTTAGACATCAGTAACTTCAATGACAACACACAAAGGGAAATACTAATTTCTAGCAATAGCTACTATCAAGCATTTCCAAGTTGATCTCAGCAAATCTTTGCTATCAGAGATGGTGGGGGCATGTATTATGAAGGTAATAACTAAGGGGAAGGCTTTTCCCATGGCTCTGCTGCTCTGTAGTGCTTGGAAGTCCACACATGTCCTATGGATCATATATAAATGTTCATGTTCTTCCAATAGTTTCCAATACTTTTATGTTCTTGCTTTAATCTATATATCTCATAATTCTGCAGGACTATTCATGTTGTCCTAAAGTAGTTACTGTTTATAGGAATTTCCCACTGCTTGTAAGTCATTCTCCAACATTCTCACTGGCTTAAGTAGTCTCATACTTTTATACCTAAGCCTGTAGTTTCCCAAGTTTAATTACCCCAGAACAATCTGGTCTCAACAACCAAGTAAAAGAGGAGGGTACCCCCTCCCCATAAATCTATTCATCAAGATTCCACCAAGCCTGGAATGTCTAGGGAAAGCTTCAATAATCAGGGGGAAAATGAGCTGCAGAAACTCAAAGAGAATGGAATAGCCAAGGCAGATTAGGAAGCCAGGAGATGAGGGCACACTGAATTAAACATTCTTAAGCAGACTTACATACATAATGAATTGGTCAATTCTGCCCAATGTTTCTGAAAGAGATTACCCTCCCAACAAGGCAAATGAGTGCTCAAGGATGCTAGCTCAGATGGATTCCTGAACAAAATAAGTGTTAATCACTTTATCTCCCCCAATCTTTTTTTGTGAAGAAGAGCAACTTTTCATTTCCATAAAGCCTTGAAATCGTCCTCTGGCGGGGGGGCCGGGGTGTGGGGCTGAGGGCTGGTTAGAGGATGCTGACAAAGAAGTCCCTGAAAGAGGGGATTTCCTGACAATAAAACCCTGATCAGAGCCAGAGAGGGGACATTGTTGTCTCCAACACTCCCCTTTCCTCTGCGAATTCCAGGCATAGTAGAGAGGGGAGGGTCACAGTGTCACAGAGACAAGGGCTGGAGAAGGATCTAACAGGTATGCTAGGCAACTCACTTCTTGGGAGACTCTGGACCACTACTTCTTGGAATTTGTTCTTTTAGACGCATTGCTTTGAGCTTAAGACACCATATCAACTGTGGCCAAAAATGTCCAAGTAGCTAATAAACTCAGTAAGTAAAGAACCCTGAATGTTAGTGTAAAGTTTTACACCTAGTTATATGCTAAGATTCTCCTGCATGCTGGGCACAGTGCACCAGGCAGAAAACAAAGTCCATGTGGTCAATGGTTCTGGAAATTCACAGATGGAAGGGACTATACATTGCCTCCCAAATTTCAGTGCTCTCCATGCCAAAAACAGTGGTAATTCCGTGAATTTCTGAAGAATAAAAGAAGAATGAATCAAGTTAACCAAGATTCCTGATCTTCCAGATGTGTATGGTTCTTAAAATGAGAAAATTAGTAACAATAATTAATAGATATATTGGAAACTAAGCATGCAAGTAATGAACAGGAAACTACAATCCATGCTACGTCACTCCTACTTACTAGTCAACTATAATCTGTGTAATTATTCATCCAAAATAGCTTTGTGACTTAGTTTATGCACCCAAAATATAGGTGGACCCAAACTGAGCCAACTCCCTGTGGATAAGCAAATTACATTTCCTTTAGTGAACACAGACTTTCTCTTTCTTGGTCCATTCTATTTGCACAGCTTTGTAAGCCCAAGAAATATTTTTATTAACCCAGAGAGAAAGAAGAAGAAAAAGGGTAACATTTGGCAAATGTCAAGACAAATGTAGATTATTTTAGCCAATCCAGTAGCCTCCTTCCCTGGTGACCATCTCATCAGAATGAGCAATGGCTTTCTTGGCTATTCTGGGAAACATACAATGACGGAGCCTCCTTTTTTCTCCTTTAGACCCTAAAAAAAAAAACCTGTCCCATATTTTGATACATTCCCTTTGTAACAACAGAATAATGCATCCCAGCTAGTGTTTTCTAAAGGACACTACTAGAAAGCCTCCCCTCCAAAAAACAATCTTAAAAACAAAACAATGTTTCCCAATCAGCAGACGTTTGGCAGTGTCTAAAGATGTTTTTGACTGTCACAATGGAGGAAGAGAGGATTGGCCTCCAGTGGGTAGAGGTCAGGAATGTGATCCAACACCCTACTATATCCTCAAAGAACTGTCTGCTGTAAATATCAAAACTGTTCAGGTTGAGAAACCTTGCCCAAATGAAACATTAAACAAGACCACAGGGTTCATCTGTCAGTACTCAGGATGAAAATCCTCCAAATAGTTCCCCAAAACCTTGGGATATTGTGAGGCAATGTATCTCCAATAGTCTGTGTTACCTTTGATCTACATGTGAAGACACTAAGCTGATGTTAGCATGACATGAAATAATGACGACAGTAGTTAACATCATCTTGGATGTCTTAGAGTAATAACCATAGCATTATCATCAATGGAGTGCTTCATAAGAGTTACAATCAATATTCCAATGATTCTATGTTGTAAATACTAGTGATTGTCTCTAGATGTGAGGGGGCTGATCACGGGGTACTCTACGAAGCAGTTGTTCTAGGAAGTTAAGTGTTGTGGACAAGGGTAGAATCTATTTTGCTCACCACTGTTTGTCCAGACCCACACAGTAAAATCTCTGAAAGGCTCGGGAACATGCTAAAATCACCAGTAGATGGTTGAACCCTGGATCCAGCTGGCAGCCTATCTAGTTCTCCAGCCAGGCTCACACCCTGACATCATCCCATGCTCTCTATCTAAAGCCACTAAAACCCATTAGAGAACTCGGGGCTCACCTCTGATAAGGAGAACCAATAATAACCTAAGGAGGGAGTCAGGCTGCTTTCCAATGTTACTGAAGTTAAATTTTCAATTTCCACTGATTAAACAAAACAGTGACCCCCTGCCTCCCAACAATGGTCAAGTACATTTGCATTACCACGAGTCACTTGAAAGCTATCTAAGAGGGTAGCTGGCTGAAGAACTGGTCAACTCTTTCTCTTCAATTAACAACTGGCACCAGGCAAGGTACCTGAAGCCCAGGGCAGTCTTTTCTCCAAGGGAAACTCTGGACCCTCAGGAGCCAATTCTTAGATCATGGGATGCATGTGTGAATCTGTCCACACTTGATAATAGAACCTCAATGCCAGGTCCATCTTAGCACTATCTTTAGGTAGAATTCAGACAGATACAGATGCAGTGAGGTCTACTCTCAGGGATTAATACCTCCTGGGTGATGTGAAGGTTCAAACATTGAAAACTCAGTAAAGAGACACCAATTTGTACATTTGATCATACCAGTGGAGGCTAGAATTCTGAAGGAAACACCCAAAAACAAACTTCTGGAAAATGTCACACACTGAGCATTATATTGTAGTAATAAAGACACCAAAAGAGGAATGAATAAATTGTGCTTCTTTGTTTTTCAACATTGGAATGGGAGGCTTTATTTCCTTCTCTGATGGGGAAATTTGATTTTAGAACAATGTAAGTATCCTTGACATTAAACAAACATGTATCTGCTGAACTTGTAGGTGCTTCAACTATTTACCTGAATGTTTGATTTTTGAAAAGGGGGTGGTACTTTTAAGAATCAAGGCAAAGAAAACTAAAGTAGGACTCTAATAAAATGTGATGGAGAGATGGCTCAGTGGTAAGGGCTCTTGTTCTCGCAGAGGATCTGAGTTTAGTTCCCAGGACACAGGTAGTGGCTTACAACCATTCCTAGCTCCAGTTCCAGGGGATCTGAATCCATCTTCTGACCTCTGTGAGCACAAGGTACACACATGGTACACATATACGACATTCAGGCAGAACACTTATATACATGAAATATAAGTTAAATTTTAAAAAAGAAACTAATAAAATCTAGACTGCCAGCCCATAGGAAAGTGTCTCCTAGCATCCTGAACTACGTGGGTCTTCTGTTTGACTCCAATATAAAGACAGAAGTGAAAATGACAAGGTCAATACACCCCCAAGACAAAACAAAGTGAATTTTCTTCAGATCCTCCAATTAAAGATTTCTGAGTCTGTTGAGTCATTCTCCAGGGTCACTGAAATATAGTGAGACACCTAAACCAAACAATGAAGGATGTTCAAGAGCCTGCTACCCATGTGATCCCTTAAAGTAAAGTGAACTCTAACCAGTGCACTATAGTAAAGGAACCCAGTGCACAACCCACCATTGGCAGGGTCAGTTCTGGAATCTGGCGGAGACCCCTCATTGAATTTTGTTATCTGATAAGTGGATACAATGTACCTTCTTCACACTACTGCTATTTCTTAAAGCAGACTTTTTAAAAATATGGTCTGGGCAGTAGAGATGTCAAGATAATCATTTCTGATAAGAAACTGAAGGATAAAAATTCTGTGGCAATAATTACATGATGGCAAAATTCATCATCAGAAAAAAGTTCTCAGAACAATGAATTCTAATGCACTGGAAATTCTGGTTGGCTGCTGTAATCCACCAGTGAAATCTCATTTGCCATCAAATGTATTTAACACTGTAGAACTAAACTCATTTTAACAGACAAAGCCTTCCAAATTTCCTCTCAACAACTAGATGTCACTCTTTGTCCTTTTCTAGATCTTTATCATCCATCACTTTCTTTTAGCCTTCTCATTAACCCAACAGATTTTCTTCCTCTTGACTTGAGGAACCTTGAACTTGCTCCAGCTCCACCCTCACAGGCATGCAGGCCAGAGCACATGGAGCATAGGGAAGGCCGACCGTCACCTGCCACTTCATGTTTCCTGGAAGCTCTAGCGTTGTCCCAGTCCCTGACGAAGAGAAGCCAGGTGTCCAAAGCAGCGCTGTCATGACCACAGTTTTCTACAAATCTGTGATTGATAAGCCATAAAAGTCAGCAGCTTCTGGTACATGATTTGTCCCCACTTACAATCAGAAACTTAAGACAAAGCCCAAAATGGAGAAGCCATTTGAAAATCATTGACACAGAGCAAGTATATTTTGCCACCAAGAGAATTACTTTCTGTAAACAGTTGGGCTTGTAGGCAGAAGGACAATAGCTATTTCAAATTAATGTTTTCAAAAACAGTTAGCATGTCTGAGCAAGGTGGAAAATTATAAAAGCAGGTAATCCCGGCTTGTGGTGACTCAGACAGGTAAGAAAATTCACCAGCTACTTGCTAGGGAAGTTGAGACTGGTTTACTGTGATACGTTTGATATTAAACATGAAACCTCTCCAATGACAAGTTGATGACACAGCAGGTTACTGTATCAGCCAATGCTCCCTGTAGCTACTATGCACACCGGATTAACAAAAGCGGTACATAAATAAATGCCTTAAAATGTGATAGTTATAAATGTACTACAAAACTGTTACACATCACAGCAATGTCCAGTTGCCATATGCAACAAGGTATAATGTAAATCAATGTGGAATGATGTTGAATAAATACCACTGACAGGAGACACTGGAGGATGCAAATTAGAGGAAGCATTGCTATGAATAAATGCAGCACTTTAAGTGTTTCTAGAACAATGACAGCCTAGACTATCCTTGTGAGGCCAGATGACAAGTAGAACACAAGTTTAGTTGGAGGAGAAGGGAGGGAGGGAAGGAGGGAGGGAGGGAGGGAGGGAGAGAGGGAGGGAGGGAGGGAGGAGGGAGGGAGAGAGGTAGAGAGAGAGAGGGAGGGAGGGAGAGAGGGAGGGAGGGAGGGAGGGAGAGAGGTAGAGAGAGGGAGGGAGAGAGGGAGGGAGGGAGGGAGGGAGGGAGGGAGGGAAGGAGAGAGGAATTCAGTGTAAAGAGGCAGAAAGGAATCTGAGGCTAAATTGGAGATAGAGACCTGAGGCCTGAGGTAGATTACAGAAGGGTCATAGTTCTGCACACTTTTGGAGACAGGTTCTTGTGTAAAGTACTTTTGTTTCTTTGTCAACCATAAATGGACTCTATTTCCTCTCCTCTGGAATATGGGCTAGCCCAGTGATTCACTCTGGCCCACAGAATATGATAGGTGGTTGTGTGTGATAGTTCTCAGTCAGGGCCCGGCCCTCTTATGCATTCCATGCTCTCTCAGGAAGCCACTATGAGAACAAGCCTCACACTGTGGTAGGGGATGGCATGCCAAAAAAAACCAAGGTCCCCAGCCGATAGCCAGCTGCCCTCCAAAAATGAAGTGTCCTGGCAATCCTATAGTGACTACATAAGAAAGCTCAGGGGAAAAGAACACCTGCCCTGCTGAGCTCAGCCTAGATGGCTGACCTACAGAATCATAAGCCAGTGTATGCTTAGAAATGGTTTGTTACACAGCCACAGATAACTGATACAAATACCAGAAAGGGGCCAAAGAAAGGCACAGAGATCCCTACAAAGTTTTGTTGCTGTTGTTTGTTTCATTTTGTAATACAGAGGCAAATGAAAACAAAGCCAAGGTTGAGAAAAGTCACTGTCTCTGGGAAGACCAGAAAACACAGTAGACAAATGACAGAGAAGCAGCCATCTGATGCATCCAGATATCCAACATCAGGATCTAGGAATGTAGGGAGAAGGGGACACAGAGAGACAAGAGTGGACACAGGAGGGTCTAAGTTATAACGTAGAACTCTGGGGCTTAGAATAGTATGTTCCCTGAAGGTAACATTCCATGCTCTGGCAGGAATTAGGAAGTTTGACATGGCATTGAGAGCTCACTGAAGGAGACAGTATTAGTCCCAGTAACTTCAAGAAGAAGAGAAGTGGTCGGGAGTAGGGAGGAGGGGGGTGGGATAAGAAGGTCTGGGCGGGACCCTAGGTAAAGATTACTTATTTGAGCAATTATTAAGAGAAAAGATACTCAGGAGGGAGTCACATAGGTGGCTGGCTAGAAGCCAGGAGAACCAACAAGTGTGGCAGTCAAGGTTACAGGGTCAAGATGGAAGGAAAGGACTAGTGGGTTCAGTGAGGTGAAGGGACATTCAGGTCTGTGGGTTTCTCCATACAGGGGGTTTGGGTAGATATGTGGGTACAGGAGTTAGCAGAAAACTGGGTTTGATCAAAATGTTCCAGAAACTCAGGCTTCAAAACAAACCATTGAGTGGAGAAGGATTACTGCTCAAAGCTTTGTCACCTATACTGGGACTTGAGAATAGCACTATAAAACTTGAAGATATATTTTTGAAAAGAAGAGAAATGTGGGCCTGAAATATAGGTAATCAATTAAAATTAGGACATGATGATTTGCAGTTTCTGCAAAGAAAAACATAAATTACTGGGTATTTTAAGCAGGCCCAAAATAAAATGCCCAAACTGAAGAAAGAACTGAAGAGCCATCCATCTTGGCACAATGCACCTCTCACCGAGGGCTTTCCAAGAAGCAAATGGCAACAACAAAAATGTGTAGAAAACTGGACCGCTGCACACAATCTCAATTTGGAAACACCTAAAGAGTGGGTCTAGGGCCTCAGCTAGAACTCCTTCCCATTTACCTGCTGATCTCTGTATTTTCTCATCTACTTACTTCTTCCACAGCAATGGGGTGGTTAGCTTGATCACATGGCCAGCAGCAGTACAGACTGCATTTCCTGAGAATCTAGTCATGACAGATGGACAACTGACTCAGTCTGGCCAGTGAACTCTAAGCAAAATATTTGTACAGCAGCCTCTGGAACCTTCCTGTACCTTTGGCCTCCTCCTCCTTCCTGTGGGCCTGACTACTGGCAACTCAACCCTAAACTAGGAAGACAAGACTCATGTGAGTGAGAGCACCCTGGTTCCTAGGCATCTATGAAGCCTATAGCATCCCTACACTACTTACTTCTAGACTACTAAGGTGAAGGGAAGTAAATGTTCAGCTCTTTTAATCCAATGCTATACAAATTTCACTTCTGTTCATTGGTTTTTCTGTAACATGTAAGCTGAAGCCTGACTACATTCCCCTGGGCATGCACGGAGGCTACTTTTTGCTTGGTCATTTCTCAGCCAACTTCGTTTAAGATCAGTTCCTTCCATTCCTGTTCTTCTATTGTTGCTACGTCAGCAAAATCCACCATCAAAGCCATCTTCAAGTCCATTGCTCTGTTCTTGCCATGAACACATAACGTACTGATGTAGAAAGGCTTTGAAGTGAATCCTGACAACCACAGGCCATCTCCTTAAAAACAGGACAAGTGGGAGTTCTCATCTACAGTTCCATTGCCTAGATGTTTCTATCATGTGGTAGGTCCAATATATGTAAATTCAAAGATTAAACTACAACCAGTTCTGTTGAACAGTATTTTTATTCATATCTTTTTCATGCCTTATCACACTTTCCTTAGCGTGCTAAGTACTGTTCACAGAGCCCCCACCCACCCCGCCCCGCCCCGCCCCCTTAAGGAGCTCAAATTCCAATGAGAATTTAAAAAAAAAGAATAACAATAATGCAAGCAATTAAGTTCTACATTAGGGATAAATTACATAGACTCATTAAGGTCCTAACTGGAAAGAAGGGGATAGTGTATTTAGATACTAGAGCAATACAGATGGTTAGACCATACTGAAAGATGACATTCAGACATCAAGGGGTCAAGGAAATGAAGGTCTGTGGAGAGATGGTTCTAGACACAGCAAGATGAGGCAAAGGCTGGTGTGGTCCGGGACACACAAAGCAAGGTGTACAGTGAGAAAAAGAAAAACAGAATTATGCAAAGATAGATCCTAGGCTTGTCAATCAGCACGCAAAAACATCAATATCCACTTCTGTCTGTCTTTGGGTATCTCTTCCTCCTTCCCTATCATCTTTTCTTCTCAGCTATATGTGCAAATATGCTACTTACACCCTGTTGTCTTCCTTTTCTTCCAAATGGTTAGCAAAGCTCACCTTTGACCCTCCACACTAACCCAGTGCCCTTCACTCAATAGCACTCTTTCTGGCTCACATTCTCCTCCATCTTTCCTCAGACATTCTCAGATGCTGTCTTGAAAATATATTCTCATTAGGGCCCCCTTCAAGACTCATTCTCTGCCTACATGCATGTCTATAAACATTTATGTATATACACATGTGAATGTTCTCAAACACATGCCTACATAAATACATGCATGCATGCATACCTACATAATACATAAATACTTCAGTTAGTACCTACTAAATGAAAGCATGGACTTTCACCAGACATTCTAGTGCCTCCCTAACCTGGTCTTAATGAAACACATCTCCTTCCTCAGGAAGAGAAGAATTCATCTCCCTATTTATACTGTGGGGCCAACCTATGCAAGCCTCTAAACGGACCCTTGCCTGTGTTTAAGTTCATGCAGCAAACTCTACCTGGAATTCTCTCATTCTCTCTTCTTTCCTCAAATTCCATTTACTCACTTGTCTGCTCTGAGCCTGAGAGCCCCCATGAGCCCTTCCACCTGACTCCACCATGCCTGTAGAACCTTCTTCGTTAATGTGTTCATGGGGCACTTTCACTTACACCATCAGCCTAGAGAACCTCTGTCTTACAAATACATATTCACACACACACACACACACACACACACACACACACACACACACTTCATGAACACCTGCCCCAGCCAAGCTAGAGACTTCTTGAAGGCAATCCACATCTATTCTCAGTCCAAAACAAGAAGTTTATACCTAATACAAATAGCATATATATGTATAAATTATATGTATATTATACATATACAAAAATATATCTGATATATATATATATACAAATAGCCAAGACATGTATGTGCATATGTGTGTGTATAAACACACACACACACACACACACACACACACACACACAGTGCATTAATAAGCACAGGCTCACTCTGATTCCTAGAAAGAATAATCATCAACAGGGTAATGCAAATCTTCAGCTTCATCAACTGCCACCTGAGTTGGCATCTACACAAACACTCATTTCCACCCTATATCCGATTCCAGTCTTGTAATAGCAGCACTTTGCTTTTTCTCACAGGAATCAAGGAGGCTCCCCACTCTTCAACCATGTAGGTTACCACATGCTCTCAAGGGAAATGATAGGTGAATCCCCTCCTGAGATGCCACACGACTCTGGGCCTGGGGCCAGAGTCTATTCAATGAGACTTGATCCAGGAGCCACTGATGGACATCTTCACAGGCCCTGCAATCAGAATGGCTGGTTTGCAAAGCCATACACATGAAAGTAGAAGTGATAGGAAAGTCCTCTGGTGTCCTTTGGGACTCCGGATCTAGCTATGCCTGAAACATAACTGACAATCCCAGCTGCCTTAACTCAGCTGCGTGACTTTCCCACTTGCAACCCAAAGCATTTTTAAATAATATAATCCTTTTAACCATGTCTCCATTAAACACTTTTACTAGAAGATTTTTTTAATAAGCCAAGCAAAAACGGCATGTTCTTCATTAAAGAAGCAGGCATGGAGGGGCAGCAGCAGAGAGATCTGCTGGGCAGGTTTTTTTATGGGTCAGTATTTCCAGATTTACTCCCAACCTTTTCTACAAGGAAAACAAAGCAGGCATGTATTGTAAGGTCTGCAAGTCAGCTCAGCATTTTGGACTTCTGTTATTACTTCCTACAACAGTTTTAGAGAAACTGTAGGAGCTCCATCATTCTAGAGTGAATCCTTTGCCCATTTATAAATTAGCTGCAGGTATGGGGAGCAGAAATCTCACATTCTTTTTTTGTTTAGTTTTGTTTGTATTTGTTTGTTTTGTTTGTTTTTCAAGACAGGGTTTCTCTGTGTAGCTTTGAGCCTTTCCTGGATCTCACTCTGCAGATCAGGCTGGCCTCGAACTCACAGAGATCCACCTGGCTCTGCCTCCAGTGCTGGAATTACAGGCATGCACCACCACCACCTGGCTGAAATCTCACGTTCTAATGCAGTTATTAATCCTACATCAGTTTTAAATCAGTTCAATCACCCCCATCGTCATCTTTAGTATAATTATTCTCTATAAACAACTGAGTTCATAAAGATGAGGCCACATTTAAAATGACTATATTTGGATTACAATGGCCAGGTTGAATATCTGGCACCTCTAGAAGCATAAGTCTCACATTACTTAAGTTTGTGGAACCCCAAAGTGTCTTGATATTTTAGAGACTTCGGCCTCCCTGAGGAAGAGATTAAAGACACAAACCGAAGAAACACAGGCTACGAAATGATCTACCCCCCCCCCCCCAGGAGAAGATTAAAAAAAAAAATACCAGGAGCTCAGGGACACCTTGAATAAAAGCCTCCACAACTTATTTTTAAACATAATTTTTGTTCCTTTTCTAAGTGACCATAATATACCTCCAAATATATTTGAATTTATAAGCACACTTAGCAAAAAAAAAAAAAAGCTATCTCTCTTTAACAACCATTTGAAAGAGATTCTCTGAGACACTTAAAAACATCATTTATATCTCACAGAAATCCACTGTAAAAGTACACTCATAAGAAAATGAAATGTTTTCCTTCATAAATGGCTGATAGTGTTTTAAATTATTGCAAAACTCTAATTAATAATAACTATTTAAAGGTGTTTCCTACCAAATAACTATCAAAAGTATAATGGTGCATCATCAAGCTGATACAAAGCTCTAAGTACTCTGGTTCCCCCACAATGACTGTAATAAAGAGCTGGCTCACTGGGCAAAGGTGCCTATCACACAAGCTTGACCATCTAAGTTCATTACTTAGGACTCACTCACATGGTTGAGGGAGAGAATCAACTCCCACAAGTTGTCCTGGGAACTTCCATGTGCACAGCAGGGACACACAAACACATACACAAAAACAAGTACCTTTTTTAAAATCATGAGGTTGGCAGGGCTTTCAGATGAGCATACTTCACACAGTACTTCCTAAAGGACCGCCTCACTAAGTGAAGGGCTGTGTTACAGCATCTTACCAGCCCTTGAGTTGAAAGTACATCCCACCTCCTACCTCCTCGCTTTCAAATAAATTGAATCCATTTCCTTTACTTTTTGCATAAATAGGAAGACTCCAGGTTTGTTTCCTCACTCTGAACTTTTTCTTGAATCCCAGTACCTATGTCGGTAGGAGTATTTCACCATAATATCCCATATCAGCTAGCCTGTGATCAGTCTCTGGGAGTGAAGTCCAAATGCCTGCATCCTAACAAGTTCCCTGGATGACTTGTGTGGGGGAAGACAGAGGAATACTGCTCCACAGAATGGTCACACCACCCCTTCTACAATCTCCTCCACTACATGACTAACCAAGAGGCATACTTGGTCTGTAATTTCTCCAGTGATAGTAACCTTCCTTCACTTGGTTTCTGCATCATGTCTCTCTTGTTTAACGGAATCTCCTTGTAATGAAAGCCTTCAAACACCAAGTCTCGCAGTACCTGAGAGGAATATGGAGGGCCAACCAAACCATGTTGTGTGCCCCTCAGAGTGCTTCCAAAAGATGCCTGGTCACAGACAGAATGCTACCAAATTTGTGACTATTTCTAACACACACACACACACACACACACACACACACACACACACACACACTGAAAGCTACATTTATATGCATAGATTATTTAGGAACAGACAACTAATTGAGGGTGTTTTATTTCTTTTAAATACCATGGTGATTAAATAAAGTAACTCCTCAAGTGGCTTCGGCTTCCAGCTGAGTTTGTGCCCTGAAGGAGGATGGTACAGAAATAGCGACACTCTTTGAACACTGCAACCACATACATGCATCGGCTTAATCTAAAATCCCTAAGATTAGTTTTCTTTGCTTAACTATATGCTTGTCCCTACTAAGCACAGAGTTGAGTTTAGCGTTCCACTGTTGGGGGTGACCAAATGGAGAGCTTATAGGCATCTACTTTGTGACCACTGGGCTACTTTATCCCTTAGTCACTATAAGCCAGCTTGGACTGTAAGTTTTCCAATGGCCTGTGAAAATAGTTAAAGCTGAGGAGAGGGGGTGACCTTTTTAAGCAAGCAAAATTTTAAAAGTACATAATTAAATGTCTATAAAATGCATACATACTACAACTGATCAACATCAACCCAGCTACGCTATCATATCATGTAACATGGAATTTGGGGCATGGTTCATGTTAATGTCTGATATGACGTACAGGGCTACCCAGACCATTTGTGCATGTACTAACTTGCATGCTGCCCAAAGTCTAGTCATCTTTACAACTACCACAATACCCAGGTCTTTGCCCATGTCCACGCCAGCACCACACTGACCACGCTGTTGGACAAGGGAATAAAATGTCCCATATAATTGAACATAAACTACAAATGACTTACCAAAAAAAAATCTTTAAGTTCTATTCAACTTATGAACCAGTCTAAGACCAAAGTTGAAAAGAAAGACATAAGTAGATTGTGATGGTTTGGCACATTTATTTTAATTACTCAATTTACTGTCAGCTTTCAAAACTGTGGATATAGTTTTAAAACTATGGTTATTTTACAAAGTAAAAAAAAAAAAAATCCAGAATATCATTCTCTTCAAAAGAGAACTGTAAAGTATGGATGTACAGGGCCCAAATGTTGTCATGGTGATAGTCTAGCTAATACTGAGCAAGTCTATGACTTTAAATGGGTGGTGTTTTCAGCTTGGCCACAAACCCTGTCCTCACGCAGGTTCACTGCCTGTCCCTATAGATATCCAAGTGTATGACCCCTGCTAGGAACTCTTTAAAAAAGCTATTTCTCTTCTATAATGTGGCTTCAATATCTCATTTTAAGACCTGTCATGGAAGGATATGGATAAGGATATCTCAATGCTTTTTCAAAATTCAACAGCCTCATACTCCAGATCCTAGAAATGAAGTAACTAACCTCATGACAGGGTAAGATACTGATCTAGGAAATATCCATCAAAATCCCTTCTCAACATGTTTTCAGTTCAGAAAACGTGGTCCCCAGGAAGAGGAGCAAGGAACAAATTAGGCTTCAGTCTCTCTCACCCTTCAAGTGAGCCAGAGTAGGGCCCAATGAGATAGAATCAAAGGACCAGCAAGAGTGTGTCTTAATTAAGTAAGGGTGATCAATAAAAACACACATAAAAAAGGAAAGAGTAAGACTTAGGGCTGAGGCCTTCATCTGCATGCGTGCAAGAAGCCATATTTTGAAAAGGAAACAAAAAGTCAGAAGTATTAAGCAAATCAACGAGGTCAGTCGGAGTTCACCATTAACCTGCTGCACTATTTTACATCACACCCATGTTAGATACATGGTCTTATTTAGGGATGGCAGGCTTACAACAACTTCATTTTAATTGGTATTTTATGTATTATTGTCTTGCTGGTAAAATAAAATTAACTGAACCCAGGGGAAAAACTCCAGATTAGTCAGTGGGTCACCAACTCACTTGAATAACATAATGACTTTCTTTCTTCTTAAAATACAGATTTTTAGTCCAATTTGCTAGTCACATCACAAAAAAATAAGTAAATGTTCAAACAGTGGATTGAAATTAAAATGGAAATTAGTCCTTAGAAAACAGACATGGCTTCAAGTTTATACATCAGTGGCTGATTCATGAATTATTAACTGATTTTAATGATGCTGGCTATATTTTATTTGAAGTTATTCTCCTATTTGTAATGACGTTTGAACCCTCCAAACCCTTTCATCCATTTTCCATAGGCAGTATACTTTCATGAGTGCTGACATTTAGAAAGGACGCATATACTGACGGAGTGGGAGGATAATACACTCACATATAATTTATACAAAGGACTCTGGTCATTTGTTAAGAGCAGAAATGAATGGGACCCTATTATTCACGGTTTGTAAATAAATGTGAAGATAAGCACTAGCATTTCACTTGTGGAGCCCTGGCACGGACAGTTCGGTTTCTTCTGAAGTTTCCCAGATGGTCATTAAAACAAGAAAAGGCAGAAACATACTTTTTTGTAATCCATCTTTTCCCATTCAGAAAGATAATACAAGTCTTCGAAAGTCAAGCCTTAAGAAAGATGAATAATTCCAGGTACTTTCGGATGGAATAAACGCATGTCTTTGTATGCTGTTTCACATCTTCAATAAATCTACTCTGCACGGCAAACACCACTTCAGATGCAAGTTAGCTGTGAAGCAAATGCTGTAAACCTTTAATTAGCTCTCACTGTTCTGCACTCATAAAGTTAATACTTCCTCTTCTGTTACATTCTCTGTACAAAGATAAATTATGGGGAGTAAAATTGTTTTTTCTCCACTCCAGAAATTAAGACTACGGAATACTATATTTGACCTGTGGCTCAGCCTAAAGGTACTAACATTTTTACCTGTAAACAAGCAAGGTGTAAAGGCAAACACACCTTTAGAATAAGTTCAATTTGACCCCTCCCAAAGCTGATTCCAACTTTTATAAGTTGGGTCCCCACAGTCCTTCCTACCATCAGATTGCTGAATTACTAAGAGCAAGTTATTTTAGGGCCGGTGCAGGATTCAGAAAAGGGCACTGAATGAGCTTGCTTCCCCACTGCTAAAGTTGACCCGGCAGCTAGACAAATATTGTCTGATTTCAAGCTTTATATACCCGCCCTGAAATAAGCTTCTCAGCTTAAATTGACTCAAAATAACCCTTCTCAGAAAATAAAAGGAGATACACACAAAACACCCACAATTTCCTCAGTCCCTTGAAACCCTTGGGATCCCAGTGAACAGAGATTTGCCATGCATGGCAGTGACTGCCTTAATACAATAGGTTTCCATTTGGATGTCATTCGAGTGTTGCTGATCTTAAATCAGAGAAAGAAGTAGTTACATTAGACAAGGTAATGGCCTCCAAAAATAAGAGCATGCCCAGTTTACAGGAGGATTGCATACACAGGCTGAGCTCTAAGGAGATAAGTAATACCCCACTGGAACAATTAGGCGGATTCTCAGAAACACTACATACTTAATTAGGCTGCCTAAGTCCCTGACTGAGCATACATGGGGGACTTTTTAAAGCATTTAATAACCTGAGTAAATCCAAAATCAGACGACAGAAACCGATCCTTTACTCTGGCTACAGCCTTCGGCCTTTTCTTTCGATGCTTTTTTGCCTTGCTTTCGATGCTTTTGGAAGCGTATGAATGGGCACCACCATCACTGGACTAAAAACACTGAATAAAGTCCCTCTACCCTATAGTTACTGGAAGGACCCTGAGTGCCTGGCTCAGGGGTACCCACCAGGCCACGGAAGCAAGCCAGTGAGACTCCGATGGTCTCTTGCAAAGTTTCGCCCTGGAGTTGGGAAGGGAATATAAACAATAAGGAACAGGATTTTCATCAGCCAGGGGCTCAGCCAACTGTCCGGAGTCTAGATACAATCCCTCCTCTTCCTGCTATCTATTCATTAGTTTTGTATTGCACCTTTCTTTCAGCTGCCTCCGTATTTCCTCCTCCGTTTTCCAAGCAATCATAAACAAACTAGGATCTGAAAGAAAAGTCGGAGGGGAGGGAGGAGCAGGGGGAAGGGGAAAGAAAAACACATTCAAAAGGCGCAGGGCTCTTTCTCTGAATCTCGCCCTCGGGGTTATGTCTCAAAGCTCTGTGGTGGGGAGCTTTTTAGGGAAGGTGGACAAGCCTGGTCCTCGAAGGCCCCTGACTAGGTCCAAGGTCCACCTATGGCTATCTCAGTCGCTCGCTCCTGAAGTTAACGCGAGGAGGGGTGCAAAAGATGGGGTGACCCCGAGGTGTGGTGAGAAGCTGCAACTCTGATGTCCCCAAAAGAAAAAACTTAACCCGCCCTCGCAAAAAATTAATATACGAGAAGCCACTTGAGCTAACTCGGGAGAGGTGAGCACCTTCATTCGGTAGTCCAGAGCACCCTAGAGAGAAGGAAGTAAAGGGCACCTGCTAGGATCCTACAGGTTCGGGCTTCCCAGACCCTGACCCGGCTACTCTTCTGAAGTTTGTTCCTCTCTTCCCGAGAGCCCGGGACAAGCTCCTGACCGAATGGGTGAATTGAGATGAGCTGCGGGAAGGAGATCTCTGAAACACGAGATCCGGGATCCCTACGTGCCCCCTATACACACACACATAGTAGGGGTGCTGCAATCGTGTTTACTAATAACATCTACAAAGAATCACGCGCGAGTCTCAGCTCAGTCCCGGACGCGCTTCGCACAGCTTTGGGGGAGCGGGGGAGGGGACCAGGAGGGCAGAGGGACAAAAAGGTGGGTGGGAAGGGGACAGAAAGAGAAGACAGGAGAGTTGGTCAGAGACGAAGGCGCACCGAGAAACCACCGTGTGGAGAGGAAAGATAGAAAAGAAAGTGCAGCGGGCAAGGCAGGACGCGGGACGCGCCCAGGATGGAGAGGTGGCCCCCGCCCCCGGCCCGGTCACCTTGCTGTAGCCGTAGTACCCCAGGCACTGCGCGAAGTCCAGGCCGGCGGGGTCCCCGGCCGCCGCGGGGTAGAACCTCACATCCATGCCGGGGCCGGGGCCGGGGGCCGGGGGCCGGGGCTGGAGCTCGCCGGGGCCGCTACCCGCCTCCTTGCGGCCGCGCGATCCACCGTCGGGGACGCCCGGCCGGGGGCGCCCGGGGACAGCGCACGGGCCGTGGGGCTAGAGGGGCGTCGCGCGGGGGCCGCCGACGAGCCCCGGGAGCTGCGGCCGCCGTACACAAAGGCGCGGCCACGCGAGCCGCGGGAGAGCGGGAGGCGGCCCGGGGGACGAGCCCCACCGGGACACCGAGGCTGGCTGCGCACGGGCCGGGCGCCCGGGGCGCGGGGCGCAGCGCGGAGACCCGGGGCGGCCGCCGAGCTCAGGTGCGCGGCGAGGCTGGGACGGCGGCAGCGGCGGCGGCTGGCCCCGCTCCTCCTCCCCGGGCTGACTGAGCCGAGGAGCCGCGGAGACAAGGGGCCCGGCCCCTCCCCTGCCGCTCCCCCTCCTGCCGCCGCCGGTCCCCTCCCCGCGCCGCCGCCGCTCCGCCCCTCCCACCCCGGGCAGCTGGCGCGCCGCCCGCCCCGCCGGTGCGCTCGGCCGCCGACCGCCTTCGGGCTCGCGCCCCGCCCCGCGCCCCGTGCAGCCCGGGCCACCGCGCGCCCCTCTCCCGGCCTCTCTCCGTCCCACCCCTTCCCTCCCCGGTCCTCTTTGTCCCCACGGCCTCACCGCTCTCCTCGCTCCCCGGCCTCCCTCGGCCGCCCCACCGCTTCCAGCACTGTCCCTCCTGGCGTCCCGCTCTCCTCCTGTGCGACCCTCGCTTTCCCCTGCCCTAGCATCCCCAAACCTCCACTCTCGACCCAGCCCTCTTTTCCGTCTCTACCTTCCTGTCCTAATCCTTGCTAGTGGGGACCTGACTCCCAGCCCCTCTACCCTGCCCTTATGTCCGGGTGTTCCCGGTGTAGACTCAGCCCAGAAACTAACCTGCTTCAGGAGCTCCTGGTAGCCAGTACCGGGAATCCCATGTACACCTGTGGTATTTTCCAAAAGGGATGTTAGGGCCTGACCTTTCACAGGTAGGCAGACTTGAAGCTTCCCCCGGTTAAGCCGCGTGTCGGGTCTCTTTGTATTTTCTTTACTCTTGTTTGTTTTTGAAAGGCATTTGAGTAACTGGATCTAGGCGGATCACTCGCTCCTCTCCAAGAGAAAATGTCCCTCTTTTCCTAAAAGGTTCTGGGTGATTAACTTGCCCACGCTGCACCCACCCACCTACCCCTCATTCTTTCTTTCTCTTTCTTCCTCCCCTCACTCCCACCCCCACTCCCACCCCTACCACCACCCTCGGCTTTATTGCTCTGAGTTAATTTGAAAGTTTGGCCTTCAGCCTTGGCGGTAGAAAACGTTGGCGGAGCTGTGAGATCTTCTCCCTTTCCCGGTTCAGTTATCTGCGAACTACTTTGAACTCAAGGGAAAGATGTTGAAATATCTCGATTGACAGTCTCTAATGGTGTATGTAGTCCCTGATCGCTTCGCTGGTCCGGGCCTGAACTTTTTTAAACATACGTGGGTTTCTGTATGTCTTCCAAAGTAGACACTCTAGCTTGTGACACCTGTGTGTGTACCTTCACTCAATACTTCAGGAATCAAGCAGGGAAAAATAAACTTCAATTAGGTGAAAGTGTGTGTGTGTGTGTGTGTGTGTGTGTGTGTGTGTGTGTGTTCGTGCTCTTAGCAGAAACCTGTCTGGGCTGAGAAAGCCATGTGTATTCAGGAAAGGAACAACTCCTCACATTGTCGCTGGGTTGACTCTGATTTCCCCCCTCCTGAAAAAGCTTTGGTCTCCTCTCCTGAGTCTCCATTTAACGTTGACAACCCAGCGGCGCTCCCTAATGGCCCAGCGGGTTGCACAAATTGGCAGTGTGCTGAGATATTATCAGGACAACACCCCATTGAGTAAGTTCTTGAAACTCAGAAGTCGAGGCCCTTTCTCTGGGCCACTGGGCGCCTGTGGCCTTTCCACCAATCAGAGCTGGAGGTTGCAGTGGCCACCTGTTGTCCCGAAAGAGAACATCTTTTAAGTTTCACTATGAGTATTTAACAATGGCGGCTAGTGCAGGATCTGACCAAGGGAGAAAAGCAGACTGCTGATCCAGAGAACCAGAAAAGAATTTTCCCAGCACAGAAGCCTTAAAGGGAGCAAGCCTGGAAGGCTGGGAAGAGGAGCTTTTTCTCTGCACACTCACATCCCTCACCTTACTGCCTTGCTCCTGGAGCAATCTGAGCTTGATTATGGAGGATGAGGGAAAGTACAATCAAAGTTGCAGAGAGACAGGAAACCCGAAGTTATAATCAGACCTCCAGGGTCAGGCACACAAATACTCTGCAGTAGAAATCCCACTAGCTGCAGGAGCTGGAATTACACGTGCTAGTGTGTTGCACTCCTGGAAACAGAGAACCTTGCCCCAGAGGCTCTAGAAATTAGGAATACCTGCTTACATCCCATACCACTCTTGGCCACTATTTTAGAAATGTTTCCTATGAAGCCTCTCCCTGTCATGTAGAAGCCTCTGAGAGGAGGCAATTCTCACCAGGCTGCATATTTTTTGATCGTTTAGGAAAAGAGGAAAACATAAATGGGGGGGGGGGGCGTGAATGGGACAATGAGGCCTGGGATGTGCTTGAGGCATCGGAATAGGAGTCACTAGTCATTTGGGAAGTCTGTGTATTTGATCTTTCCAGTCTATCTCCACACATTCAGCAGCTGTCTTTGAGCACCTAGTACATGCCAGCCACTGTTGACACACTTGTGAATAAGAACAAATTCCGACAAGACTCATAAGAGAAAGCTTTTTGAAGGGACTGTGTGTTATATCACAGACAGGCGCGCGCGCGCGCGCACACACACACACACACACACACACACACACACGCACACGTCTTGTCTCATCCAACCACCTGGAGGTCCCGTCATGTTACAGCTACTGCAGCTATTGAGTAAGTGATCTGACAACTTCACACACAGCCTGGAGGGGCTAGATGGCCAGGATATTTTAACAGGAGACTTGAGGGATGAGGTGGAGCACATAGCAAGATGCTCACTCAGCATCTTGAGTACAGCAGACCATGCCTGGTACATACACTGCTGTGAATAAGAGGAAGTTTATGGGAAAGTGGGAAGGGAGGATGAGGGAGAAGGGAAAGAGGAATGAAACACTTTAATGGTGGAACAGTCTCTGCAGGCAGTCTGGCTAGGGTGGACCCCTGACTTGAGTAATCTCCCTTGAGGGGACTTTAAGGCACCCTGATTCCTTAGAGCTCTTGTGTGCATAAGCACTAAAGTTATATGGTTTCATTTAGAACTGATTTGATTAAAGTCTTCATTGCATTGATAGGGACACCTCATTTTAGAAGCTCCAGGGGATAAGGCCTGCCCTCTAGAAGCTCTAGAATGGAGTTTAACAGCAATTGTGGTGTGGTCTATTCTACAGGATGTCCCTTTTTCTAGTCTGTCTGCAGTTTCCTTTCTGAATCCCAGATCAAAGGCTTCCTACTACCAGGTTAGCCTTGAAACTGAAGAAGCTTCTTCAAAAATACCTCTTAACTGTGATTTGAACTTCTGTTGAATAGTGCTAACATTTATTAAAAAGGGCAGCAGAGGGCTGCAGTGGGAGATGGCTCAGTTGACAAAGTTCTTGACTTGCAAGCAGGACCTGAGTTCAGTCCCCAGAGCCCACATGAAAAAGTTGGGAACGGTAGCAAAGTATGTAATCCCATGGCTGGGAAGGTAGAGGTAAGCAGCCAGTCTAACCTAACTGGGTAGCCTCAGTTCAATGAGGCACCCTGTCAGAAAAAAAAAAAAAAAAAAAAAAGGTAGATGGCCATTCTGAGACACCCAAGGTCTCATTTTCACACAGATGCATTTGCACCCCCTCCATACACACACACACCAACACAGATGAAAATAGACATATGTGAACAAATACACACATCATGAAAAAAAATTAGCAACAGTAAAAGAGTCCTTGTGAAGCCAAAATATAACTTCTGAGCATAAAGAAATTCCTTCAGGTATTGTCTATGATTTGGGTCATTACTGTTGGCTTGATTAGCTTGCTGTCTCTATTCACCCAAGAATATTTTTTTAATGAAAAAATAAGCAGATGTTATGAAGGGTAAAAGCAACCTTAAATCTTAACAGAACTCTGAAATTACCCCCTACTTTCTGTGGCCTCAAATTAAGCAAGGACCAGAGAGGACTGTATTAACCCAAACCTACTGGATTTTGTAACCAGAAATCTGACTTTTAGGAATTTCTGAGTCATGTAAACCAGATGAAACAGATACTACTAGACATTATATATGGCTTCGTTCTCCTGCATTTGGGTGGTGAAAAGTCCCATCCAAATATTATGATCCTTGTTTGCAGTATGTAATGTAGCCAAATTAACAGCAGCTCCAAATGGAAATTAACAAGGCCAGAGTTTCTCTGGTCCCTCCTCTATTCCCATAGTAACAGCTAATGTATTATGAGTGTAAATGCCTGGTGGTTGGTTTTGTATCTGAACTTGGCTCCGCGTCATAAAGCACAGGGTCTCTAGCCAGACTGGATTCTTAATCTGTATGTAAAACCCATTGCCACAAAATTTAGGTTTCCTGTCAGAGAATAGGTATTTCACATTCATAGTTGGAATCACTTTCAAATAAACTCAACTGGCAAACATTCTCACAATGGCTGACAAGTACAGGGGTTTGGGAAGATCTGAGTTACAAGACCTTTGCACAACTCCCAAGAGAAACTAGTTGACACTCAAGGGTTTCACCAGGAATTACAACCTGAAAGAAACCTCCAGGCCCAGGGCATTTTTGTTTCAGTTTTTAATAATTCCAAACTGCTAGTTTAGAAATGTAAATTATTTTTATATCTTTACTTCAATTAAAAGTATAGAAATATGGGCAGATGGGAAAAAAGTAAACCTTTCCTTCATAATGAACATATATTCAGTTGTGTTCACGAGGTTACTACTTGCATTACTAAGACAAATTTTGTTCATATTGGTCTCTATACCAGGAGATACAGGAGAACCCACCAAAACTAACCCCTTCTCCCACTGACCATCACTCTTACTAAAAATAGCATCACTAGTAGGTTCTGACAGGGTGTAGTAACCCCAAAAACCTAGCAGGGAAAAGCACTAAGCAGAGAATTTATTTCTAGAAATAGGAACTGCATCAAGTATTTGATTGTAGCCTAAGTACTTCTTCAATGAAGTTATTTTACAAGCCAATACACTCCATGCAATCGACATTTCAGTGTCTCTACCTAAAAAAAAAAAATACCAAAACAACAGCAACAACAAAAATCCCCGCCATCCTGCCTGTTTTCTGAAACATATTCTATTTCTTCTAAAGTGAAAGAGTGACCTCTTTTGCAGGAACAATTTCCAGAGACAGCATGTTTATCAAATGGTTTCTCTGTTTTCATAAAAACAATTTATTTTCACTGAACTCTTCAAGATAAGCATCAAAGGCAGGAAGACTGCACAATGAGGTTTATAATTACACTCCAGAAACAAATCCTAGGTAGTTTTTATTTTGCTCAAGTGAAAAAGGCTTGTTTTTTTTTTGTTTTGTTTTGTTTTGTTTTGTTTTTTTGTCCCTCAAAGAGACAAAGGTAGTGCAGGCTGTCGAGGAGGCTTCCACAGGGGTGGAAATGAGGAAGCCCAGCCAGTTTACAGCAGGAGGCCCCAACAGGGCTGCCCACAAAGCCCAGCTGAACAATGAGGGCTGAAGACCCAAGACTTTCTCTGCAAATGGGTGGGGGTCAGTCCAGTTTTGTTTTGCACTAAGGGATAGCTGTAGGAGCATGAAGGAGAGAAAATCCTAAGACAGATGTACATTAAACCTTCTCATGGCAGATCTGAATAGCACTGCACGTAAATGCATCTCCATGACATCCTTTCTTGGAAAAGCACCCACATTCCTAGTCTCCATTTATATGGAACATTCTCTTTAAGAACCAGAGAACAATAAACTTGTAAAATAATAATAAACAAATAACTGAGAAGGACTTGAATCTAATAATAAGTGTGTTTCTTGAGAAAGGAGAAACAATTGCATTTGATCAGAGAACAACCGAGAACTAACTACAAAATCATCTCCCTTAATTTACATAGATCTGTGCATGCCAAACAGACTAGTGTTTGCTTTTCCAGTAATAGTGCAGGTGCGTCTCCTGCAGGGTCTAAATCTCTACCTCATCAAACTGTTTCACCAGAGTGGGACATGCCCTCTTTCCTGGAACAGTTTCAAGTTTTTTTTCCCCAGCATTCCAGCCACCTGTTTGTGGAGTTCATACTGTGGAGTCCATGCATGCAATTAGAAACAAGAGAATGAAAATAAATGACCTTGTTTGTTATTTATAACAAAGAAACTCAGCAAAATTAATGCTGCAGAGCTTGACCTCATGACCTGAGAGAAAGGGCCACCTCATGGCTTTGTGGCCAACACACAATAGCCTGGCAGCTCCCATTGTCCAGCCACTGTGACTTTTGGATGGTCATTAAAACCGTATATCCAAAATATTAAATGTTTTACAAGTTAGATTAGAGGATTTGCACTCATTTTAAAAAAGCATGTTTAAAGAAGTGAGGCCAGTTAGCCCAAGAGCTTTTCCCTTTAAAGACAGCAAGTAAAATCATTTAGCTTTATCTACTTACTCTGTCCTGTGTCAACATGTTGAAGAAAGGGGAAATATTAAAAAATTTCAAATGAGGACCCTGGGAATTGAAGAGAGTTAAGTATATAATAGAAACCAAACAGAAGAATGATCATTGTGGTCCAGGGAAAACACTCTGTTTCCTTCCTGTTGAGCCTACGGCTGGGCAAGGAAGACACAGCTTCCTTCTTTTAGATAAACACAGTGTGGATGCTGCCCCTGGAGTTGTGTGATGAAATAGTACCACCATGTTCTCTCCATGGCGAATTCAACCATGCACCCTACAAGTTCTCAACAGGAAGAAAATGGCACACACAAGGAAGGACCTAAAGGACTTTGTGTGCTGATGCCTGATCATGGTATGTGATGGTTCAGAAAAAGACAACGCTGCACCTCAGGTGATAAAACTCAGACTTGCCCATGTCCCTACCAGCTGCCTTCCTTGCCTCCTTTTGGGGCCCTTCCCCAGTTAACACCAAAAAGTGTTAGCATTGCAGTATCAAGTATTCAGCCAAGATTGAGTTTTCTACATAAAAATAATCACGTGAATCCAACTCATTGTGTTTTGCTTTCATCTGTAGTAAATGAGAAAATTATGTGACCAGCAAATACCTTTCTTTTATAATTTGTAATCAGCAAATGTTTGATCTGTATGTCCATTTACTAGACCTATGTATACAGGTCAAACAAAAAGTTTTGGGTATAAAAGAGTTACAACATAGAAAAGCTGCCATGGTGCATGGCCCTTCACAGATGCTGTGGTCGTACATCAGTGTCTAGAGCAAGAAAAGAAAAAGATAAATTACATGGTGAAAGATTCAACTTCCCAGTGAACTTCTTTGGGACTAGCCAATTCTCAAGTGCCAAGAAAAGAAGTACTGGAAGCTTTTGAATGTAACCAACCTAAAGAAACCCATAGAGCAGGTCAAAACAATACATCAATTATAGTTTGTCAGAAAATCTGATTTATTTTTATTTCATAACTTTATTTGCACACACACACACACACACACACACACACACACACATACACACAGAGATACATACACACACAATGTAATTGAACTACATTTACCCCCTTTCCCATTCCAACTACTTCGGGATTCTATCT
Organism: Onychomys torridus; assembly: GCF_903995425.1. Taxonomy (NCBI): domain Eukaryota; kingdom Metazoa; phylum Chordata; class Mammalia; order Rodentia; family Cricetidae; genus Onychomys; species Onychomys torridus. The sequence goes on from NC_050447.1 coordinate 17,744,838, forward strand.
AGCCCACCCTACACACACATACATCCCTTCCCAACTTCATGTCCTCTTCCTTTTTCTTTTCTTTTTTTCTTTTAAACCACTGAATCTGATTACCGCTGCTCCATATGAACAAAGATGTAGAACCAACCACTGGCACTTGGGCAACCAACCAGGGACAATACTCTTGAAAACTTACTCTCTCTCCCCCAGATGCCATAGACTTCTAATAGTTCCTCAGCTAGGAATGGGGTTTCATGAGCTCCTCCCCAGTCCATACTGGAATTCTCTATGTGTGTGTATGAAGTTGTGTATGGGCAACCATACAATTTACATATATAAATACAACCATGAACCATACAAATGAGTGCAATTGCCATTTCATGGCCAGAAGACACTGTTTCATTCCTGCCTTCCCTGAACTCTGGCTCTTACAATCTTTGTGTCCCTTGTTCAAATTCTTTGAGCAGCGGGGGGAAGGTGGTGTAATACTAATGTCCTGGTTACGGCTGAGTACTCCACAGACACTTGTTCTCTGCACTGTGACCAGTCATGTATTAATCACTGTCTACTGGAAAACGAAGATTCTCTGATGAGTATTGAGCACTGCACTAAACTACAGGCATAATCAGTTAAGAAGCAGTTTGATACTATGTCCTTTTAGTGAAATAATAGTCTTAGGTTCTCCTTAAGTCCTGTGAGCTCCCCAGCCAACGGTTCTTGGCCATGTTTATAGCATGTGTTCTCTCTTGTGGACTGAGCCCAAGTCCAATCAGAAAGCCATTGGTTATCTCCATAATATTCATGTCACGGGCATATCTTGCCAGGCCAGTTATTGTAGGTCACAGCTTCACAGTTGGGTAAGACTGGTGATGACTTTTCTGCTTGTATTAGCTACTTTCCGGTTACTGTGATAAAACAATATAATCAAGGCAACTTACAGAAGAATGTTTCTTCGGACTTATGGTTCCAGAGGGCTGGATAACATAATGGTGGGGACAGCTAGGCAGCAGGTTGCAGGGATGGTAGCAGAAATAGGAAACTGAGATCTCACATCTTGAACCACAAGTATGAAACAGAGTGAACATACTGGAAATGATTTGAGGATTTAACTCTCAAGGCCCACCCCTAGTGACATCCTTCCCCCAGCAGGGCCATGTCTCCTAAACCTCCCCCAAACAGCACCATCAATTGAGGACCAAGTGTGCAAATGCCCAAGACGTGTGTGTGTGTGTGTGTGTGTGTGTGTGTGTGTGAGTGAGAGAGAGAGAGAGAGAGAGAGGGAGACGTTCTCATTTAAACCGCCCCCTTCCCAGCAACTTGTGTAATACCTTCTAGGGTTATGATACTAGCCAGCAGGGAAGGTGCTTCCAGGTCAGTGTTAGCTTGAGCTCTTCAAGGGTTAATACCAAAGTATGTGATATCTTCAGCAATGGGGTCTTGTGTTAAGTACTGGTGGGAAATGAGCAGTGGCAATAACTTGTATTGTTTTGAGCAAATCTCTGGCACCCCTGTTGATCAACAACCTAAAAGAGGGATCTTGCCTCAGACGCTCGGGCTTTTTTGTTTGACAACCAATGTTTTCTGGAAGGAATATTATCCTCCATGTAGAGTGATTCCATCTCTACTCTTCCCCTATATATATTCACATATGTATATGAATGAAGCAGAGAGAGCTTACAAATAAACTTACAAAACAGTGGATTTCCATGTGGCTTTTCACACATAGTTCAGTTATCTTTTCCTTTATCCCTGCCTCTCTTCCTCCTTCACATCACCTGTATTCTACTAACACTCATCCTGGAAGATATTTCTTCCCTCACCTCCCAGCTAAGCCCTCTTAACCTGAAAACATCTGCAGGGTCTCACTGTGTTCTCTAAGTACTAAGTTCTTCCTATAGCTGTGTTTCAGTGTAAGTAACAGGTGAGCATTTCTTCTTGCCAGAACTGGAACCCATGCCAATGAGTTTTTAAACACGCTTTCACTGTGCTCTTCCAAGTAGGTGATTCTAAGGGTCCATAAGAGAAAAACACACAACCCTTGTCTATACTAAAGATGACAAGTCATGAGGAGAGTATGGTAACGGTGAAATGACACAATCACCATCCCTGGAGAAACATGCTCTGGCCAAGAAGTCAACAAATATGTTTGCAGAAATTGTTACAGGTAACATGTTGTGGTTGCTTAGAGAAAGGAGAAGTCATCTAGGATCCTGGAAACAAAAAAAGGAAGACTATCAGGAACACATTACAAGATAGCATTTCAAGAGGCAACAGAGAAGAAAGAAGTCCTAAATTAGGAAGTTCTTAAACAGTTACAAAGAAGTCATTTGTGTAGTGGGGACCTGAGGTTCCATTAGCCATCTCTTGGATAGATGATGCCTTAGTATAGGGGGTGACAACTAGAAAGGATGTGTCACACATACATTCCTATCTACCGATCTACCACCCTCATCTCTTACTCTTATATGCTTTCATTTCAGAATCCAAATGTAAGAGATGGTTTTGTGGGACAGATGTTTCATAGGGATACACACGTGACTACCTAACCCAGAGAGGTTAAAGTAATAGATTATAAAGTATGGATATCACCAAAGTCCAACTCTGTGAAACAATGAGTTTTACTGGGGCTACTTACAGGAATATGGGTGAGGGGTTATCTACAGGAGCAGAAATGACTTATAAAGACAGCTGCATCACCAAAGTCCATCCAAGTGTAGTGCCAATTCACCAAAGGTGGGAACCTAGAGCACACTGCATAGCCAAGAGACAGCTTAATGGGTTGGAAAGTGTCCTTTTCAGCTAGCTCAGTTGATCCAGACCTTCTCCTAGGCAGTTCTCCTGGTTTCTACTTTTTCTAAGCAGCTTGGGTGGTCTCAGTGTTTTCTTGGCAGAATGGGTTTTCTGAAAGTGACATTCAGTAGTCTTTATTGTTTCCTTTTGGGAGGAAGAGGCCTAGTTAATCTGATCAGTTTCAGGGACTTCCTGAAGCTATTTTGAGTTGTTTATCCTCTGTCTGAAGGATGGAGTATTTTAATATTGTGGGGAGGGGACTAGGAGGGACTGCTACATCACAGAGGCATTTATATAGGTCCTGTTGGTCTTAAAGTAAAAGAAAAATTGGTGCCTCACAAGGATGCTGTGGTGCTCAAAGTGTCTGTGCACATTAATTCCACTCACCTTTTGTTGGTCAAAGCAGGTCTGACAGCCACATCTGATGCCAGTGAAGTATAAAGTGTAACTTTTCCAGAAGGACTGACCTGTTCAGGGAACCCCCTAATACAATAATCCAGCCAATGACATAAGGTTTTTTTCTTGTTTAAAGAAATTTTTTTATTCATTTTATATACCAACCACAGATCCCCCTCTCATCCCTCCTCCTGCTCCCCCCACATGCCTTCCCCACTGCCACCCTCCATTCCCTCCTCCAAAAGGGTAAGGGCTCCCATGGGGAGTCAACAAAGCCTGGTACATTCAGTTGAGGCAGGACCAAGCCCCTCCCTGGTGCATTAAGGCTGAACAAGGCATCCCACCATAGGTAATGGGCTCCAGAAAGCCAGCTGATGTACCAGGAATAGATCCTGATCCCACTGCTAGGGGCACCTCAAACAGTACAAGCTACACAACTGTCTCCTGTATGCAGAGGGCCTAGTCTGGTCCCATGCAGGTCCCACAGCAATGGCACTAAGTTTTAAAGATACTTCTCAAAATTCTCAAACCAGTAGAGGTTGAGTGTTGAAGGAGAAAGCACTTGGCAGGGTTGGATGTTGGGAATCCAAGTACAAGGAAGAGGAATAAGGTGGGAGAGGGAAACCTAATAGAATCTGGGGGCGATGGCAAATGAGTTACACTTGAAACAAGAGGCTACATGATGGATCACATGAAATCACAGCAGAATCAAACTCGAAAATCTGACCTATATACAACAGACCCACTTAACCCTGAAGAAATTTGGACTGCATGACAGCTGTGTGCTATGTAGATACCCACACGTATACATATCTTTTAGGTATATCTTCATGACATCTCTCCAGGTAGATAAATTTTACTCCATTCTTTCATGTTGAGGAAGGGATGTCACAGGAATGAGATGTCTTGCTTAAAGACAAAAAATAGAATGGTAGATTGGTGTGCTAGCTAGTTTTATGCCAACTGGACACAAGCTAAAGTCATCTTCAAAAAGGGAACCTCAGTTGAGAAAATGCTCCCCCAGGATGGGACTGTAAGGTAAGCCTGTAAGACATTTTCATAATTAATGATTGGTGGGAGATTGCCTAGCCCGTTGTGGGTGGTGCCATCCCTGGGTTGGTGGTCCTAGGTTCTATAAGAAAGCAGGCTGTGGCCCAATTGTCATCTGAGTGACATCATTCAGCAACTGATGGAGGCAGATGCAGAAATCCACAGCCAAACATTAGCCAGAGTTCCAGAATTCTGTGGAGCTGGTGGTGGTGGAGGAGGAGGAGGAGGAAGTAGAGGAGGAGGATAATGGGGTGTAGAAGCCAGAGGGGTCAAGGACACAATGGGAAGGCTCACAAAATCAACTAACCTGTGCTCATAGGGGCTCACAGAGACTGAACCAACAACCAGGGAGCCTGTATAAGACTCACCTAGGCATTCTGCATATATGTAACAGTTATGTAGCTTGGTCCTCTTATGGGACTCCTAACAGCATGAACAGGGGCTGTCTCTGACTCTTTTACTAGTTTTTGGGACCCTACTTCTCATACTGGGTCCATGGGGAGGTGCTTAGTATCACTGCAACTTGATATACCATGTTTTATTGATACTAATAGGAGACCTGCCCTTTCCTGGATGGAGATGGAAAAGGAGGAGACTGAGGGGTTGGAGGGAAGGATGGGGAGGGGGCTGTGGTCTGGATGCAAAATAAATCAGGCTGAACAAGACATGAGGAGCAAGCCAGTAAGCAGTACTCCTCCATGGCCTCTGCATCAGCTCCTGTCTCCTGGTTTCTGCCCTGTTTGAGTTCCTGTCCTAACTTCCTTCAGTGATGAGCAGTGATGAGAAAGCATAAGCCTAACAAAGCCATCTCCCAGTTGCTTTGTTCATGGTGCTTCATCACAGCAATGGTGACCCTAACTAGGACAAGCAGTGGTAAAGAGTCGGGTATTTCCTTTTGATTACAAATGTGCCTCTTCTCCTCCTTAGCCTCTCATAGCCACAACCTGAAAGCAAGGGGATAAGCCACTCTGTACAACTGTAGTAGAATATTGATATAGATATGGTAGGATAAAAGGGTAGATTACTGAATCTACTTTTAAAGAGCAACAACTTGTTTAAAATGTTTTACGTTGCTATGGATTTTAGTTTATTGATGCAAATTTAAAGTCAACTTTGTTATACTATATATTTCTACTCTTGTTTAAGGTATTATGTTTATGCAACTCATTTACAATTGTATAATTAAGAAATAAAGATTAATAATTAGTCATCTATGATAATCAAACTTATAGTCATGTTAGTTAAGTTTTCTAGGTATACATAGATATATTTCAATTAGGTAGGTAATCTTCAAACACTTCAAAGAACTACAGAATATGGCATTTGGAATGTTTTAAAAACTTAGACTTTCTGGAAAATGATACACGTCTGCTCCTGGCAGCACCAATTACTTCAACGAGGATGATGCACATCAAAGAAACCCATTAATGGAGTTTGCTTTCCTTATGGCAAAAGTTAGCCATTTGGTCAAGAAACCATTCTTGCCTGGACTGCTTAACAAAATGTTCTATCGACTGGACATGCAGGACCCATAGGAAAATGACCACTGAATTTTGCCAAATCAAGGCGAGATGGTCTTTCAGGTTCCTGCTTCACAGAGGAGACTACCAGACATTCTGTTGGACACAGGGAGAAGCAACTGAGAATTTCTAGACCTATAGGCTGAAGATGGTTGCCCCAATGTTGCAAAGAGACTTTAGGTGACTGTCCAGGCAGCCAGATGTCTCTGTCATTCTAGATTTTTTAAAGTTGCTTACAATGGTCTTCCTGATTACTTAGGTAGTATTAAATCCTTCTGGGGTTATTGATGTAGTTAAAGACTAAGTAGTTATAATTTTCCTTGGTTATGATAAAAGATAAGTTAGGTATGAAACTTTAGACTCACAAATACAGGATAGATAGAAAATTTTCTTTAATTCTTCCAAACATAAATAGACTGGATACTGTAACTGTAATTCTTGCTTGATAACTGTTTGTTACATATAATTTTACTTTATTAAAGCCCAAACCTTCCTTTTTGATTAGTTAGAAAAGAAGAAGTGCTATGGGAGGTCTTTCTGTATGCTGTGGATATTGTGTTGCTATGGTTGGTTAATAAAGAAGCTGCTCTGGCCTATGGTGAGTCAGATTATAGCCAGGCAGGAAATCCAAAAGAGACAGAAAAAAGAAAGGAGAGGCAGAGGAGATACCAGCCTGTCACCTAAGTAGCATCATGCCAGCAGACCAGTAAAGCTATGGAACACGTGGCAAAACATAGATTAATAGAAATGGGTTAATTTAAGTTATAAGAGCTAGCTAGCAAGAAGCCTGACCCATAGGCCATACAGTTTGTAAGTAATATAAGCCTCCGTGTGTTTACCTGGGATAAGCAGCTGCGGAACCCAGTAGGACACAGGAAAGCTTCCAATACAGAATATCCTTTTTAGGTATGTTACTTCTGTTTATGTTGCATTTGTTTAACTCTGTGAAGCTGTGTTACTGTACCTGCCTAAAACACCTGATGGTTTAATAAAAAAATTGGCCAATAGCAAGGTTGGAGAAAGGATAGGCAGGGCTGGCAGGCAGAGAGGATATATAGAAGGAGAAAGAGAGGAGCCAGAGAAGGAGGAGGACTCCAGGGTCCAGCCACCCAGCTACACAGCAAGCCATGAATAGGAGTAAGAGTAAGATTTACAGAAGTAAGAGAATGGGGAAAGCCCAGAGGCAAAAAGTACACAGGATAAGTTAAGTTAAGGAAAGCTGGCAAGAAACTAAGCCAAGTTAAGGGCAGGCATTCATAATTAAGACTGAGCCTCCATGTGTGATTTATTTGTGAGCTGGGTGGTAGCCACCCCACCCTACCCCCACAAAAGAGCCAAAAAACAAACTACATACAACCTCAAGCAGAATTTGTCATTAAGGTGGTGTTTTTATGAACACTCCATGCACAGTACAATGTCATAAGTGACTAGAAAACCTCACATTGTTCTAGGAGCTGTTAACTAGAAAATCCCGTAGCAGAAATGAACAGTCTTCCAAGAGCTCTTGCCATACACTGCCCAGCTTTTCTTCCTGTCGCTGGGGCTCATGTGAGCAGTCCTGGCCAGTGGGCTGTGAAATAGCATTTGATAAGACAACTGATAGCACATAAACCTCTTCCTTGTTCTATGGTGGTATCCTTGGATGATGTTAGGTATTCCAAATGACATAGGTGCAGGATGCAAGATGTCATATATACCTCAGACTGTACATGAGCAAAACCATATGTCTTGATGACATTCAGCTTTGAGGCATCTTAGGTTGTTGGTTATAGCAGCCTAGTCCTCCCAGCCCATCCTTACTAACAAACATCCTTCTGATCTTATTTAATATAGGAAATTATCATATTTGTCCTTCTCAGACACTCATTCTCAATGCTAAATAAAAAGATAGGGTCTTTCATACTATATCCTAACATACAGTTGGGCTAAAATGAACGATTCTCAAGTTCAGTCTCATCTCTATGCTATACACTTAAGCCACCCATGATTATCTTTGGAAACCAGTGATTGACACATCTTCCTGATATAGCATTCCATCCTATTACCTTTAAGGTTAAGGTTTTATTTTTTTTCCCTGTCCCAAAAAGCAAATACTGTGGTCTTAAGGAAGTCATTTCAAGTGTCTCTGAGCTCCTCATGAATGAGTTCCACATTCTGTCTAATTATCTGCAGCAACTGAGATAACACATGTAATTTTTTAATTATTCAGGAAGACGAAAATCCATACCAATTTTGTGGTTAGTTTTGTGAGGCTACATTAACATAATGGATAAATAACAGGAGTGATGTTTAAAAAGATATCCATTCAGTAACACATCGCTGAAACTTCTCTTGGCGATCTTGTCCATGCACCTGCGGTATGAGGGGACACTGTTGAGTACTTCCTCCAAGTGCCTTCCCTGTTCTCTTCGTCTTACTTCTGCTGCATTAGGGTCCTCCTCTTTAGACCTTGTTTTCATTGCCAAAGGTTATCAGTTCACCATGGTGGTTAACCTTGATTGGGAACTTGATAGGCCTGGAAAGCAAACAGGGTGGTAAGAAAGCACATCCCTGGCTGTGCCTGGGAGGGCGTGACCACAGAGGATGAAGGAAGAGGGAAAATGTACCTTGAATGTGGGCAGCACCATGTCATAGACTAGGGATCCAGACAGACTGGAAGAAGGAAAAGGGAGAAAGCTAGAGAGCATGAGAATTCTCTCCCACTGTTCCCCGGCTGGAAAGCAGGATGCTACACTTCACCATCCCTTCCCCACTATAAAACCTCTGTGAGCAAAATAAATCGTACTTTCTCAACTTGTTTCCTGGGTGTGCCCATACAGTGAGAAAATGTGACTAACACAGCCACTGATTATTATAAATGCACGTGAGGCCTTTCCGGTCCATAAGAACTGTATAAAAGAGTGCAAAAGGTGTATAACAAGGATTCCTTTGCTTTATAGGAAATCAAGAAACAGTAATTTCTTCTCCAGACAATGCCAATGCCATACCTTAAAATTCCATGTATATTGTGTCAGCCTGAGTTGATCCCCTCTGAGGTCAGAGCCATTGTGCTAATTAGAGGATACTGAAACAAACATGCAAACAAAGGAGGTACTTGGCAATGCTCTAAGTTACTGA